>NW_028327181.1:99508001-99844251 GCF_987537825.1 Furipterus horrens | reverse complement strand
GTGGAGCTCCTGGACCATGGCCGGGAAGTCCCTGAAGCCGTCCTTGTTGAACGTGAAGTCCCTCCGGGCGTCCATGTAGTCCAGGTCATTCCACTGGACGTCCTGCGGCACACGGAGCCGGGCACTGGGGGCCTGGGGTGCCCCGCAGCCCCGCCCACCCCCACCCCAAGGACCACCCCCCCGCACTCACCAGCGGGAAGTGGGCCCTGGTCATGTTCTCCACCACCTGGCGGGTGATGGCGGTGGAGGAGTAGCCCCAGCGGCAGAGGTGGAAGCCCAGCGCCCAGTAGGGTGGCATGAACGGACGGCCTGTGGGACCGACAAGAAAGGCCGGCCGAGTGGGTGCGTGGTGGGGGGCAGTGAGAGGACGCGCACGGGGCCGGGGGCGGGCCTACCTATGACGTCCAGGTACTGCCGCACCACGCTGCCGGGCTCCGGGCCCAGGAAGACGTACACGTCCAGGATCCCCCCCGTCGACCTCCAGCTGAGGGCCGGGCTTGGCTGCAGGACCACGTCTGAGGGGAGGAGCAGCCCCGGGGCTCAGGGACAAACGCCCGCCTGCCCCCGGGCACTTCACGGGGGGATGGGCCAAACCACCTCTGGAGAGGGGGCGTCCTCCTACAGGCAGCCGGGGCCAGCCGCGTAGGCGACCAGGGGCCCTGAGGACTCACTGAGGACCGTGCCGAGCGCTGGACCCCAGGACGCCCCTCGCTGGCCACGCCACAGCCCACTGGACTCGTTCCTTGAAGAGCCAATGAGGCCTGACCCCGGGCCACCGCCCCTCTCCCGTCCCCACAGCCAGGCGGGGCCTGTGCAGAGACCTTGCTCTGCGTCTACGGGGGAGGGGACGTGGCCACGCCCAGGGGAGCCCCTGGCCTGGGCGCTCGCTCACCCATGGCGTTGCTGTTCAGGAAGAAGACCCCGTGGGCCTGCCCGCTGTCCTCCAGCACCAGGTAGAAAGGGTGGGACCCGTACAGGTTCACGGCGGGCTGGGGCAAGAGGATATGGCACTTGGCTCTCTTGCCCGTGCAGCTCCTCCAGCCTGGGCCTCCCCCCAGGCGTCCCCTCACCGTGGGCGCGATGTCCCGGTTCCAGAGGGTGATCTTGGTCCAGTTGGTGCTCAGCATGAGGGGCCCGAGGTGCTCGGCGAGGCCGACGATGTGCCGGGACGGCAGCGAGGTGGACAGCTGCAGGAACTGGTCGGCGAAGAACAGCGGCGCCACCGTGGTGTTCAGCCTGCAGAGCGGGAGCCCATGGCCTCGCAGCCGCAGAGGCCGTTGCGGACCCTCCCGGAGAGCCCCCAGGCCCTGGTGTCTGCGGAGGAGGCCAGCTCCCGACGGGGCAGCAGCCACGTGACGCCCAACAACCCGGGCCCTGGCTCGGCGTGGAGAGCGCGCAGGCCGCCTCCGGAGCAGCGGTGCTGCCTGGCTGTGCCCACAGCGTCAGACAGACTCCAGGAGCCCTGGCCGCCGGCAGGTCGGGGTGAGGGCTGCCCCAAACGCTTCCTGGCCCTGCGGTGCTAGAGAGGAGACCCGAGACAGGGCCAGGGACAATGCCACCCCAACTCCCTGCGCCCCACACCCAGGGCCGGGGCACTCACAGCACCCGGCCGTCCAGCTTCCTCCGCACCACCACCCCAAAGGGGTCCTCAGAGAACTCCACGCTGTAGAGAGTGGACGGCGCCTGGCCGCGGACACGCGGGGTCTCCATGGGCACCTCATAGCGCCTGCTGGCGGGGTCTCTGATCTAGATGGGAACAGTGTGTCACGAGGCCAGTGCTGGGCCGGCAGCCGCCCCTGCAGCTGCCCACTCCACCCTTTCCCCTCCAGGGGAGCCGGGCTGGGGGTCAGTTCAAGCCCCAGCGCGGCCGTGCAGAGCGCGAGCCGGGGCCGCCGGCCGCCCTCCCGGAGCCTCGGTTCCCTCCCCTGCAGGGGCAGCAGCGTGCCTGCGGTGGGCGCCGGGTGGGACACAGTGCCCGGCGAGCCCACATTTCAGAGAAGTAACGTGGTTTTTAGGGTACGTCCCAGGTATTGCATGGGTCACACACCAAGAGCATCACTGCGTCCCCTGGTTGCCCGGCTCAGGGTCGCCACGTGTCCTGCCTTTTTCCCTGCTGACCCCCCAACACTACCCAACCCGCGGCAGCTGCACGAGCACGCACAGAGGCCCCGCCCTTGTCTGCCGCGCAGGGACCGCGCAGCGAACAACGGCGCTCTAGGTGCAGCTAAAACCACCGGGCCGTCTGAGCGGGTGTCAGCCCTCCCTTCGCGCCTGCACGTTCATTCCGTGGTGGCACCCTGCTCAGGGGCCCGGATGTGTCCCGGGGGCGGGGACCCCCCCCCCCACCGCCTGGAACGCCCCCTTTCCTCCCTCTCCACCTTCCCGCTTGCTGACTGCAGGTCCTGGTGAGACATCACCGTTGGAGGAGGCCTACGCTCTCCCACCACGCCTGAGCCTTGCCCTCCAGAGCAAGTTCTAGAACCTCCCAGTCACCGTCTTAGCGGCCACTGCTCCCTGAGTGTGGGCACTGTGTCTGCTCAGGCCAGGACTCTCAGTGGGGGCTGGGTGCACATCTGTGCTGTAGACAGACCCCTGGGGAGCCCTGTTGTCCTCTGTCCCCACACTCTGCCCTGTCCTCTCCGCACGGGCCCGGCTCCCCTCGGCCTGCCCACCGTGACGTGGAGACGGCTCTCCGTTTCCAGCAGCACATCCAGCTGTAAGGTCAGGATGTCCTTGGGGAAGAAGGTCGGGGCGGTGCGTGCCAGGCGGGCCGTGTAGCCGGTGTCTGTGGCGGTCAGGTTCCTCAGCCTGTAGCTCGGGTAGCTGGGGGGGAAGAAGCACCAGGGCGGCCCCATCTGGGAGCCCCGGGGCCGCCCGACAGGCACATAGCAGCAGCCCCGGGCCTCACACTGCTCCTGGGTGACGGCCCTGTCTGGGGCGCAGTCGAAGCGGCTGTCGGGGGGCGCATCGCACTGTGTAGGTGCTGTTCCGGGGCGGGGCCCTGGGGTGCTGGCTCCCTGCTGGTGGGCTCCATACTTCTCCTCGGGTTCTCGAGGGAAGTCATGCAGCTCTTGGGGGATCACCGCCAAATCGTGGAGCAGGATGTGCCCCAGGAGGACAGCGGTGGCCAAGGAGAGGAGGGCGCAGACCCCCAGCAGGGGGCGGGAGCAGGGCGGCCGCCTCCCGGTCATGGTCTCCGCAGTGGTGGGGACCGGTCCCAGGGGCCTGTGAAGAGAGGAACCAGGCTCAGCAGGGCAGTAGGGGGCGGCTGGGCCTCAGGGCCCCCCAGTCAGCTTCCAAACGTGACCCTGCGCAGTGGCCCGAGGTGAGGTCTGCAAGGAGGCCGGCCGGCTATCACAGGGCCAGCTGGCCAGCGCGACTCAGACGTCGGGGAGGGGAGAAAGGGAAAGGAGAGAAACGTCCCCAGCCGGGGGCTGCAGAGTGCCGTGCAATGTTACAAATGAAGCGCATTTAGAAGGTCTGTAGAAATGACTTAATGGCACACGAAGACCCACTTGCTAGAGTGACAAGTAGAACGAGCATGAACCAACGGCAGGCGGAGCAAGCCCGCTTCTGCATGGAGACTGAGGTTGTTAAGTTGTGACCAATGGGGTGCCCTTAGGGGCACTGGCCACCTCCCCTCTGTCCCCTTCCCGCTGACCTGCACGGGGTTATAGCCTGGGCAGCAGTCTCTGGCACTGTAACTGAGAGCAGCCGTCGGCAGTGGCAAAGGCACTGGAGAAAGGCCGGGCCCAGGACGCCCTCCCGGCCAGAGGTCAGGCTCGGGGACCCGGCTCGGCTAGGGGAGCCTCGGGGGTCCCGGGGGGGCCTCCCTGTGTTTGCTTATCTGTATGTCCTGAATGTTTTATACGGAACACTCTTGGTCTAGCTCCTCCGAGGAACACAGATACCACCGTGGGACTACGGGCGAGGGATGCTGTGAGGGGGTCCTTTCTGTCTGTCTGAGAAAGTGGGGAGTTGCTGGGGAGGCTGGGAGTCATCGCACCCCACGCAGCACTGACCCCACGGGAGGGCGGGCGCAGTGGCTGGGTCCAAGTGTCCCAGACCGCCACACAGCGAGGCCACAGGGTTGGAGGGGGTCCTGGAGCCCAAGCTGGCCACCTGGGGGTCCGGGGCTCCCAGAAGCGGCTTGCTCTAGTGTCACGGGCCGGAAGTCGCCTGCTCTCAGGACGGCGGTGGACTTCAGAGCCCAGCCGCCCAGCGGGTGCCACCCCGTCCCATTCTGACACCAGCTCCGGAGACGGCACAGACCCCACAGACTGAGGGCTCGGTCCCTCCCACAGGACCGCTGCCTCAGACGCCAGCCCTAAGTCCCGGGTGTCACCGGGCCTCCGACCAACCAGCTGTAAACTCAAGGGTTCACAGCCCCAGCCTCCTCGGGGCCAGTATTGGCTGTAACAAGTCACGGAACCCGGTTTGTCACATGGGACACAACTCAGGAGCCGCCAGGAGGTGAGGTGTGGGGGCAGGGGCGCGGGGCTCGCACGCCCTCCGGGGGCCACCGGCCTGGAAGCTCCCTGAACCCCAAGTGGCTTAGGGTTTCGCTGTGCAGGCACATTGATTAGGTCACTCACTGGCCACTGGTGATTAATCCCCAGCCCCTCTCAGCTCCCCAGAAGTTGGGGGTGGAAGCTCCCACCTTGAGCCCCCCTTGTCTTTTTGGGGACCAGCCCCAAACCGCGTGTCCTCTCATTAGCATATAAAAGACACTCCCCCCTCCCAGGACGCCAGGGGCTTAGGAGTGGGGGACAGAAACTAACTGGCTTTCCCACCGCGGGGTATCCCAGCCCCACCAGCCTTCCAGGCCCACGACCCTTGTGATCGCGGTGACTCGGAAAGCAGGGACCTCGGAGCCCAGCAGCGTCCGCGGTCCGGGCTCCTGGGCCATGCCCGCCCCCCACGCAGAGCTCAGAGGCGGCGGAGGCGCCGGCACTGGCGGGACTAGCACCCCATCCCCTGCCGCGGCTTCCATCCACAGCCCGGGAAGAGACCCCAGAGTGGGGAACCGGGAAAGCCGTGGGGGGGGGGGGTGACAACGTAGAAAAAAAGGGGAAGGTCAATCGTTCCATCGGTCCCTCCCCCTTGTGGGCGACACGGCTGCCCCGGGCGGCCAAGCCCCTCGCCGGGACCGCACACAACCCGGGGCCCGCTCCCCGCTCCCCGCGGCCCGCTCTCACCTCCGCGCACGCGCGCTCCGCCCCGGGTCACGCACCCCTTTGCGCACGCGCGCCCGGCCGCAGGGGCCACCGGGGGTCAGGTGCTGGCAGGCACGTGACACGGCCGGGGGGTGGGGGTGGGGAGGCAGCGGCCACGTGACCAGCCCCCCCACCCCCGCCCGCGCAGGCACCGCGGGTGCAGCTGCGCTCCTCGGCCGCGCCCCCGAATGTGGGAAGGGCGAGGGGCGCGCACTTTGCCTTTCGGGGTTGGGGTGACACCCACCGGTGGGCACGACCCCTGGGCGCTGGCCGGGCGGCCCCGGGGCTCCCCTCCCGCCGATCCAGCCCGAAAGGCGCCCCGGCGCTCAGCACCGGGTGGCGAGGGAGCGACCACGTGGAGGCAACTGTAAGTAACTGACACGCGGGCCTCACTCCGTGAGCGGGGACGCGGTCACGGCCGCGGGGTCGCTGCGGGGCAGGGGCAGGTGCCGTCCGCAAGGAGTTTTCCCGACAGCGAGGAAGTGCCGCTCAGGCGGGCGGGCGGCCCGAGTGCGACGGAAGCGGGTCCCCGCGGGGTCGGGCCCGGCAGCGCCCCAGCCCGTCCCCCTGCTTCCTGGTGCTTGTCCCTCTCTTGTTCCCCAATAAATACGCCTTCCTCCACATCCAGAAAAGATTTTATTTTTGTGTTGAAAAGTCTGAAAGTGAAATTATTTGGTAGAACATTTTCCCTTTGCACTAGAGAGGCCGCAGGTAACGGGCGCTGCGGGGCCGCGCGTGGGCGAGAAGGACGCAGTGACAACGGGTGCAGGGCCGGGAACAGACGGGGGACCCACCGTCGGGTCTCAAACAGCCCCGGGGGGTCGCTCCCCCTGCGCTTGTCCCCGAGCTGAGCATCGGGGTTTGACCCAGGCTGGCGGTGGGGGCAGGAGACGGGGCCTCGGTTTGCGGGGGGTGCGGAGGGGCGGGGCACGCTGCGGATGAGAAGGCGGGCAGCTTGTGGGCTCTCAGATGCGCCCTAGCAGAGGCCTGAAGGCCCCCACGCTCCAGCTTCCGTGGGGTCCTTTCTCTGCTCCCCCACGAGCCGGTGAGGAGGAAGCACAGCTCCCCTCTGGGCACCCCATGCAGAAGTGGGGGCCTCCACAAACCCAGGTCTCACTCGAGTGAGCACGGGCCCCCGGGGAACAGGGTCTGGTTCACCGGCGCTGCCTTTGCCAAGGGAGGACTTCACTAAGTGCAGCTGGGAATATGGGGATTTGACTTGGTTTAAGCTGCTGGGGACTAGAAAAAGTTTCTCCAGCGCTGGCCTATTTATTTCTCTTAATCAGTGTCATTCTCTGAGAGTAGACACGTGGCTTTCAATGACACACAAAATCAGTCTCTTCCCCGGGGGCTGGCCTGGGAGGCGCCGGCCGGGCTGCCCCCTAGGAGGGCCCGGGGGCGTCCAGCTTGCTGGCCACCGTCTGTCTGAGCTTGAGCAAGGCCTCCTGCAGCTGCGGGGTGCTCGGCCTGCACGCGGCCGAGGATGGAGCCGATGGTGGCCAGCCGGCTGTCCAGGCGCCGGCGCTCCTCCAGCAGCGACGCCTTGGAGCGGAACAGGAACACGTACCGCCCGTCCTTCACCGCCTGCAGGTGCTTGGCGCGCGTCTGCAGGGCCACAAGCTCGGAGAGTTTCTTGGGTGGGACAGAGACCCCGTGTCAGGCTGTGAAAATTTAAAGAGGACACCCCCCACCCCACCCCCCACTGACAACCCCAGACTCGAAGAAATGACAGAGAGCAGAGCTCCTGAGTCCCCACGGCCAGGGGACCAGGCCGGGGTGGAGCCGTCCTCCACCGTCCAGGGGCAGTGGCCGGCCATGAGGCAGGCCTGGCGCCAGGCACTGCCCTCCGTCATCTCCCCACCCCTGCTGACCAGCCCCAACACCCCCAGTCCTGCCCGACCCTCTCTGCTCACACCGCCCGGGCTCGCAGGCAAGCCCAGTGGGACGAACGACTCCGAAATTCTGCGCGGAATCGGAGGGCTGCCCCACCAGCCCCACAGTGGGCAATGGCCCTGTCTGGGGGTCACCGTCCTCCTCACCCCAAACCCACCCGGCGTCTTCCTGCCTCCCCAAGAGAAAAGTCCCAAGTCACCGCGTGGTCCCTGCAGGCCAGCCTGTGGCCTCTGGTGGCCTGGGGCCGCCCCGAGACCCAGCTCTGCCTGGTGTCCCCTCCCCTCCTTCAGTCTGGCTCAGGTGTCATTGTCTCCGGCCCCCATCCCTCAGTGTGAGAGTCCACCCCACACTGTCACTGTTTATTTTTCTCCAGGGCATCTGTCACCTCTAACACCAGATGGCTTTTCTCTGTTTACTGCCTGTCCACGCCCCTGAGAGCGCAAACCTGGGAAGGGCAGCTATTGTCTCTTCTGTCCCAGGAGCAGCCCTGGCTCTCAGGGCTGTGCCTGGACCCCGGCAGGAGCCTGGCACATGTGAGGTAGACAGAGGGTCACCAAGTGCTTGGTGGCACTGCCACTAGCGGGCTCGACTGGTCAGGAGGAGGCCGTGCCCGTAGCGAGGGCTGCTGCTCCACGGAAAGACCCGACAGCCTGGGCTCCGGTGGCCCTGGGGGCCCGCGGTCCTGTCTACCTGCCGCTTGAGGGCCGTGAGCTGCTGCAGGTGGGCCTCGAGCTCCTCGGTGCGGGTCTGCACGGCGGAGAGCTGTGTCTGCTTCTCTACGAGGGAGTCGCTCACGCGTGTTTGGGTCTCTTCCAGCTCCAGGACAGTGTTGCTACACTCCTCGGTGGCCTGGGGGACAGACAGCATTACCCTGGGACCTGGGACCCGGCAGACAGAGGGCAACCAGGCCTTGGCAAGATTTCTGTGCACACAGTGCCGAAAGGGTCCCAGAGGGGACAAAGGCAGCCCTGCCCCCGGGGGCTGTGACCCAGGAGCTGTGGTGTGTCAGTCCCAGCCAAGCCCAGGGTGCAGGTCGCGCCCTGGAGGCCAGCGCGGTTGGTGACACATGCAGACCAGGAGGGAGGGGGCAGGGGTACGCCAGCCTGTGGACGGCCTTCCTCGGTAGGCTCCCTACTTTGTGAAGGTCCCTGATCTTCCGTCGCAGCTCTGTCTGCTCACGGTGGAAGTCTGTCCGGGTGAGCAGCTTCCTGTCCATCTTGCGCTGCCCCTCGGCGTGGATGGAGATGGCCTCCCTGCGGGCGACGGCCAGTTCCATGTCGCGGATCATCCTCTCCTGCTGCTTCAGCAGCTGCCCGTGTTTGACCTGCACACATGGGGCAGAGGGACCGGGTGGGAAGCCAGCCCGTCTCCCTGCACCCGACAGAACCGGCAGGGAGACAGTGAGGGTGATGTCACCAGAGGACAAGGAATCTGGCCGCCTTGTCCCCTGGGCAGAATGATTTAAAGGTCCACAGAGAGAATGAAAGGAAAACAGGGCACCACTGAGGACCAGTCACAGACCAGGGGAGGCCAGGCCACAGGAGGACCCCAAGTTGCCCGAGGTTGGACCCCAGAGCAGAAAAAGGGCGTCAGAGTTTGCAGTGGGTTCATCGCTTGTCCCAGGGTTGACTTCTCCGCTGGGACAGACACACCATGGTCTATGGGGCCAGGGGCTGGGGGCAGGGCGGTGGTGAGAGGCCCACGAAGGATCATGAGGGAACTTTCTGGAGCAGCAGAAGGGTCTGGATCGCGGCGATGGTTACACGCATGCGTACATGCGTTGTCTCACCATATGTTTAAAATAAGTACGTGTTACTGTATGTGAGTTAGGCCTCAACACAGTGATTTAGGATTGAATAGGATACACAGGCCAGAGCTCCTTAGTTAAGAGCAGGGGAGGAAGACCTAGCCCAGCCCGGTTTCAAACGGGCCATAGCGTGACAGCAAGCCTCCTCGAAGGGATTGTCACAACAGGGCGGAGCGCGCAGGGCGAGGCCAGGTCACACGGCGCAGCCTCTGCGGTCACGCGGTCACGGGGCTGCCGCGCCAGGGAGAAAAGCCTGGACTGTCGAGTAGGTGCTGCTGGCAGAACTGGCCCGCAGCCGAGAGAAGAGGAGACCGGCCAGCGCCCAAAGCAGGCTCCAGGTGGGTTCAGGGTCTAAAGACGTGCCAACAATCGGAAAGAACTTGGGAATATATTTGTGGAACGTCAAGCTGGGGGGCCTTCCTCAGCAATGCGGGAACCCTGGGAGCCACGCAGAAAAATGCCAATACGTCATCCGACGGCACCACCCACACTTGCTGAGGGGAAGGGACCCCACACAAAGCAGAAAGGCCAACAGCAGAGATAATATTTGGAATAGGCAGCAAAGGTGGGGGTTTGTACCCCAAAAGGAGTACTGAGGAGATCCTGAAAATTGCTAAGAAATAAGAAAGTAACCCAATAGGAAACTGACAAAATGCCAACACACACACACACACACACACCTGCTGAGCCAACAACACAAATCCACGTGACATTGAGAAATCTCTTTCCACGCAGTGGATTGTCAAATACGATGAAGACCAATAAACTGCCCTGACTGCCGGGATGGGGGTCAGCCTGCGAACCAAAGGGTCACCAGTTCAATTCCCAGTTGGGGCACAGGCCTGGCTTGCAGGTTTGGTCCCCCACCCAGTTGCGTATGGGATGTAACCAATCAATGTCTCTCTCTTACATCCATGTTTCTCTCCCTCTCTTTCTCCCTCCCTTCCCCGCTCTCTAAAAATAACTAAATAAAACCTTTTTTAAAAATGTTAGTAGACTGAATGCCCCTCAACTGCCTAGGCTGAAGGGGCACAGCAATTCTCAAGTACTTTCTGGAAAAATAACCTGGCAGACTCTAGTGTGGTCAAAAAGGTATGCATTCTTGAACCCTGTAACCCTGCCTGTGGGACTCTAGCCTACAGAGAGCAAACTAAGAGACACCAGGGCCCTTATCCAAGCTTTCAGTTTCTCGTGGTCAACCGTGGGCCGACGAGGTTACCCGGAACATTCCAGAAAGAAACACTCCGCATGTTTACATGCGCACCGTTCTGAGTAGCCCGATGAAATCGCCGGCCTCGTGCTCTGTCCTGCCAGGGCGGCGGCTCGCCCCTTCGCCCCGAGTCTCCACGCTGTCGATGCTGCCCACCCGTCAGTCACCTCGCAGCGACCTAGGTTGTCAGACCAACCGTTGGGTCAAAGTGCTTGTGTTCAAATCCCCTCATAGCCCCTGATAATAATGGCCTCCGCGTGCAAGGACAGCGATGCTGGCCATCGGGACACGCCCAAGAGAAGCCGGCAGGCACCTCCCGGAAGTGAAGAGGTCAGAGGTATCGGAAGAAATGCAGCCCATAGAAGGCTTGATGCGATCCGGGGTTCCAGGCACCCACCAGGGGTCTTGGCACGCACGCCCTGTGGATGTGGGGGCCACTGTACGGATACTAGGGTAACACTGTTTGTGGTGATCAGACAACTGACTTTCATCAACCTGGGATTGTTTCAGTAAATTCTGTGTGCGTAGTATATTCTGTGCCTGTTAAAGAATGGGTGACTGCCCATATGGCTCTTTAAAAATAAGTTGCTGGCCCTGGCTGGTGTGGCTTGGTGGATTGAGCACCGGCCTGCAAACCAAAGGGTCTCCAGTTCGATTCCCAGTCAGGGCACAGGCCTGGGTTGCGGGCCAGGTCCCCAGTTGGGGGGCACACGAGAGGCAACCACACACAGATGTTTCTCTCCCTCCCTCCCTCCTTCCCTTGCCCTGTCTCTAAAAATAAATAAATAAAATCTTTAAAAAAATAAGTTGCCGATCTACAGGTGCGAATCATACTTCTTGTTAAGGAAAAAGCAAACCACCAGCGGAGGCAGGGAGGCGGCGGCCCGCATGCGTCTGTGCGAGCCGTGCGGGAGCGGCGGGCCTGCTGCGGCCGTGGGCGTGGCTTCTGTGGTTTGAAAAGTCAACTAAATGGGCCATTTTTTTAAGGCTCCCACAGCAAATGCATCTGATCGGCACCCTCTGAGCTCCCCAGCCAGAGGGCTGATTATTCAAAACAGCCGCATGAAACTGACGTCACATTGACGTTCATGACCTGCTCTTATTTGTGTCCTTCAAGCCGGACTTGGCTCCTCAACAGCTTGTGATTTAATCACCGGTCTCTTTAAGGTCATGAAATCCAGTGAAAGGCAACCGTGGAGATCAACCCTGTGCAGAGCGCCCCGGGGACATGGGGGTGTGCTCTTTGGACCCTTTGATCAAGCGGGGCTCTCTCTGGTCCAACAGTGGGACACACCTCCGTGGTGGGTCGTGAGGTTCGGGGTCACAATTTGCATTTTCAAGTCCCCAAGTGCACGGATGGCACCGAGGGAGGGGACAGAGGCTCGGGATGTGCTGTGTGTGCGGCTGTGTGAGTCCGAGGTGCTCTGGGATTCGTTCAGTGCAGGAAGGACAGACCCCGGCGTAAGGCAGCGAGGAGGACAGCCTGCTTCACTTGAGCTTGGAGTGCCGGTCCCTGTGCTGGGGTGGCTCCCTCCCTGGGGCCCCAGGCCCCCGACGTGCCCCCACCCACCTGCATCCTGTGGATCTCTGCCTTCATGGTGCGGATCTCTGTCTGGCCCGTCTCCGAATCCACTGAGGCGCGCATCTCTTTGGCCAGCTGGATTTTCTTCTCCCAAAGCATGATCTGGTGTCTTTGGAAGGAGAAGAGGCCAGGTAAGAGCTCCAAGATTTTGGGAGCTTTCTTCCTGCAGCTCCCCTGACCTCAGGCTCAGACTCCCTTCGAACAGAGGGGCCCTGGCGGGGGCCTGGAGGTCAGGTCTGAGCAGAAGCGGGCACAGTGCTGTGTACGGGGGCCGGCTGGGCGGGAGGGCCAATGTCTGCGATTGCATGCGGTCGCTCTGGGAGACCCCCTGCCTTCCCCTCCCCCTCCCCCTCCCCCTCGGGGGCTGGTGGCATGTTCCACTACCCAGGCACAAGTGAAGGGCGCCGCCCGTGCTTGTTAAATTAGAACCAACTTGCCGCGTTCTGGGACCAGGAGGTCGGTCTAAACCCCTGGGCCCAACACCCACTCTGGAGTTCCCACTGGCCCACCCAACCCAGGGTCAAGGGGCCACGCCTCCCAGGAGAGCAGAGTGGGGCTGTGTCATGGCGGCCTCCTTCCCTGGAGGCAGGGGTGCGTTCACCACCCCACCGTCCCCTGTCTTCCCTCCTCCCTCTCCATGCTCGGGAAGGACGGGCAGCCGCCGCGGCCCACCCGGTCCTCCTGACCGGGAGCCCGACGGCGGCTTCTCCCGTCTGACAGCCCCCAGGGCGGGGCAGGGGGCAGCGGCTTCACAGGCTGCACCTGCAAGGCACCCAGGGCAGGGGGAGAGGTGGGCATCCGGTCTGCAGGGGCGAGGGGCCCGACACTGTCACGGTGCAGGCCGGCTGCCAGCTGGTCTCTCCCGCCTGAACACGGGGGCCCCACCACATGCGCCCGCAGCGCGTCTGAGCCCGACACGGGCCGTGCGTGTAAGATACACAGCAGGTCGCACAGAGCGGGTCCAGGACAGAGAGCGTGGAATCCAAACCCCAGCGTCCACCAGGGACGTTCATTGACACACAGCCAGCCCCGTGCCCATGTGTTGCCCGTGGCTGTGCATGAGCCGTGACCATTTCCACAGAGACCATCAGGCTTGATAAGCCAAAAATATGTACTCCCTGGCTCTCTCCAAAAAAGCTTTGCCAGCCCTTGAAATACACAAACCCGTGGCCTGGAGAGACAGAGACAGACAGACAGAGACAGACAGAGGGGCGGCGGAACAGGTAAGCTCAGCAGGAGCTGAGAACGGCCAATGCAGGGACAGAGGCCGACATAAGAAACGCAAAGCCTGCAGAGGGCACGAGGCTGCAAGCCACGAGGACGCCCGCAGGGACGGCTTCCGTGATCGGGCGCCATAGATCAACAGCGTTTAGAAAGAACTTAGTCTCAATGAAAGCTGCTCTACTTCCAGCGATACCTGGTCCGGCAAGAGAGCTGCCTTCCGGGCAGGGGAGCACACCCGGCGGTGCCGGTCAGCTGTGCCCGGGGTCCGCCAGCCCGGGAGGGTTTCAGTGGGTGGTGGACGCCCCTGGGGCCTGCGGGGGCGGGGGCGGGGGCGGGCGCCGCGCGGCACTCACTCGGCCTCCACCAGGCTGCTGAGGACAGACGCCTTCTCCTCCGTCAGCTGGTCCAGCCTCTCCTGCAGCTTGATGGCTTCCCGCTCGGCGGCCTGCGCGGGGCAGGGGACGACGGCTTTGCGGCGGATGTGGGAGGACACCCGCGCCCGCAGCTGGGCCCCCGGGGGCGGCAGGGACTGACCTTGAGCGCGTGCGCACCCTCGCTCTCGGCCACCAGGCTGTCCCACCGCAGGCCCGCGGAGCTGTCCCGGCTCCTGCCCAGCAGCGCGGTGAGCTTCCGCAGGTCGTTGCCCAAGCCCTTCAGGTGGCGCTCCACGTCCTTCTGCTCCCTCTGCTCCTGCTCGATCCGGTCTGTGGCGGAGAGCGGCCATGGCAGCAGCCAGAGGGGCCCGCGCCCCCCACAGCTCACCCACCGCCCCACTGTGCTCCAGGCGCCCGTCCCCGTCACGTCCCTCCAGGGCCACGGGTGGGACGGGGGCCTCCTGCTGCCCGGTTTCCAAAGCCCGGCCCTTCGAGGCTCTGGAAGGACTGGACACGATGAGCGGCAGGCGGGGCCGTGACGGAGGAGACCCCGATGTCCGGCTGCGGGGCCCCGCTCCTGCCTGCACTGCTCCCACCACACCCAGTGGCTGCAGGTGGGCAGCGACCCTAGTCTCCAACAGGCGAGTTTGGCACCCCGCGTCAGGGAGAGGAGGCGGCAGGGCCTCCCGGCGGAAGGGGCCCCAGCCCCTGGGCAGCAGCAGCGGCAGGGGCCGCGTGGCCAGGCTGATCTGCGTGGATCCCGGGTCAGAGACCAGGTGGGACCCCTCGGTGGGTGGCCATCGGGTGGACGGTGCCCAGGGGGACGCCCACCGCTACCCCGGGCACCCTGGCCTGTGGGAGACCCATAGGGTTTAGACACAGCCGGGGTGAGGCTGGGACTGGGGAGCAGGGCAGGGGGACAGCTTTCTAAGTTTAGCTGCCAAGGAAGATTCTCTTCCCGAAGCCCTGAGTGGGGGGCCTGAGGCATCACCTAGCTCCGTGGGCAGGGGACCCACCCGAGGCCCACCGCTGAGCCACCCTGTCCTGGACAGGAGGGCACCCTTCCACAGGACTCTCTGGCAGCGTCCGGAAGTCAGAACGTAAGGAGCTCAGCCCCGCCACCGTGACTGCAAACCTCCCGCCGGCAGGGCGCCACGGGTCGGGGCTGCGCTCACACTCAGACCCTGTGCCGTGGGCATCGCGGGTCTGCTTCGGAGGCTTCATGCAAACCGGGGGTGCTCACCGGGCGGCACCCCCACCCCTGCCACGGCCGGCACCCTCCCCTGGGGCCGCGGAGTCCCCGGCTGCCGAGCACGAGGCCCTTACTCTCAATGCGCAGCTTCTTCTGCTCCAGGATGCGGACCTCCTTCCGGCACAGGCTCAGGGAGGCCAGCCACTCCTCCCGCCCCTGCGTGGCCCCGACCAGCTCCTGCTGCAGCCGCAGCCAGCCCGCCTGTGCCCGCGTCACCGCGGCGCTCCGCTCGTCCAGCTGCTTGCCCAGCCTCTTCGCCTCCAGCTCCAGGGGCCCCAGCTCTTCCCCCTGAGAGGAAAGTCGCCAAAAGGCAAAACGAGCCTCCTCGTGGGCAAAGGCCTGCTTTCCGGGCGGGCGGCAGAGGGCCGCAGCCCAGCGCTCCTGCGGCCCTACCAGGGTCCTGTCTGCGTGCCCTTGGCCTGCTGTGGGACACGCGGGTCTCAGGGGGTCTGCAGCCCCTGTCCCCACCGAGCCGCAGCCCTGTGGGGTCAGGGTCGCGGTCAGGGCCGGGGCTGGCAAATTGTCTTTCCCGCTCAGTCCCTGTCCCGCTCAGGGACTTTATTCCTGAGAATCCACCGGGTGTGGCTTCCAGAGAGCCCTCGGCGGCTCGGGGCTGACCTACGAGCTCGCTGCTCATCCTCCTGTGGGGTTCAAGGCCTGTGTGGGGGCGTCCAGGTGGGAGCACCTGGACAGCCGATGGGACTTCAAGCCTCAAACCTAGACCACCTTCCCCAAGAGCTGCGCTCTGTGGGTCCGAGCCCGCCCGCTGCCTGTCCTTGCATGGCCCACGGCTGAACGCAGCGTCAGAAGGAGAATATTTCACGCCAGGTGACGTCACATGGGGTTCAAACTCCAGGGGCCGTACCCAAGGTGCTCCCGGACACTGCCACACCTGCCCGTTGGCCACCACGCGGGGCCGAGTGGCCTGGCCCTCAGCGCCTGCAGCGGTTCCTGTCTGGCCCTGGGCAGCAGAACGCTGGCCGCCCTGCCTCGGAGCAGCCCACACACGCGCTGTTTCATCCGCAAGACATGTGGGGAAGGGAGGGACTGTCCTCCCCGTGGGTTCATTTCCAACCGTGAGGCACCCCCGAAGCGGCCAGGTGCACCCAGCAGTGAGCAGCGCCCCAGCCCCCGCGGCCCGTACCCCCAGCTCGGAGAGCATCTGCTCCAGCTGCTTTTGGAGGGCGTTGATCACGCCCTGCTTCCTCTCGATCAGGGTCGTGCGCCGGGAGATCTCGCTGTTGCTGTTGCTGATGAGCTCGTTGACTTTCTTCACCTCCTGGTCCAGCTCGGCCAGCGCCGTCCGGTGCGTCTCCAGCCGGCAGGCCGTGTTGCTGATGTCCAGCGTGGCCTGGGCAACATCGCCATCAATTTTGAAAAAATGTGTCACCTGAGGGAGCAGAGGAAACACGTCTGAACGCTGGATTTTCCCGGGAGGCCCCAGCAGAGCCGGCTGACCGCGGCCAGGGCCTGGCCAGGCTGGAAGGAGCTTCACGTCCTCATGGGGAGGGCAGGGAGCCCTGCGCACTCTGTCTCCAGACCCCCGGCCACAGCTCACAACAGAGGAAGGTGAAGTCATTGTTTCTTCTTAAACGGACAGGAGCACACAAGGGCGGAAGTGTGTAGATGAGGAAACCGCCTCTAATCCCGCCACAGCTTCGGCCACGCCACCACCCAGAACCTGCCCCTCCTCCCAGTCCTTCTGTATAAAGCGGGGTCACACTGCACACACAGGTTTATAACCCACTTGTTTTCTAATCCTCACCTAAGAACTAGAAAAGTAATAATTACTGATTTTAGAGAGAGAGGGAGAGAAATGTCGATGTGAGAGAGAAACATCTATCGGTTGCCTCCTGTACACGCCCCAACCAAGGATTGAACCCACAACCCAGGTATGTGCCCTGACTGGGAATTGAACCCACAGCTTCTTGGGGTGCGAGACGAGGCTCCAACCAGCTGAGCCACCCGACCGGGGCGTGAGCCAGTTTTCAGCTTGGTAAGTCTTGTCTGACACTCTCATCATACTGTGTCTGATGGCCATGCAACGGCCCACTGTGTGTGTCACGTAGTCTCGGGCGTGAGTCACAGCTGGTGCTGGGCGCACCTTCGTCCGTCAGCCAGTATCAACCACGAGCCTCGCCATGGCCCTTGGTGGTCGGCACGCGGGGGTGGAGGAGGCCGAGGTGCCCGCCCTCACTCAGCCAGCGGGCTGTTGCCCACACCCCCGCTCTGAATGACGCAGGGACAGACACCCACCTTCTCATTTGCATCTGTGGGACACATGTCCCTACATTTTACCAGAGGGCTGGACACAGCCCTGCAAAGGAAAGGTCCCACCGTGGGGCGCTGTCGGCACCCAGCGGAGGCGTGTGACCTCCGTGGGCTCTCGGGAGGCAGGTGCGCTCGGGTCCCCTCCTGTGACACGGTTTATCACAAAGGCATTTGTGAGAGTCAGGCAAGCAGGTGGCTCAGTTTGGGGACAGGTCCTCTTCCAGGGGCCGCAGCTCAGCCCTGACCCTCCCGGCCAGCCCTCGGGCCTCGCTGCCCACGCGAAGCCTCAGCTCCCCCCGGCCCCTCATCCGGGCCCCCCCCAGCTCCCAGCCCCTCCCCTCCCCGACACCGGGGCTCCTCCCCTGGACCCCGGTGGGCTCAGCCTCACAGGCACGGTCTGACCGGCCACCTGGGTGACTTTCCAGGACACTCGACCTTCTAGGTTTTAAAGCCAAACCTTGCCCACCTGGAGCGGGAGCTCCGCATCTCAAGCCACCAGCGTCCTGGGGTCCACCCCGGGCCCTCCTGCCCTCTGAGCCAGGGCTACGGCGCCTGTGCGTTCCTTGGCCGCGATCGTCTGAGATCAGCAGGCCACTCTGGGGTGTTCACAAGGACCCCGCCTTCCTCTCTGCCCCGGTACTGCCCCCCCGGCCACCAGACGGAACACCGCGGCCACCCCTGCTCCACTCCCAGGCCGTCCTCCCCGCTGAATTCACCCCGGCCTCCCGGACGTCAGCTCTGCCCCTGAGTGGTCCAGACCCCACCGCCAGCGGTGCACACCTTCCCTCCGGACCCCGGCCGCGGGGGGCTCTGCGCCTCACCTCCAGGCGGGACCCCCCCCGCCCCCCCCCCCCCCCCCCCCCGCCTGCCACCAGCCCACGGGGTTTCCGCGCGCGCTTTACTGCCCTCTTCTGGACACTGACGGTAGTGCACACGTGAGCCTCGTGGGCGGCTGTGGGACAGGCCTGGGGACGGTCTCCGGGGTGCCCGGGCCGGTCACGCCACACCCACCACACTCCTTAGCTTCTGCAGTGCTCCCCAGGACCCCCACTTGGGCTCCCAGCTGGTGGTCTTGCCCCCAGTTCCCAGAGAACGGCCTGGCGGGACCCCCACCCACCCAAGTGGGGGGCTGAGGGGGCCCAGCCTGTGCAGGCTGCAGCGACCTCCACCGGGGCCTCCAGCGGGGTCACAGCACGGGGACAGGCCAAAGAGAAACATTCAAGCAAAACATTGCTTTTCCAAGGACGCAGGGACCTGGGGCCACAGTGGGGGGAATCAAGAGAGAGAAACCATGGCGGGGGAGGGGGTCCCAGGCCAGGAAGGCCACATCCTTTTCAGGAACCCCAGGCCGACCTCGGCCCCGGGGCTTCGGCCCCCGGGGTCACCCTCAGACGGCGGAGGCTGGGCTGTTAGCAGAGCCGAGCCCCTAGCAGCAGCCGCGGCGTCTCACGGACAACATTCGACCAAACGCACACATTGGATGATGAGACGCGATAGAAAATCAAAGTGGGAGTTTTCAAAGAATATTTTTTAAAAATGTCATGTTAAATATGGCCAATAAAGTAAACTGAGGCACCAGCGCCCGTGAAAAATTCGACTTTCCACTTACCATGCCTGCACGTGTGCACCTGTTTCAGGAAAACCCGTGAAAATGGGTTAGAAAGGACTGACCCACTGACCCGCTGACCCGTGTGAGGCCCAGGTCACAGTGGGACGACATGTGTGTGCCTACGTGTGTGGTCACGAGCACGGGTGTGCGCATGCACTTCTCCGTGTGCCTTTGCGTGCATACCTTTACTGGGTTGCCCGTGTCTGAGCACGTGTGTGTAGCAGCACTTCCAGAAGGAAAGGCGCCACGTTCTAGAAGGACCGTCGCTGGGCGGTGGGGTGACAGCCCCCTTGGCTCCCTCCCCCTGCCCGTCCGCAATTGCAGGTTTTCCAGAACACAAACGCGCCGCTTGGACAGCGAGAGGAAGTGCACAGGCACGCCGAGCGCCGCGTGTGTCTGTTGCGTCTGCGGGTCCCCCCCCCCCGCTGTCCCCGGGGCGCCCTCCGAGGCGGCCTACCAGGTTGGTCTTTTCCTTCTGCAGCTTCAGGATGCGCTGGTGGAAGTACTTAGTCATCTTGTTGGAGGTGATGTGCTCCTGCAGCTTCTCCACGACGCAGGCGTCCAGCTGCCTCCTCAGGTCCAGCTCGTGCCTGATGGCCTGGTGGACCGTCTGCAGCTCGCCCGTGGCGGCCGCGTACTCCGCGTGGGCCCGGCCCAGCGCCCCCTCCGTGTCCTGCAGGACCAGCCGGTAGGTGTTGACCTGGTTGTGCAGCGCCTCCTGCCTGCTCAGGCACTGCGCCGTCAGCTTCTGCACCAGGCCCGCCTCCGTCTCCGCCCGGTGCAGCAGGCGCGCCAGCCTCTCGTGCCTCTCTTCCTCCTGCACGATGGACTTCCTGTAGGCTCCGGCCTCGCCGTGCACGGACTGCAGCTGGTGCTGGCACTCGCTGCCGAAACCAGAGCAAAGCCAGCACGTCAGGACCCGGGGACGCGCTCGTCCCGCCCTGGAGGGGACCTCAGGACGGGGATACTCAGCCGTCCCCACCCTGGAGGGGACATCAGGACAGAGACCTGGAGGAAGCTCGGGAGGGCAGAGGGTGGGGGTGCGAACTGGGAAACCAATTATTTTAATAGCAGCCAAGTCTTGACTTCTGCTCCTGATACATTGAGAGAACCATTTTGAGTCCATGTCTAAGACTTGTTCAAGATGATGGTGACGGGGGAGGGGGGGTAAGGGGGAGGATGAGAGAGGGAGGGGGAGGGAGGGGGAGGGAGGGGAGGGAGGGGGAGGGAGGGGAGGAAGCTAGCTTGCAGAGGCCCCTCTCCTGTCCTCAGGGTGACGGTCCTGCCCAGGGAGCGCTGTGGCCCAGTTAGGATGCGAACACGGAAGGGACAGCATTACAGAGGCCCCCCCACCCCTTGGTGGCCGTCACTTGCAATTCCCTGCCCCCCTCAGCAGCTGGCCATGGAAACACCTGCGACTGGTGTCAGGTTAAGGAGGACAGGCCCGGCATGGCCGAATCTGACTTCCTGTTCATGGCAAAGCTCTCTCCTCCTCACCAGGAGCTGCCCGCTCCCCCGTACCTCCCCACGCGCCCGCAGCGCCCAGCACTGACATTGTCACAAAGGGAGAGCAGCATGTGAAAGTCCTTTACCCGGTTTTTCAGGGTTCCTGTAACGTAATTGCTTATCCTTGATAGAAATTATTTACACACACACACACACGCGCGCGCGCACGCTTTAAAAACTTCCTTGAGCCCTGGCTGGAGTGGCTCAGTGGACTGGGCGCCGGCCTGTGAGCCGAAGGGTCGCCGGTTCAGTTCCCGGCCGGGGTCCGTGCCTGGGCTGCGGCCAGGTCCCCAGTTGGGGGCGTGTGAGTGGCAACCAGTTGATGCATCTCCTGTGCATGTTTCTCTCCCTCTCCTTCTCCTTCCCTTCCCCTCTCTCCAAAAAAAGAAAAAGGACCATAAGAGCAAAAATCAGGGCACTGAAAAAGAAAAAAACGTCCTTGATTGGCAGCTACGGACAGAAAACCACCGAAACAAAGAATTGGTGGAAGCAGGACGGTGTCCTAAGCTCTGGGCCATCTGAGGATGAAGAGGGGACCTACTGCCGGGAAGCAAGGCACAGGCAGGTAACGAGGCCCAGGGTACCCCTGTCCCTGAGGGCGTGTCATTTAAGGCAACTCCCCCCCTCCAGCCTCTGTGTTTTCTGGTTCGTTTGAGGGTTTCGCACAGAGATGGCGTACATCCCCTGGACAGGTGACCGCCACGCTCCCCGCAGCCCCATCGCAGGCCCCACCTGGGGCTGGAGCCCACTGGGGTGCGACCTCGCTGCTGACCCTGTGAGGGTCACCCGGCAGCCAGGCCCCGGTCCACGCGGCGTGCCTGTCCACCAGAGCGGTGGGGGGAGGAGGTGCGGGACCCAGTGTGCTGTTACACAGTCCCGGCCTCCGTGCCACGGCCTTTTGTCCAGGGACACTGTTCCCACGGACGCTCTCTCTAGGCAGAGCCTGGGCAGCTAGGCTGGGAGGAGGGCTGGGAGGGGCATGCTCTGGGTTGACCCTGGAGGCACTGAGCATTGGACGGGGGGAGGGCCACAGGGGTGCCATATGAACCCTGCAGTTTGTTCCCTCGTTAGCAAGTCTTCCTTGGGCGCCTGTCCTCTGCCAAGCTCCACGCCGGCGCCAGCAGCGGAGACCAAGTGGAAGCCAAGCAGGTGAGCGGCATGCCACCGGGGTGTCACATCTGTGTCCCCGTCACCTGGGTGGGTGGGGAATTAAGGCAACACTGTGCCTAGAGCCCCTGTCTGCAACACCCGGCCCCAGGACGCACCCACCCAGGCTAGTAGTAACAAAGAAGGGGCCTCTTCCTTCCCCCTGGGGGGGGGGGATTAAACAGGATTTCAGCTGGAACGCAGCCGTGGCCAGAACAATCGGCAAGGATGGAGTTTCCGAACACAGGTGGTGAGGCTTCAAATCAAAGGGACACCTTATCTCCTGAAGATAAACACCTCTTTCTCTTTTTCCTGTTTCTCCTTAATCCTCCCAGGAAATCTGAGCTTGAAAGCCTGCTGCTCCAGGCCCCCACGGAAGTTTGAAAGGACTTAAGAAACGCTGAAATCTTTGTGAACAATAAGGGAGCTTTCAGGACGGAAGCAGGGCTGCAGGTGCCTCCTTTGTCCCAGGAAGCCTGCTCACCTGGATGGGGTGGGCCCACCAGAGCTCCGTGACAGCTCCCACGGCCCCGCCTGGCGCCCAGAGCCCGTTCCCTCTGCCGTGGGCCCCAGAAGCGCCGCGAGAGACCCGGCCGGGCCGCGGTACCTGAGCGCCTCTTGGATGGTCCTGTGAGCCTCGTCCCGACGCTTCATGCCCACCAGGCTGGTGGCCCACTGCTGCAGGATCTGCCTTTTCTCCATGGCGATGGCCTCAATCTCCGCGCAGGCCTGTGGCCGAGAGGGGACGCTGCGCTCACGCGTCACACTCGGAGCCCCGCACCTGCCCACACCCCCTTCCCTCCCTGTCACCTCGCTTTTCTTTATCTGGTTCCAGCAAAAGGGCCACCGCTAAATGCAACGCGGCTCTAAAAGCTCCTCGAACCCCCGCCTGAGCCTTCGCCCGGGACCCGCGGGCTGGACGCCTGGGGAAGGGGAGGCAGGGGGCCGACGTGGGCAGACAAGGGCCGCAGGCCAGACCCACACGTGGGGGGTGGCCTCGGTCCCCAGGCGCAGGCTGGGATGCAAAGATCTTGGCTAAAGCCACTCTTTAAGTATTTTAAACACCCTCCTCATTTAAAAGAAACACAGCTCTGGCCAGGCAGCACAGTTGGTTAGAGTGTCCTCCCGAGGTGCCCAGATTGTGGGTTCAATCCCCCGTCAGGGCGCAGGCAATGAGTGGAGGGCAAATCAATGTTCCTCTCTCTCTCTCCCTCCCTTCCTCCCTCTCTAAAATCAATAACTAAAAAAAAGTTAATAATGTGTTCATTCTAAATAAGTAAGCAAAAAGAAGATAAAGCCCCCCAGAAGAAGATAAAGCCCCCCAGAAGCCCCCCACTTAGCGCAGCCCGTTTCTGTGTCCCTCCACGCACGCGGTCACATCCTGCAGGGTGTTCGGTACTTCAGTATTAAAAGTGAGCATATCGTGAATGGGCTTCCATGTCAGCCAATATTTCCCGCTGACCTTGAACGGCCCAGGGGCGCGGGGAGCTGACCCCCGGAGCAGGCATTTCCGGGTATCATTGGCAGTGCCCCAGCCTGCGGAGGCTGTGTCCGCGCGGCTCCCCTTTCCTGTACCGTGCCTGCGTTCCGGGTTACGCTTAGAAAGGCCTCTCTGGCCTGGGATTTTATAAACATTTTTCTTTTATTTTCTTCTGGTACATTTTTCCCATTAAAATGCTTGATCCCATCTGGAATTTATTTTAGTGTCTGGTATGAGGAAAACGCCTAATCCTCTTTTCCCCAAATGATTAACCACATGCCCCAGCACCACGGGGTGTGTAACTCACTCATTTTCCATAATTTACAACCTACTAGGTTTTTATAGAAATGTTTGCTGGCCGCTGGCCTCTCGGCAGGTCGCACGGCCTGCCCGGGTGCCCCTGGCCCAGGAACACAAGCTTTTAGCCTTCCGGGCGATGCTGGGGGCACCCACCACCCCAGTTTGTCCAGGACTCTTCGGTTGTGGCACAAAAAGTCTCACATCTCGAGAAACCCCCCCGTGTGGCTCAAACTGGGATGGACAGCCGGTCACCCTTCCAAACCTTCCCTTCCAAACAAGTCTTGGCTGGTCTTCGGAATTTATCTTTCAGATAAACTAAAGCATCGCTCGGCTAACTGAAAGCTGTGTTTCCTGAGATTCCAATCGAAACACGGCTGGTGTATTTCCAGGCTGGGAGGGCGGCAGCTCTCCCCAGGGGACCCCGGGGCGGGGGGCGGGGGGGGAGTGTCCGGTCCACCCACCCGAGCCCTGGCCCTCCCCTGCCATGACAGTGGCCTGTTCTTCTCTGTGTCCCCACACACGTAAATGCTGATGGGGAGTCACAGAACAGGAAGTCACAGAAGCTTTGGTTTCTAGTTTTGGCCACGGAACTGGGTGCTGTGTTGGGTCTGCCCCCAACTCACTGCCTGCAGAGCGAGGTCGTCAGGGAGCCTCGGTCCTCCCTGAGGAGGCGACTACGGCTGAGGGTCCGCCCAGCAGGCAGGACACCGCGTGCCGCCTCCCAGGAGGCCTCTCAGTCCATCTCTGGCTGCGGAGGAATACCTACGCGGCCGCCGTCGGCCGGCACCTGCTTCTTCCCCACACGGGGCAGCCGGGGGCTCGGAGGTGCTGCTGAGGACCCAGAGCTCGGTCACTCACCGCATGGGCACGTGGGCAGTGGGTGCCACGTGCGTGCTTCTGCGGCTGAGCGCCTGGGGGCCACTCCTACCTCGCTCACAGCCTTCCTGAGCAGCCGGGTGTCCTCGGCCTGGGCCCTGGCCTGAGCCTCCGACAGGGCGATCTGTTCTTCCAGCTGGTTGGCTCGGGTGGTGAGCCGGTCCACGTGCAGGTCCTGGGAAACGAGACACACTGGCCTCTCAGGGACCGACCCTGGACCCGAGTGGGTGACCCCAAGGCTGGCCACGGACTCTCCGGGGTGCAGCGAGGCACCATCTGGAAAGCCGGGGAGAGTCCCCGAGTCTCGGACTTGCTGAGTACCGTACCTGCTGCTTCTTGTCCAGCTCGGCCCGCGCCTGCTCCACTTCCGACTTCTTCACGACTTGCTTCATCACGCGGATGTCGTTCTGCACATCCTGGTCTATGTTCTGCATGTAGAAGACGTTCAGAGCCAGGTCCTCCATCTCAGTTTGCAAAGCCGCCACTGGGGAGAAAGAGGAGCCCCGGCCAGCGGGGTTAGGGCCCACTGCCCTTTTCCTTCCCGGAACCACCTGCTCCGATCACTGGCCGCTCTGCAGCCAGGATGTTCGACTTTCGCTGATGGGCTTCTCCTGGGTGCACGGGACTTGTAGGCGGCTCCCGTAACCTTGGCCCCCCGCGTTACTCGTGGGGATGAATCAATCCCAGGAGTAACACTCATGTGGCAGAGGGGACACTTTCAGGTGGGCCTGACCGAAGCAGGCGAGCCTTCAAAAGCAGAGCGTTTTCTCCCGCTGGTGGCAGGAGAGGAAGTGAGCAAGTTCTTGGGGTCAAGGGGATGCCATAAGGGCCAAGTTCTGCATTGCATGGTGCTCACTTCCTATTCCTCCCGCAGCCAGCAGGGGCGCCCGTGGGCGTCTTCCCCACGCAGCGTCCCTACGCCTGGTTTTAACTAATTTCTCCAGGCTCTCTGTGGAGTTAAGCTCTCTTGTTAGTTCCTGACAAATACTTACCAAGACATTTTCTTCTATCCCAGTTTAGGGTGCACAATGGGTTTTATCAAACACCCCTTAGCATCCACCCAGAAAATAGTCCCTCTCCTGTAATCGATGAATATAATATATTAAACCAGTAAGTTTCCTAATTTCAAATTATTCCAGAAATAAGCCCTTGTTGGCTAATGGGTATTTTCCTTTTACTATATTGTGAAGTTAATCTTTTTTGTTTTCTTTTTTCTTTGTTTTGAAGTTCATCTTTTACTGCTGAACCGATATTAAATATTTGCTGATGTTTATCTAGGACTCTCGCACCTCCGAGGTGGGACAGCTTCATAGTTTTCTGTTCCCACGTGGCCGGTTTTGGCGGTAGGATTATACTAAGCCTTGCAACACGAGCCTGGGAAGCGTTTCCCAAATATTCCACCCACGGAGGGTTGAATAACATAGGAACGGTTGTCCTGCCTCTAAGCTTATAGCGTTTTCCCCTTTCCTTTTGGGATTTAAAAATGTCCCCAGCTGTGTCTACGCCTGTTCATCATTTCTGCCACCTGCGTGGGCCCCAGGAGTCTTTGCATCTGAAGACTCGTCTTTCTTGAACTCAAGCAAATGTTTTCCCCGGATGCCGTTGGTCAGTGCCCCTGAGTTCCTGGGACGTCTCTTAGAAATGTTACATTCCCAGATCTGCCAAGCTTTTCTCTCTTCTTCAAGACGCCCATCGCTTGGGGGCGTTTGCCCAGAAATCTGGGGAGCATTCCCCAAACGAGCTTTTTAGTTTTCACATTCAGTTTTCAGCAGTATTGATCTGAATATTTGGTGCCTTTCTCATGGCTGACGGTTATTTTTAAATCCCAGTATCCTCTTCCCCAGCACTTCGGTCTCATTTGACGGACAAGCTGCCCGGAGCTCCAGCTGGTGCCCTGCTCTGTTTTGAGCATCTGCTCTGTCCGGCCAGCCCCGCGTCCTCTCCTGCATGGGGACTGCCCCCAGTGACTCACACGTCCATGGGAAGGTTTAGTGACTGGTGGGCTTCACCTCACTCCCAGGGGAGGTGGGCAGCCATGAATATTGTTCAGTGGCAAAGCCCCCTGATGACCAAAGGGATCAGGCAGTGGCCGCACCGGCGGGCAGGGCCAGGGGAGGGAGAATCGAAGCTGTTGGCTGGAACCTGGGCTTGGTGGGACAGCTGCTGCTGCTGCTGCCTGGCAACCTCCAGAAGGGACACAAAGTCCACAGAGATGCTTAGATCTTTCCAGAAGCCCATCCACACTCTGAGCCTCTGCTGAGGGACGCTAAAGGGCGGCCGGGGGGCTGTGCCCTCTTTCAGGTCGTTTAAATCCTATTACACCTGGAGGATGGACACAGCTCTTCACTGCTGCAGCGCGAATGTCATGTTCTCTCTGTGGCATTTCCGCTCACTTGGGTGGCACTCAGAGCTGGATAAGTGAGCACCAGCTGGACCTCATCGGGAAGTCTCTCTGGCAGTTCTCGGGGTCCACAGCCTTTTTTTCCGGCCACAGCTGGGACACGCATGCCATCCGGTTCTCTTCCAGATCCGTTTGCGTCATTTCCCCCATTATGACAGAAACACAGAGTTCTTCAAGTTGGAAACATGAGAAAGCACCAGGCTGAAATAACCCGCGGCGGTGTGACAAAGTCGCTGTTCCCGTGACCGACACGCGCCGTGCTCTGGGCGGGGCGTCGCTCTAGTAGCGATAGCGCCTGTAAGGAGTTGTGGTCCTGCCGTCTCCTCTGGTCCAAGGCCGCCGGTTTCCCTAACTCAGCGGCTGCCTCCGGGCCGCGGGCCCCCTGGCTTGTGGAAGCACTTGCGCCTCGGATGCGCTTCCCCCCGCCGCTCCCACCGGTCTGCGCCCGCGGTCCCGCGCTCCCCGGCCTAGGGAGCTCCGCAGCTCAGCGCCGCCCCGTTCTCCACTGTATGCGCCCTGATGTGCAAGCTCCCAAGTCTGCTGCTTCCTAAGTCGGTGCCTTTTCAGACACTTATCCCTCTTCTAAAAGGCTGGGCACCGAGCAGGACGCGGTTTTCTCGATGCCCTGCAGCGGCAGGTGGAGAGCCAGCAGGGGTGACTGCACGTGGGGATGACGATGGGGGTCGCAAAGGCACATGCGCATGCCTTACGGGACGCCATGGGGGATGGGGAGCCCCCGGGGACGCGAGGGCACTTGGGGGCGCCGCGGGACTCCGAGCCGCTTACGCTTTCTGCGCTCCTCGTTGGCGGCCTCCAAGGTCCGGGTGTAGAGCGCACGCACGTGCTGCAGCTCCTCCTCCTTCTGCTGCCGCGCGCACGCTGCGATGGAGTGGCGGTCGTGGCTCTTCTCCAGCTGCGTCTGCAGGTTCGCCAGGAGCTGCTGGACCCCATAGAGATCCACCCCCAGCTCCTGCCGCTGGGCTCGGCTTTGCTTGGTGGCCACGCCCTGTGGCGGAGAGAGAACCCGAGTGGGGCGGGTGTGGGCGCAGGCTGGCGGCAGGCCAGGCGGGGCCGCGCATACGCACCAGCTCGCGGACCTCCAGCGTCAGCTTCTCTATCTGACGGTTAAGGTAGCTCTTCAGCGCCATCTGGAATCTCAGCATCAGGGGCTAAAACAAGGGCAGAGGACGCGGGTGGGTCTCCTGGCCCCTCTCCGCCCCAGCCCACGGTGTTCTCCCTGGGGAGTGGGGGCGGGGCAGGAATGACCTCCACGCTGGGTGCTCCCTGCTGCTGCCCCGCATTCTTACTCTGGAAGCCACAAAGTAAAGGCGTCAGGGCTCACGTCTCAGGCACTGGAGACCTGAGTGTGTTTTTGCAAAAGGACGGGGCAGACCGGGGCGGCGGCCCTGGCTGTCCTGCAGGGCCACAGGGGTGCTGGTACCAGGGAGCCCTCAGTCCTGCTCCCAGAGCAGCTGCCACCCCTCCTGCAGGGCCGGAGACTGGGCCTTTGCGGGCGGGTCCTGCCAGTCAGGATCTGCCGCCCCTGCCCACCCACGATGCCCCCGCCACCAGGCGTGAGCCAGCCCCAAACATCTGCAGCGCCAGGGCAGAGCAAGGCTGGTTTGGGGTGCAGGCGCCTAAGAGGAGAATGTGCTTTGCAAAGCAGCAGGCCGAGACCAAGCAGAGTCACTGTTCTGGACAGGTGCCCTGGGGGCCCAGCGCTGGGGTGACGGGGGCGGCCGGGCCGCGGAGGCGGACGGCAGAGAGAGGCCTAAATGTCTCCCAGTCAGAACTGGGTGATGTTTCCTTACATGGTTTGGGTCCAAGACCATCAGCTGGGATGCGTCCTCTGCCTCCTGGCTCCCCTCAGACTCCATTCGCTCCACGACCCCTTCCTCGGAGAGGCTTAAGTTCTGGATCCTGTCCAGGAACGAGGGTAGCGGCGCCCCCCTGGGGTGGGCATCAGGCTCCTCTGGGGGGGACAGCAAACATCATTGAGGAGTTAACAGGGAGAGTTGGACGCCACAGCTGATTTCCACCCTCAGGACGCACGAGGGGAAGTAGAAAAGCCCCTTGGCGGGTGGGGTCGGGGTGCTATCTAGTGTCTTCTGTTCATGAATCTTCCCTTCAGTGATTCGACAAGCTCCGTAGGGAGGGCCACGCACGTAAACAGAGGGTGGAAAGCTGGCTTCTTACTGAGGGGGCGTCCCTGGCACAGAGGGGGCTGGGAAGTGGCTTCTCCTGAGGGCAAGGGTCACGGTACCTGGCTCCTGTGCCAAGGGCCCCTCCGTGGTCGGGGACAGCCTGTCCAAGGACGTGGCGCTGCTCCGCGGGCTCAGCCTCAGGGGGTGCTGTGTCCCCAGAGCAGGGGCCTCCTGCTGAAGCTCTTCATCAGACTGTTCCTAGAGCGGGAACAACCAGGCCCGAATCTGTGAGCGCTCAGTCAGGACTGAGACGTTACTGGATTTGATTCATTACAGAATCCAACGTAATTGTTAAAGGAATAGAAACCCATTCGGATATAAAGGTGATCTGGCTTGCTCTAACCAGTGTGGCTCAGCTGGTTGGAGCAAAAGGTCGCCAGTTTGATTCCCGGTCGGGGCACATGCCTGGGTTGTAGGTTTGGTTTCTGGTCAGGGTGCGTAAGAGAGGCAACTGACCGTTGTTTCTCCCCCTCTCTTTCCCCCTCCCTTCTCTTCTCTCTAAAAATAAATAAAATCTTTTAAAAAAGATTATTGGCTTTTGCAAATGGTCAGAATGGAAATGATCTCCCCGCCACCCGCAACCCCGACTAGGGACCCGGGCGTGGTCTCTGCCTGTCCACATCTGTAAATGCGGAGGGATGGGCGTGCTGGGTGTGGCTCCCTCCCCTCTAGACGCTGACCCCCCCCCCCCGAGGACAGCAAGAAGCGTCTCTGAGCACCCTCTTTACAAAAGCACACTGGGAAGCCTCAGCCCCACGATGGTCTCCCAGGAGGGCTGTTTCTTTTCTTTCAGACCATTCACATGGGGAATACCTTCCCCTGATAAAAACACCTGGCTCCATTTTAGTTTTAAAATAGACTGGCAATGCTATTGTTGGCAATAATTCTCGCTGATGATTACCAGGTGAATATCAGGAACAGCCTTGACCCTGTATGGCCACCCTAGGAGGGAGACAGGATTGTTTCTCTCACCTGGAGGCAAAGTAGCCTCATGGGAGCTCAAGACCATGCCCAGTTTGCACAGCCAGCCAAGGTTAAGTTCAAGGTCAGGCTGTCTCCATCCCCAGCAAGTGCACTTTCTAATTGTACTCCCTCGGATGATGTTGACTCTGGAAATGATATCCGAGGCACCCAGAGGCTCAGTGACATCACTGAGGACCCAGAGTCAAACGCCCACCTCTGGGGTGTCCCACAAAGGGTTCCCTAACGGGAAGTCAGCGCGGTGGCCCCGCACACCACTGGCCACAGCAGCTCACACTTCCACAATTCCTGTTTCTTCTAAAGACCTGGCATTAGCCGGGGGGAAGGACACAGGGCTCCCTCGGAGGGTTTTTTCCTGCTTTGCTGGTTGATCGTATTTGTAAACCCTTTGCCGGTGACTTTTCTAGAGACTAGATCCAAGGATGGGCGTTGGGTTTACAGCTCCCCAAGTGACCTACACTTCAAATCTCCTGGTCATCTTGGAAGGGGAAGACACTTTTTTCTTGTTGCCTGATTCTTCAAAGGTGGTCTTGATCGTGCATTTGCCAGTTATTAATAAGAAACCTTAATTAGGACCCACCAAACAGCAAGTTATGAGCTCTTTCCAGGCTCAGGGGGTGGGGGGATACGGTTGCTCCCTGGCTCAGAAGGCAGCCTCGGAGCGAGGGAGGCCACTGGCGTCACGGCTGCATGGCTGGGGCCGAGCCTCCCTCCGACCGTTTCCTCGCCTGCCCAGCGAGCCTAATCCTAGTGCCTGCCTCACAGGGCTGTCGTCAGGGTCCACCGAGACGGCACACGGCGGGGACAGAGCAAGGATGGAGCAGTGCCTGCCGCAGAGCTGGGACGCAGCCGTGAGACCCGTCTCTTCCACCCGCCGCGTGCTCTCCCTGCAGAGCAGTTCGGACGCAGACCAGCAGAGGGCGCTGGCCTACAGCGGGGCAGGGAGGCGGGTGGCACAGGTCACCCTTGGGGGGTGGCAGTCCCGGAACTTCTCTGTCTCCCGGGCCACATCTGGAGTGACTGATGGCTCCCACACTGGAGGGCGCAGATAAAGCTCCCTCCACCCCTTGTGGTCACAGAGCATCTCACTGGCCACCAACCTGGAGGTCCTCCCGTGGAGGACTCCCACCCTTGGCCTTCAGAGACGTTTGCCAAGACATTTCTAACACGGGTCGCAACGGGTGTTTTAAGGGTACCCCGAGTCCCTCACATAGGGTGACAAACCACAGGGGCAGTAACACGCTTGCATGACACTCACCAAGCCACTCACCCTGTGCCCAGAAGCACCCTGGCCAGTCCGCTCAGGGGAGCCTGCTGCCTGCTGCGAGGAGATGCCCACTCCTCTGGGTTCTGATGGGCGGAGGGACTCTCTGTCCCCGAGACTAGATTCCCTCCTTGCTCCTTCGTATGGGGACCGGGACTCATCTTCCCCTTCGACCACGTCCCCAGGACTGGTGCCTGAATAGGTCAGATCTGTAGAACTGACTTTCCCCTCCTGGGACATGGTTTCCATATCAGATTCCAATTCCTCTTCAAACTCCAGTTCCTCTTCCATTTCCACTTCCTCCTCGCTTTCGACTTCCCCATCAGGTGCATCGTCTGCATCCAGTGTGACCTCCCCAGCAGGTGCGACTTCCCCTTCAGGTGTGACTTCCCCAGCAGGTGCGACTTCCCCGGCAGGTGTGACTTCCCCTTCTGGTGTGACTTCTCCTTTGGGTGCAACCTCCCCATCTGGTGTGGCCTCCCCAAGGGTTGGGACGTCCCTTTCAGAAGGTTCTGTGGCACCAACAGCTTCTTCATTTTTCTGGGCACTGCTCTTCTCTGCTGTCGACACCTATGGCCATGCGGCAGGAAAAAGTCAGGAAACAAAGTTACAAGGGGTCTGTTGAGGTTTTATTTATTTTATTTTTATTACATTTTATTGATTATGCTATTATAGTTGTCCCCGTTTTTCCCACTTTGGAGGTTTGATTTCAGCAGTGCAATTGTACCATGAAGAAACTCCGCACACACACTCCTGAGCCTCACGTAGAGGTTTTTCATGCTTTAGCTCATCTGTGCTCTCTCTGCTTTTCTTTTCCTTTGTGTAATTATTCTGCAGCCTTCACGGCAGGGAATGACCCCTAAATAACTCAGGGCCCTCTGAGAGCGGGGTGCACCCGTGTTCCCACCTGGCCGCCCACACTTGGCTCCCCGCAACTGAACGGAGTCCGTTCTCCGGCAACGGACACCCTGCTGGAGTGAGTCCCAAAGGTCTCCAGCTCCTAGTAAACACAAGCCCAGGACAAGCCATCCCTTGGGGAACCTCACCGTGTCGCCTTCAGGATTCCAGGCCTCCTCGCCTTCAGCAGTTGGGTGTCCTTCCGGGTGAGACCTGGTTGCAGAGAAACAGTGTAAGAGCTTCACACAACAGCACCGTGTCCTCCTGGATGTCTGTCTATCTAGGCAGCTACTTATGAATTATCACATTTGTCAGTGCCTCTCACCTGATGGGAGGGCAACGAGAAGGTGGCTCCATGAGTGAATGAGTGAAACATACAACTATTGAAACATGAAAGGAACAGCATGAGTAGGTCCCACCAGGAAAGTCACCGGAAACATATTGTGTTTGTGACAAAACCGGGGCAAAGAAAGTTGCAGGACATTGCAGACAAGGGACAAATATCCGTAGAGTCTGGGTTGGGCAGGACAAGAATATCCTGATTTACAGATTTAAACTTACTATTTTTCTAATTAAAAATACAAGCTCAGACTTCCAGCCAAGATGGAGGCGTAGACAGACACGCTGCGTCTCCCTCCACAACTAAGAAGGAATACAACTACCTCAAAACTAGAGACAACCAGAAGTTCCAGAAAATCAAGCTGCATGGAAGCCCAGCAAACAAAGATATAAAGAAGAAATGCTCATCCAGACAAGTAGGAGGGCCGGAGCCGGGGCGGAGAGGACTCAGTGTGGTGGTGGCAGCAGCGGCAGCAGCGACAGGCTGGCAAAAAGCACAGTCAAACATTTAAAAAGTCGGGAGGGACACTGGGGAGCGTTCCCAGCTCCTCACCAGACCACTCAGCTCACAGTCCCAGCACCGGGGAAGATCAAGCCTCATTGCTTCTGACTGTGCAGACCAGTGGGGGTTGGGGCGGAGGCAGAAACTGCTCGTCTCTCAGCAGAGTCCGCTTGTTTGAAGGGCGCCCACGATCCTAGAACATCCGCAGACCCACCCACTCTGGGAACGACGGCCAGGGCAGCAGCTAGAGGGGCGCCAGTCTGGTGCGGAAGTAGGAGAAGTGCCTGGAAAAGGGGTGAGTGCTGGGCACACAGCATTGTTCCCTCTCGGACCCCTCCCCACACACAGCACCACAATGTGGTGAAACAGGTCACCTGTACTGATGAATCCCTAAGGCTCTGCCCCTTACAACGTAGCAGCTGTGACAGCTCTGCCTGGACACGGCGGCAAACACACACAGGAGCCTGTCAGAATGAGGAGACAGAGAAGTATGGCCCAAAAGACGGAACGAATCAAGGTTCCAGTGGGAGAACTAAGCAACGAGGAGATAGCCAACCTCACAGATGAGGAGACAGACAACGTAACAGATGCAGAATTCAAAACACTGGTGATAGAGATGCTCACAGGCTTCAGAGATGTGCTTGAGTATGGCAAACGCATAAGGGAGGAAGTGAAGTCTATGCTAAATGAAATGAAGGAAAATCCACACAAAACCAAGGGTGAAGGGAAGGAAACCGGGGTTCAAATCAATGATTTGGAACATAAGGAAGAAAAAAGCAGTCACCCAGTGCTGAATGAGGAAGCAAGAATTGAAAAAATGAGGAAAACTTCCCAAATTTTGTGAAGGAGATGTACATACAGGTCCAAGAAGCACGAAGAGTCCCGGGTGAGCTAGACCCAGAGGGGACCACACCAGGACGCATCATGATTGAGATGCCAAAGGTGAAAGATAAAGAGAGAGTCCTGGGGGCAGCAAGAGAGAGGCGGAGAGTTCCCTGCAGGGGGATGCCTACAGGACTATCAGCCGATTTCTCAGAGGACACTTTGCAGGCAGGAAGGGACAGGCAAGCAGTATTCAATGTGATGAAAAGCAAGGACCTACAACCAGGATCACTCTATCCAGCAAAGCTATCATTTAGAATGGAAGGGCAGATGAAGTGCTTCCCAGACAAAGTGAAGCTAAAGGAGCTCATCGTCACCAAGCCATTATTATATGAAATGTTAAAGAGACTTATTTAAGAAAAAGAAGATCAAAACTATGAACACTAAAATGACAACAAACTCACAACTATCAACAACTGAATCTAAAAAATAAAAACAGAATCCAACTAAGCAAACCAGAATAGGAACAGAATCATAGGTATGGGGATCATTTGGAGGGTTATCAGCTGGGAGGGGGAAGGGGGAGAAATCGGGAAACGGTGCAGGGATTAAGAAGCATAATCGGTTGGTACAAAATAGACAGGGGAAGTTAAGAATAATATAGGAAAGGGTGAAGCCAAAGAACTTATATGCACGACCCATGGACATGAACTAAGGGAGGGTAGGATTGCTGGAGGGAAGGGGAGTACTGGGCAGAGGGGAGCAAAGGGGAAAAAAATTGGAACTACTGTAACAACGTAATCAATAAAATATACTTTAAAAAAATACAAGCTCATTATTTTTTTAACGGTCAAACTAAAACAGACATGTGTGAGACAGACAATCAAAGTCCCCATGACTTGCCTCTCCTTCTCAGGGTGACCAGTGGTAACAGGAAGAGAGCCAGGGGCCCAGTCTTCCAAAGGCCTTCCTGTGAGTGCAAACACTCGCCAAGCTGGCGCTCAGGCTGCGTATCTGGTTGGCATTCATGCTTCTCGCTTACTGGGACCCGGACTTAATTCCACGCCAGTACTCTGATTCCCACACCAGACCCACTTTTTTTTTGACACAGTACAGAGTGCCTCAGGTAAAAGGCAAATTCTTTAAAATAGTGTCTACGCTTTTAAGCGAAGCATAAGAGACGGGCCTGGTGGCAGGACCGTTCCCAGACTACCGTCTACCTGTGCGCAGGTGGCTCGTGTCCTCCCTCATGGCTTCCTGACTCAGGGACCCCCTAACCCAGGGAGGAGGAGGGATCGCGCTCACAGGAGGGAAAGGAGGCTGGGCGGGTCTCCCGCTCCCGGGGCCACCGCAGGAGCAGCCCCCGGGGACGCCCACCCCGCTTTCGCCTGGCTCCGGCTCCGCAGCAGAGGCTGCCTAGTGCAGCGGTTGCCATGGTTACTGCCGGGCCAGTGGGTCCCGGGTTTAGGGAGGGGAGCGTGTAGAGCCACAGGAAAGAGAGAAGGTACGAGAGAGGACAAAGGGTCGCTGAAGCGAGAGAAGGGGCGCGCATGGGGTGGGAACGGCCCCAAGAGTGGGGATGGGAGGGGCAAAGGCGGGAATAGGGGGGCCAGAGGGGAAGGGGCGTCCTGGGGGCTACGGGGCAACTATGGAAAGGGGGAGCCATGGGGGCCGTTCGGAGATCCGCGGTCTCTGGACCCCGCTTACCCGCCGGCCCCGGCACCGGGCTCCGCCATCTCCCGTTGCTAGGCGACGCCGTCAACATCCGGCCGGCTGGGACCACGCGCGCGCGGCGGGCAGCCTGAGCGCGCGGCCATTGTACCGTGTCTCCGCCCCAGAAACACAGGCTAGCTAACTGTAGATGCATCAAAGCGTCCGTGTGACTTCTCCGTCGTCCTCTCTCGGTCCGAGCTCTACCCCACCTGGCTCGGTTTCTGTAAAGCGACAATCGTGTCCTCGCGCGTCCACCCGGGAAACTCCGATGACCCAGGGCACCGCGCGGGGCACCCGGGGACCCGGGGCCGCTAAGTCCCCAGGGTGGCAGGCGGAGGTGGAGGTGCGAGGACCCCGGAGCCTCTGCACCTTCGGGGGTCCGGGGAGTCCAGCTTGGCGCCCGCCCATCCATCTGCAGATCTGCGGGTCTCGGCGCCCCCTCCGCAGGGTTCCTGCGAAGGATCCTCGGAGAAGGGGTATCCGGGTGCCGTTCCCTTCCTGGCCCCAAAATAGAAAATAAAACAAATCCAGAGATCCGGATGGCGAGGGCGAGAGTGCACGTGGAATATGCCCCAGGGGCTCTCGTTGCGGCAGAGTCCAGGGCCTGGGACCTGTCGGGGGTGGCGAGGCCCGGAACTGAGGTGACTGGGGCGGGGGACCTGGGGCCAGAAGGCGAAGTCGACTGGGGCGTCGCCAGGTTGGGCACCAGGTCGGGCCGGGACCCGCATCGGGCCTAGGCCCTCTGAGAGCTCCGTTGGGCCGAGGGCGGGGACCGGGTTGGGCCGGAGGCGGGCCAGGGGCCGGGCCTTGTCGTGCGTCCCCGCCCCGCCGCGCCTCACTAGCGGCGGCAGCGGTGGTGGCGACTGCGGCTCCCGGAGCCGGCGCGAATCCGGCCCCCGCGGTGGGATCCGGGTGGGTATTGGGGCCCGACCTAGGGCCAGGGGGGCGAGGTCCGCTGGGCCCGCGGGGGACCGCGCGCGGCGCCGCCTGGGCGGGGACGGAGTGGGCGCGTGGGCCTGCAGCCGTGGGGCCGGGAGGGGCCAGGGTCTGGCCGCAGCCTCGAGAGTGCAGGCCCCGAGCGGGGACCGGGCGGCGCGCAGGCGCTTCGGATCGCGCGGGGCGCATTCTGGCGACCCCCTCCGCGGCGATGGGGGCGCCCCGGGCAGAGAGTGGGCCTCGTTCCGGGACACCCGGTCCCCGCCTGTCCGGAGCGGCGGACCGGAGGACGAGCGGTCTTTGTCTGGCTGGTCCGAGCCCGCGAGTGAGAAGTTGCAGGGGCCGCTGTTTGCGGGTGCAGCCCCCCGACGTGTCCACCCCGCAGCGCAAGCTGCCGGCGTCCGGCTCGGGCGGGGGTCTGGCCACGCACCTCATGTCAGGAAACTCACTTCCCTGAGGCCCAGGCTCTTCCCCTGGTTCTTTCCTTTAAAAAAGGCGAGCAAGTGAGAAGAGCAGAAACAGGGAGAAAGGGAAAAATAGCAACGTGAGTGCTAAATGTAACCTCAGGGCCCTGCCCGGGCCTGGAAGCGCTGTGGTTCCCACGCTGGGAAGCTGGCGTCCACGTGGGCCACCACCTAGTTCAGGTTCTACTCAGACAGAGGACAAGACAGGCCACTCTCTTTCCTGGGCAGGGGTTTGTTTCGCTGTTCCCTCCGGCTGGTGGGGGGCGTGGGGGGTGGCCAGCCCCCGACCGGTCGCTCTGCATCTTCCTTCACCTCTGAAGGCATTGGTGCTTTTCTGTGGAAAGAAGAGGTAACTGTTCTCTAAAAAGGCCGCTCCACCCGCACGTTATTAAAGGGCCTGACCAAAGGCCCAGGGTCAAGAATTCTGTTCCAAGTCTGCCATCCCCTGAGCAGAGAAGTTTTTAAAATCTGCATGTTAGTTTTAGAAATTCCTCGTGAGAAACGTTGACATTTAATGGGTGAGGACTAGACCATGAAGCTTTGACAAAGGAAGGGTTATTCACGTGAGGAACGCCTTTCCACAGTAACGATAAAGCTTGTTCCCGGGCACGTGTGTGCTGGTGCAGGCACCCTTTTGTCCAGCACTCGTGGGCCTCTGGGAGCCTGAGTGGCTAAAGGAAGTCCTTATCAGGGGGACTTCTAAATCCGCCGGCAATGATGCGTGTTGTGTAAGTGGCTTCTGATATTCATGCTTGAGTTCACTTACCCCACGAAACAGACCCATAAAGTCAGGATGGAGAGTATCCCCTTTTTCCAGACAGGAACACCGAGGCTTAGGGAAATGACTTCCCCAAGTCCATGCAGCCGGAACTCGGTGCCTTGGGCACAGGACGACCCAGCTCCTTAAGAACCCCGCTGTCCCACGGCGTCCCCTCTGTGACCAGCCCCCGTTGTTCACAGGTCCACACGCCCTTCTCCCTCTCATGAAGACGGGACTGCTCAGTAACATGCGAGGGAGTGGGGCCTGACCCCGCGTCGCCCTCAGCGGCATCTGAGACGACAGCCAGGGCCTTTGCACAACCTGCCCCGACGCGCCGGCCTCCCCGCCTGGGATCTGGGCGGCTCGGTGCAGCAGCTGCAACATGACGTCCCAAGCATTGGTATTGGTTGGTCCCTGTGCCAACCCCGGTGCGCAGGTCCGGCTCAGTGCCTCTGGGCCTCAGTCTCTCTATCTGTAAAGTGGAGCTAGTACCACTGCCCGCAAAGGCCCTTTGCCACGATTCAAGTATCTAGTTCCGGGCACATGCTAAGGGCTTGTTACTGTTTATTACTGTTGTTATTAATGACCGTGGTTTGCATTTCTAATGAGATGGGCAGAAACCTGTGGGTTGTGTTTTTTGATTCTTTGTATGTGTGGTCCATGAAGTAGAAAGCTCATCATAAGCAGGAGTGGGAGTTGCCATTTAGGTATATTTACACTCATTTTCGTAATTTTGCAGGGGGGCTGGGTCCCTGCTGGCTGGTCCAGGGAACAGGGCAACCAGGTTGCCTGGCAACATAAATCTTGAGTAGAGATTTCCCCTTGTCTCCCCGCCACCCAGCTGAGCGACCTAGATTTTTTCACCAGCTTGAATCCTCTTTTGTCAGAGCAGCGACTCCGTTTCCTAGGACGTCAGGAGGATGGCGGCTGAAAGGTGAAGCAATTACAGCAGCAGGGGTGGGTGTCACGGGTGAGCATTGCCTCGGCTGTTGTCCGCTGGACAGCGGGGCCCTGAGGAGCGCCGCCGGCCCGAATTACATTGTTTCGTTCAGTGCCGTTTCATTGTAACATTGATTAGTTGCCGTCGGAACTTAACTGGTGTTTGCATCCATTAGCTGCCGGTGCGATGAGCGTCGTTGCCGGTCATGGTGCTTCATGTTGCAGAAGCTAGCCGTGGCGTCTGGGGAGGACACACTGTGTTCGTCGTCTGTTAATGGGTCCCGGGCACGGAAAAGGAAAAGGTGCGCTCTCCCCGCCAAATTCAGGGAAACGGGGGAGGGAGTCGGGGGAGGGAATCTTCCCCTGTTCACTTCGGTGGCGGTTTTTCTATGCTGTTGGCCACCTGTGTGTCCTTCGGGCACCTGGCCTTGCATCTGTAACAGAAGGCGTTTGGTGAGCTGTCTGAGAGCTGGCGTCGGGTCTGCACCTCCGTAGCCACCCCCAGGGGAGGAGAGGAGCCGGGCTGCGGGAGCTCTGGGTTCCGTGTCTGGCCGCGGTTCCGTCGAGCAGAAAGCACGAGGGAAGGGTGGGAGGACCCCAAATCGGTCGTCCCATCCGGGCGGCCACCTTGGTCCGGCTGAGCGTGAGCCCGTCCAGGTGTTGGAAGTGATGTATGAATCCGCCTGACGGCAGGCGCAGAGACGTGGCTTACCTTTTCTGTGCTCTTCCGGATCGGTCGCTGTAGAAACTGTGGGAGCGGGTGTGCCCAGGACCCGGGCCACGCTCCTTGCCCACTTTTCCACACTGAGTGACCCTGGACTCAGCAATCTGATAAAGTGCTCATTATACCCGGCATTCTGGAATTGGGCAGAGGGCATAGTCAGGTGTCCCCTGGTGCCCCTTGCTTTGCAAGTTCTGTAAGTAACATGCTTCCCTTGGGCAAGGTCAAGTGTGCTGCTTCCAGGGGTGTTCTCACTGCTGCCCACCCCTGCCCCCCATTAAGTTTCTGCTCTGCGGCGCGGTAGCTGCTCCTTTACCACCGACAGTGAGACCCTCTCTGTCCTGAAGCCTACGGGTGCGATAGAGAAGTCGGGCACCCCGGTCCCCTTTGGGGCCGGGTGTTGGTTTCCTGGCTGGATTCGCGCTTTCCCTTGCCTTTGGGGCTTAGTCCTCCCTCGGTCCCGGGTCCTGGCTCTTTAAGGTCGGGTTCATCGCCCAGGCCCCACTTTCTTGGCTCTTTGGGGGAAAATGGTATTTCAGTTGAAGGGGCACTGAAGTCTGGTCGCCAGGTCTCCCCTCGCCCTCTTTTCTTTGCCTGTCTCGTCCGGTTACAACCTCGCAAAGGTCCCTTTCTCGCGGCAGTTGGATCAAAGCTCCAGCACGGGGCTCTACACCATCAGCTTCGTCCCTTTGTTTTATTATTTATTTACTTATTTTAAAGATTGTATTTATTTTTTTTTTGAGAGGGGGGAAGGGAGGGAGAGAAGCATCAAAGTGTGGTTGCCTCTCACACGCCCCCAACTGGGAACCTGGCCCGCAGCCCAGGCCTGTGCCCTGATTGGGACTCAAACCAATGACACTTTGGTTCGCAGGCTGGCGCTCAATCCACTGAGCCGCACCAGTCAGGGTGTTCCTTTTTTTTAAATGCAAGTTGTCTGGTCCTCAGGAGGCCCAGCCCTGCCCCCAGCAGCCCTGTCTTTTCCATGTGAACCCGGCAGCAAGTGTATTTCTTGGCTGCAGTCATCTCAAAACCTGACACGAAATGCAGCTGGAGGGGCCGGGAATCATCTCAGGCCACAGGGGTAAAGGAGAGCCGCTCCCCAGGCCGTATCACCTGCATGATTGACAGCACTGCGCCCTTTGAACCGAAGCTGCGGGTTCCCTGGAGACCATGGTCCTTGCCATGGGTGCCTGGTCCTGGGGAGGGAGGGGGAGCGGGGCCCCACCAGGGTGTGTTCGCAGCAGGTGTTCAGCGGGAGGGAAGGTCCTGTTGGCATGTGTCTGGCTCCCACTTACCTTGGCATCACCTTATCCCCGGTCTTGTTGACTGGGCTTTGAGGGCAAAGCAGATGAACCGGTTTCTGCCGGCCACGTGCCTGGCGCTCAGTGGAGCAGTCTGACAAGGACAACGCTGGGGAGTAATCACCTCTGGACTTCTTCCCATGACATGTCCCCATAGGGGCCCCACCCCCACAGCCTCCCTGCCACCCCGGCACTGCAGTGGGCAGCTGCCAGGACGCCTGTAGGCCGTGTCCTGTAGGTGTGTGGCAGCTGCTGGCTCCACGACGCGCCGGGATCACGTCTGTCCTGCTGACCGCTGTATCCCAGCACCTGACCCAGGGTCCCCAAGGCAGGGGAGGCGCAGAGCAGAGAACAGGAGGAGTTGGGGCTCCCCGCAGCTCTAGGCTGCCATATCTTTCCAGGAAGGTTCCGGAAGAGACGTTTGCGGCTTAGCTCCTGCTTGCTTTCCTGTTTGGGAATTGGTGGGGCTCCTTCTTCCAGGACAGGAAACCAAGGCTTTGGGCCGAGGGGGCACTGAGGACAGGCGCTGGCCTTTGAGCGCGTAGCGGTCCTCAGTCCTGTCCAGAGGCTCCTGCGGGTCACGGGCCCAGGCTCTCCTGTCCCGGTGCAGGCCTGGGTCCTCACCGGTGGCTTAGAGGGCTCTGAGGACCAGTGGGGTGGGGGTAGGGGATGGAAAACCTCCCCAAGGCAGAGTCAGCTCTTGACAGTGCCCTCGGTGTGGTGTGGGCAGAAAAATTGTCCCCAAAGCTGTCTACGTCCTAATCCTGGGAACCTGGGAATGTGTTAGGTTACATGGCAAAGGAATTAAGGTTGCAGATGGAACTAATGGTGTTTAATCAACTGACATGGAGCTGGGAGAGGGGCCTGGAGTCCCCAGGGGCCTGGTGTCATCATCACAGGGTCCTCGGGAGAGGACGAAGGGGCAGAGTTGGTGTCGGAGTGACGCGGCGTGAGCAGGACCGGGCTGTCCTGCTGGCCCTGAGGGTGGAGGCGTGTGGGCGCTTCTCGAAGCTGGAAGAGCAGGAAGGCAGGCGCTCCATTGGAGCCTCCGGAAGGAGTGGGCCCGCTCAGTGCGGCCCCCGGAGCTGGAAGACAACAACCTTTGGGCCACTGGGTCTGCGGGGACTGGGCAGAGTGGCCGCAGGGAGCCGCTCCGTGTGGGATGGGAGCGCTTTCCGAAGGCGGCCACACAGGACTTGTCTTTTCTGAGGGGCGTCGCTTTGTAGTCTGGGTCTCGTCCATCCCTGGCTTTTCAGTGACTCTCTTTATCTAGCAGGAGTCTCCTTCCGGGTGTAAGTCAGCAAATCTTGGGGAATGGATGTTGGGTAATAGCCGTCTGAGCTTCCCTGCTGAGTTACAACAGCCTTGGCCTCCTCTGGGCCATGTGTCAGCGGCCGCGTGGCCCCAGGACAGAGGCGGGCACGGTGGTCCACAGCAGGCCCACGCTGCCGGCCCCAGCCCCGCGCAGGGCCCAGAAATAAGAAATCTGCTCCCCGGCCTGCCCCCGCGGGGCGCCTGCGGTTCCTGCCCTGGCTCCTCTCTGCGCAGCTGCCGGCACTCGGGCAGCCACAAGCCTCTCTCCTCCTGGGACCAGACAGGCGCGCTTCGCAGCCCCCCTTCCCGCACGTGGACCAGAGGCCGTGGTTCCAAAGGCCGCTCTGACCCTCAAAGACGCGCGGGTTAACGCGACAGAGCGCCTCCCTAGCCGGGGGCCTCTGCAGAGAGTTTTTGTTTCATTAGAGGAGGCCAAGCGCGCTTTCCTTTCAAATTGTGTAACACCCTGTTTTGCAAAACCCTGGCCGCGCCCGGCCGCTGCGGCTTGGAGCGGCGCACTGCTAACGCGCAGGCCCGCTGCCTTCGGGGGCGCAAGCCCCGCGCGGGCACTTCACTCCGGGCCTTAGAAGCCGTTGCCGGTCCGTTTCGTTCGCCCTCGCGGGCGCCCTTTCTCTGGGCCAACGGCCCGGTCAGCGTTGCCACCCTTCCCACGAACAGAAACCAGGCCTCGGGACTTGATTGACGATGGCTTTCTGGTCAACACCGGATAACAGGAACTTTAGAGATGGCTTGGCCTCGGGACCTTACAATCTAAAATCAGCAAGACGGTGATGGGCGTAACCATTTTTAAAATAAAAATGTTAAGGACGCATTCGAGGAGAGATTTTTTATCATCACGGAGCCCTCGATAGAGAGCTGTCCGTCTGCTCTCAGATGCGGGGAGAGGCTCTGCCGTCGGCGCCACGCGCTCTGAGCCGCTCCGGCTGCTGCTTTGATTTCAACGAGCCCTGAGTCCTCACACGAGGTGGGAGGAGCCGACGGAGCTTCCCGGCCGCAGGCTTCTCCCCGGTCCCTTGTAGCTGATTTTGTGTCTTAGGATCTCTGCTGAGGGCGTTTGAAGGCTGTGCAAGATGTGCCCTGCCCCCAGCTCTATTCCCTGACGGGAGACTAGGTCGCCTGGTTCCCAGGGACACCCCGAGAGACGGGAGGGGACAAGCCCACACCAGACCAGGGGAGCTGGAGCCCAGGAGCGGAGGCCAGGGTGGCCTCCCAGGGCCTCTGTGCAGGGCAGCTCCTGGTCCCTCCTTCGACGCCACGTCCTGGGTCACACTGGGCCGCATGCTTCCTGCTGCTCCCTGTGACAGGGGGGCTGCTGGGCAGGGACAGACGGCTGCAGCCCCATCCGCCCAGCAGCTGCCCCTAATCCTGTTTAACATCCGGCTGGTGAGGAAGTACCCCCTGAGCAGCTGTGTCTGCGGGTCACAGCCCAGCCCGAGGGGTGGGGGTGGGGCTGCCTCCTGTCTGAGCCCCGCCCCCAGCTGCCTTCCTCCGAGGGTGGGGGCGTGGTTGAGTCCCGATCTCAGCTGCGGATAGTCACCTGGGCAGCCCTCGCCCGGACCTCCCAGGTCAGAAGCCCAGGGTCTGCCTCTGAGTTCCGTGACGGCCCTGATCCGGAGAAGCCGTGGGAGCTTCAGCTAATGGCCGTCCCAGGGCTGGGTGCTGCCGGGCCGCTCATAGCCACCGTGGTCCCCAGGGGTGCCCTGAGCTGGGGGGCCGAGGCCTCCTGCTAACCCGGGAGGAGGGGCTGGCCCAGCTCGGCTCTTTGGGGCCTTATTCCTCCTGTCCCCTCTGACCACATGGGGATAAGCTCGGATTCAGGTTCACCAGCTGGAGGGGGAGCTGCCGAGTTAGGACGCTGCCAGCTGCACTGTGGGAGCTGAGTGGAATCTCACACGAGCAAGGAGCTCACGGCCACACCAGCTTGCGTGTGCCCCCCCTCCCGTGTCACAGGACACGAAGCTGTGGGAGGGCGCGTCCTGCGGAGCTTGGTGGCTGTGGGCCCGTGAGGTCGCGTGGACGAGCAGTCCTTGTCCCTCCTGGCTTGGGTGGCTGTGAGGAAACCTGGCAGGACCACTGAGTACGAGTGCCCTGGACCGTGGGCCTCACATCTGCGTGGCTTGAAGCCAGCTCTTTAAGTTAAAAAAAGTTTTAATTCCTTGCCTGAGGACATGTTTATTGATTTGAGAGAGAGAGAGGGAGGGAGAGAGACATCGATCTGCGAGGGAAACATGGATCGGTTGCCTCCAGGATGTGGGGACCCAGCCCACAGCCCAGGTATGTGCCCTGACCAGGTGTGCACAGGACGACGCTCCAGCTGACCGAGCCGCCCAGCCAGGGCAGGAAGCCGGCTCTTTAAACAGAAGAAAAATGAGGCAGGAAGGGGGTTCCAGACGGAAACGGCCGCAGGGCTGGGGACGGGGCCGGTAGGGTGCGTTTGTAGGGCTTGCTCAGGGCTCATTGCTTTGGTCCTAATGAGGCGCCTGGGCTGGCGAGTCCCCCGAACTGCCAGGTGGGCTCCTGCCCCTCTGATCAGAGGCCCCTGTGTGTGCCCGAGGCTCTCCGTGGGCAGGGGGTTCCCTGGGGACAAGGGTAAAATGACCTCCCCTCCTACTTCTCGCAGAAACACGCCTGTAACAAGGTGTTCTCCTTAGAGCGTGTTGACAGTGGGAGATCACGGGTTAACATGTGTGTCCATCACAGGTGCAATGTGGGAGAAGCTGAGAGGCTGTGCCCAGAGCTTGGGCCAGGCCATACTGGTCTCTGGGTCCCAAGTGAGGGGCCCCCCTCTTTTAAAATTTCTAGTAAGTATTCTATAACAAGCCCCCAGTGTCATCCATCTAGAACAGATGTCCCCATTTCTGTCTGACAAATAGCTGCACACATCAGGCCACATGGACCATTCGATGAGCTGGTCGATGCTGCAGAAATGGACCCTTTGAATTGGGATTTTTGAAAACTCAGAACTCCTTCACTGGAAATTGAACTTATAAGGAAATGTAAGCCAATGATAAATGGATCTTCGGCTCAGGAAGGATGATATAAAGTATAAAAGTAATAAAAAAGCAGATCGTTAGGGAAAAGTGACCACCAATCTCACTTCACAGAAGTTTAAGACGTGCTTCAAATAGATAATACAATGAAAAGGCAAACCACGAATTAGGGAAACACGGGCAGCAACTGCGGTGGAGGATGAAGAGCTTCGCTATGTAAAGAGTTTTCACACATTAACAACGAACCCAGACCCCCGCAGAAACATTGGCAGTGCGCGCCAGCAAACAGGGCCCGGGATGGATACAAACATCTAAAAAACAGGACAACGTGTTCAAGTGAACCGATGACCAGAAAACCGTTTTCCCAACCAGACTGGCAAAGATTCAAACCTCTGGCAATGCTGGCGCCTTTGGGAAACCCACGGGTGCTGGGTGTCCGAGGCCCAGTTTGTCCAGCCAAGACACGGTGAGGAATTCCGGGAACGACCCTGAGGAGGTAGGGAGGATGCAGATGGAGCTTTGTGTATAAAAATGCGAGATCAGTCACTGAACAGCCGCTCCCTGGAAACCAGACGGCAGGCCGGTTGAAGAATGATGTGTCGCCGTCTTACGCATGCAGCAGGGAGGTGGAGGGGTGGCGTTTTGAATTTTTAATTTGCTACTAACACGGTGCGTTTGTTTTCTGTGGTTGCCATAGCAAAGCGCTACAGACTGGGCAGCTTAAATGACAGATTCGTTGCCTCCAAGCTCCGGAGGCCGGAAGTCCAAGGTCAAGGTGTGGGAGAGGCTGGTTGCCTCTGAGGGCTCCCAGGGAGGCTCTGCTCCCAGCGCCTCTCCTCGGCTTGTGGTTGGCCAGCTTCGTATCCTCCGACGTGGGTGTCTGTCTCCAGTTGTCCCCTTCTGAAAGGACACTCGTTGCACGGGGTGAGGACCCACCCTCATGACCAAATTCTGACTTGAGTCCTCTTTGAAGACCTGTCTCCAAGAGGGTCGCAGTCTGAGGTCCTGGGGTTTAGGACTTGCACATGTGAATTTGGAGGGCGGGACACACTTCAGCCCCTAACACCCGGGAAATGGCTTCACCTGAGGATACGTTTATTGATCTGAGAGAGAGAGAGAGACGGAGACATTGCTGTGGCAGAGAGACATCGATCAGTTGTCTCCCGTCTGCGCCCCTCCGGGGATCAAACCCGCAACTGAGGTACATGCCCTGACCGGGAATTGAACCTGCAACCTTCTGGTTACAGGAAGACGCTCCCAATGACCGAGCCGCCCGCCAGGGCTGGGAAATGTAGTTTTGAGATGAGTAAAGGCAGTTATGACGTAATCCCAGTGAGGGGCGTTTCCTGTTGTTTGTGTTTTAAGAAAGGCAATGAAGGGAGTGGGAAATACACAAATATTTTTGGATTGTGTGATTGCAGGGACATGTGGTCTTTTTTTATACTTCTGAGCACATTTCATGATTTTTTTTAAAAAAGCTTTAAGAAGTTGGTCAAGGAATCTCCATTTCTAAAGAGACCAGAGGTTGGGGACCAGGTTATAGGCTCCCAGACAAATAACTAAATTTAAAAATAGATGAGAATTGCCTGAAGAGAGCAAATATTTGTGGCTAATGTTCCGCAGACAGGCCCGGATCCCCAAAGGCGCACTGTCTCCCCAGAACCATCTGGGCTGGAGCCGCGTGGGGCTGCCCCGCCCCCCTGGGTGGCCGCAGTTGGTAGGAGCCGGGACTTCGCTGTCGGAGGACAGAGGTCCCCGCCCCAGGGTTCTCCAATCACTGAGTGACCCCAGGTGCCCTGAACCTGTTAACTGCTTTGCAAAACTGCACTTCTGGGGTGCCATTTACAGAGCTGGGACGAGGGTCACATGGGACGGTTTGTGGGAAACGCCATATTCCGCACACTTGTGATTTGGAACCTCCTTCAAACCTTCCGGCACATTCTTTTAATTATCTTCACTCAAAGATGCTGCGGTTTGGGGAACCAGCAGAAACTTGTTGGCAGCCCGTTCTGGTGGTCATGGAGATGAAACTGAGCCGTGCCATCGGGGGCCCCAAGGAGGGGGCCCCGCCACCCCGGCCTCGCCCGCCTCAGGCCACCGGCAGCCACGGAGCACCCGGGATGTGGCTGTTCTGAAATGCGGTGCGTTTGAGGGCCAAGCACACCCCAGACTTCGGAGCCCTAAAGAATGGGACAGAGTTCATCAGGAATTGTTTTGAGTTGATGACGGGCCGAAGTGACATCCCCGGGCTACCATGGGCCAAGTAAAAATAAGATCCACGTCCCTCGTTTATTTTCCCTTTTTACAAACGTGGCTAATGGGACATTGGAATTGCTCACGCGGCCCACACTGTGTCTGCAGGGCAGCACTGGCCTAGGAGAGGGGCTCGTGGCTCGTTAACGGGCTGTAATTCTGGAAGAATTCCTGAATTTTAACAATATTCCAGACAGTGGGATTATCGCTAGGAAAAGGGAGCGGCTTTTTCAGATGATTCTTTGGGAAGACAACACATTTTGATGTATGACGTTTTTAGTTTCCTAGCGTGGCCGTCCTCTGTCCTAGCGTGGCCTGAGGTCTTCAGAGTGGGACCACAGGTTAGCACAGCACGGCGGGAGTTGGCAGGAGCCTGATCACTTTGCAGGGCGACAGATGATCGCTGGACTTAGTGTGGTGACCGCATCGTGAGGGGTGCAGATGCTGAGTCACTGTGGTGCACCCCTGAAACTCACTCACTAGGAATGCCGAGTATCCTTTCATAGAAAATGTAAAGAAAACAGATAAGGGACGGACACCCTGGACTTGGAGTGGCCCGGGAGGGTCGGCAGAGGTGATCTGGGTCGAGAGGAGTGGCCCTACCCGAGGTGCCCAGAAAGTGGTTGAGCCAGGGGCCGGCTGTTTTGTCCCCAGGGCACATCTGCAATGTCTGGAGGCGTATTTGGTTGTCCTACTGGGGGTGGGGGGTGCTGGTGGCATCTAGTGGGTGGAGGCCAGGGACGCTGCTCACCCCCCTACAATGCACAGGACGCCCCATCGCTAAGAAGGACCCTAGCGGCCACAGTGCCCGGGCTGAGACCCCGCTCTGTGGCCCATGCCGGTAGGACGCGCTCAGTAGTTGACCAGACCCGTTTGGGGCTGACAGTGTGAGGCAGGACACAGCCCCAGGGACGCTAGCTGAGCCCGTGACCGCGGCCTGGATGCATCTCCGCTCTCTCCCTTCCCAGGCCGTGCGAACAAGCCCCACCGGGCCCCCGTGTGCGGAGGATGGGCACACCCCCCTGGCAATGTCTCTGGGCCGCCTCCTCCGCCGGGCCTCCTCCAAAGCCTCGGACCTCCTGACCCTCACCCCAGGCGGTGGTGGTGGGCCCCCCTCTGTCCTGGATGGAGAGATCATCTACTCCAAGAACAATGTCTGTGTGCACCCACCAGAGGGGCTGCAGGGGCTGGGGGAGCACCACCCAGGTGAGCCCAGGAGAGGGGAGGGCCTGGTCAGGGCCTGGAGGGAGGGGCCAGGGACACAGGCCTGGATAAGGGAGGGCCTGGGTTCCCAGGCTTGAAATGAGCTCTAATCACCAAGCCCCAGCTTCAGAGGCTCCTGCCTCGGTTCCCCATTGGCCCTCGCCTTGACCCCGTGGACCCCTGACCAGTGACGGGGCCAACCCTGTGGGCGTGTGTCAGAAGGAAGAGCGTGGCCCTGGGAGGGCTTTGTGGTTTAGTCCTGCTGTGATGGACGGTGGGGGAGACAGAGGGGGGCTGGGGCCTGGGGCTCTCTTCCCGTCCCAAAGCCATGTGATCTGAGTGTGGACACATAGGGCCTCCCGGCCACACCCCTTGTGCACCGCTGGGCGGTAGCCCCAAGCTCTTCTGGAACGGGGGCGTGCATGGGGCCAGAGCCTAGAGGGCCCCAGCTTTTCAAAACAGGGTTCAGGAGGCCGGGGGGCCTGTGCTACAGGCCTGGGCAGCACTCTGCTGTGGGAAAGGCCAGCCCACCCCCCAAACTAAGCATTCAGGAGCCGAGAAAGCCCACCCAGCGCTGCCGGCCTCCGCGAAACGGCCCTTGACAGCAGCCCCGGGCCTGACATGGAGAGACGCCCCTTCTTCCGAAACGCTGCTTTAGAGGAGAAATGCCGACGGGGCTGCCGCCGCCCGGAAGAGCCCGCACGCCAGCCGGAATTATCCTTGTGAACCGGGGGCTGCGGCCGGTGTCCCCCCTTACCGTGCTGTGAGGCTGGGAGCCGGTTCCCAACCAGCCACAGGCAGAGGCCAGGGCGGGGCTCTGAGCACCGGGAGGGCTCCCGTGCGTGGAACAGCACGCGGAGAGCCACTGCGCGGGGCTGGTGCCCAGGCCTGCCCAGTGTGTGAGCCGGGCCCGTGCCACCGCCCCAGCATGGCCCTGACCTCTGTCCTCACCCTCACAGGCTACCTGTGCTTGTACATGGAGAAGGATGAGCTGCTGGGGGCCACCCTCATCCTCGCGTGGGTCCCCAACTCTCGGATCCAGAGGCAGGATGAGGAGGCGCTGCGTTACATCACCCCTGAGAGCTCCCCCGTGCGCAAGGCACCCCGCCCGCGGGGCTGGCGCGCCCAGAGTTCGGGCACCCCCCATCAGGCCTCACCCACGGAGCCGAGGCCCACCCTGATGCCCAGAGAGGAGGACATCCTGGGGGTGGCCCAGAGCCTCCGGGACACCGTGCACGTCAGCCCTTCGCCTGAGGACGGGGAGAAGCTGGCCCAGGGCCTGGGGACGGACGGCCCGCTCCCAGCCTCGCAGCCGGCCCACAGCGACTCCGGGATCTTGTCCACGGTCAGCTCGCAGGATGGGACCGAGGAGGGGCGGGAGCCGCGGCCCGAGGCCGGCGAGGAGGAGGGCTCCCTGGAGCTGTCAGCAGAGGGCGTGAGCAGGGACAGCTCCTTCGACTCCGACTCGGACGCCTTCTCCTCCCCCTTCTGCCTGTCGCCCATCAGCGCCGCCCTGGCGGGGAGCAGCAGCTCCGTGTTCCTGGAGAGCGAGAGCAGGTGAGTTCCTGATGCTGGTCCTGGGCTCTGTGGCCGGGCACGTTGAGGACAGTCGCATGTGTCAGCAGCTCTGCTCACTGAGCCCTGGGGACGGCCTGCATCCCGTCCTGTCTCTGCTGCAGGCGCCAGCTATGCCCACACCAGGGCTGTGGCACCAGGCTCCTGTCACTTGATGCCACCCGGGGGTATTGTGTCTGCAGCAGGCCTGGCAGGGGACGGCTGTCACAGCCAGCACTCAGTGGCCCTGGCTGTGGTCCTCGCTGTCCTGAGACGTCTAGGCAAGCAGTGGGCACAGTGACAGCAGGCACTGGCGTGAGGCTGTTGGTGAGGGCGTGGACGGTCCGAGCATTGCGCGGGCCTCGGGTGTGCTCACAGCGCCCCCAAACCCCGCCAGGGAGGCCCTGCCACCTCCCCTGCACTGTCACAGGCAGAAGTAAGGCCCAGAGCAGTCACCCAGCCAGTACACCAGCCAAGTGGGATGCAAGCCCAGCTGGGTACATGCCAGACGTGGGGCACATACGGTCCCTGGGGACCCTGTAAGCCCTGCAGCCAAGGGGCCGGGTGTAGGGACATGGCACGCTCTGCTGGCCTCAGTGGGAAGGAATTCTAGATGTGTTCTTTCTGATAGCAAAGCCCCAATAAGTGGCGGCCCCTGAAAGCCTGAGGGGGAACTGATAACGTTTGTTTCCAGTAGGGGAGTGGTCACATACAAGGGGCAGTCAGCTGTGACCAGCACTTGGGCACCCGGGGAGGTTCGCTGAGCTGTGTGGTGCTTCCAACCTGAGAACCAGGCTGCGAGGGACACACCAGCCCCAGCCTGGGGCCTCCCCATGGTCCTCAGAGCTCCCGCGGGTGGTGCCACATTGCCAACGCAGCGATACCTGGGGGTGTCCGGCACCCCCAAGGTCCAGGCAGAGGGACAGGTGTCCAAGCTCTTGTCTCCACTGTACCTCACAGAGGCAGCAAGCAGGCCTGGCTGACGGTCCCATGGCTGAGGTCTTAGTGGCAGAACCGGAATCGGTGCCAGGTCTGCTTGGCTCCATTCAGCAGCCTGATTGCATGAGGGGCTTGGGTTTGGGACTTGGGGGACCTGGTGGGCGTGTGCTGGACAAGCTCCTTTCCCTCTTGGAGCCTCTGCTTCCTCATTCATACGATGGGGTAGCACATCTGTGTCATGGGGTAACACATCAGTGTCGTGGAGTAGCAGCGTCTGTCATGGGGTAGCGGCACCCCTGCCATAGGGCAGCACATCCATGTCATGGGGTAGCACATATGTGCCGTGGGGTAGCACATCCGGGTCATGGGGTTGCCCCGAGACCGCCCTGCTGGGCCTACCTTCCTCTCCCTCTGGGGTTCCCCCCCCCGGCTGCCCGAGAGCCCCCCGGGACCTTGTATACAATCCAGTGCCCAGGCAGTTCCGGAGCAATGACTCTCACCCCGGGCTGCTCTGCCCCCAGAGGACATGTGGCAATGTCAGGAGACATTTGGTTACAGCTGAGGGTGGCATGCTCTTGGCTTCTTACTAGAGGCTAGGGATGCCGCCGAGCACCCCACAATGCGCAGGGCGTCCCACGACAGCGTGATGCGGCCCCAGTTTCCTGGGGGATCTAATAGCCTCAGCAGATGTGGGACCCTGGAGTAGGGACATCGATTTCTTTTTTTTAATTGTCATAAAATACGCAGAGCACAAACTTGCTGACAGAGCCAGTTTGAACTATGGTTCCGTGACCATCCGTGGTGCTACATGCCGCTGCCTCTAGCTCATCACCCCAAAAGGAAACCCTGTGCCCCGTCTCCCTCCCTGGCCCAGGGCCACCACCGATGTGCTCTCTGATCTGGGTTCGCGCACGCTGTCACAGGTGGGACCAGGCAGTGTGTGGCCTGCTGGGTCTGATGTCTTTCACTCAGTGCCATGTCCGCAAGGCCCGTCCACGTCCCGGGGTGTGCCCGGGCTTCCTTTGCCTGGCTGGCTAGTGTTCCGGGTGGTTCTGGCCGGCAGCGGGATCCGGGAACCTGCCCTGTGCTGCAGCGGCGCCCTCTGCCTCCCGGACCCGCTGGCGCAGCGGAGGCTGGGGCCCCTCCGTCTGCGCAGTGCGGCCTGCCCGCAGGGTCGGTCCCCGGGCGCACTCATGCGCTGGCTGCCGGGGGGGCCCTCCCTTGCACGACGCACCAGGAACACTATGTGGCTGCTCTTCTGGCCACTTTGGCACCCCGGGTCCCCCCAGCCGTGCACGGCAGCAGCTGGAGCTTAAAGAAAATGCAGAAACGGATTCCGAAAGGCGCTGGCACGGGGCACGGCACCTGCATTTTGTCGCAGGTGATTCTAGGGGGAGCCAGATGTGGGGGCCCTGGGTGGTCCCCGCAGCGCACGGTTTTCATGCGGCCCACCGCACCGGAGACCCTTTCTGCTCCCTCTTGTCCCCTGCAGTGCCCACGTGCTAACGGGACTGGAAATCCCGGACTAAAGGGCCAGTGGTACTGGGCACCACAGGACAGACGCTCCCGACCCCCGCTGTTCAGGAGGATACCTGGGGCAGTTTGTAAACCCCGATGCCCAGACCAAACCCCGACCAATGGAGCCAGGGTGGCCGGCGGTGGGGCCCAGGGAAGGACAGTGTCTGAGCTCCCCAGGGGGTCCCAGTGTGTGGGCCGGTGGAAGGCTCTGCTGTGAGGGACGCCGCGGTGAGGGAGGCAGGGTCCCTGCACCTCCGGCAGAGAGGGCATCTGGGCCGACGCTCGGAGTGCAGGCGTCCGGCTGGACCAGACCCCCTCGGGGGACTGGCGTTGAGGACATGCATGCGCCCGAAGTCTAAGTGAACAAGGCTTTGGGTCCCCCAGAGGGGAGCAGGGCAGGCTGGCTCACGGGACCCCTCTAGTGGCAGAACCGAAGAACTGCACATGGAGGCTGCGCGCGGCTGGGGATGGGCGGGGAGCAGGGGCAGCGCCCCACGTGCAGCGCCCCCAAAGGTTTTGTTATGTGGCAGGTGGGCTGAGTGGTTAACGGTGACGCTGCCCATTCCTGGGCACCTGCGGGGTATAGCTGGCAGGGCCTGGTCTCTAGATGGCGAGGCTACCACCTTCCCGGCCCCCTCGACCCAACGGGGTTCCAGGCCAGCTGGGGACGGGCGGGCGAGGGGGGCTGCCGCCCTGCCTCGTGGTCACGGCCCCGCCTCCCCTGGGGCCTGAGTCCCGCCAGCGGGGTTCGCGTCTGCGGCTCCTAGGTCTGCCCCCTCTGTGACTGGAAGTCAAGGCTCTGGGTGTGGGCGCAGGTGAGCGTGGCCAGGCCCGACCAGTGCCGGCGCGTCACCCGTTTCTGTCCTGAAGGGTACTGGGTCAGTCCCAAGGGCCCGTTGGGTGAGGTTGGAACAGGACAGGGCCCCCCAGTCTCCTTGTGGACCCCCACGTGCACGTCATTTGGCCTTGCCCGTGGGAAGTGTGTTGCTCCTCCCACGAAATCAAAGTGTCCCTTCTAGAACTCGCCCGAAGAAGTGATGGGAATCACAGACACCAGACGCGCTGGCCTGAAGATGTTCGTCGCGGTATGCTTTACAATGGAGGGAAAAAGACCTACGCGTCCGAAGCAGAGAAGGGGATAAATCAGTTACGATCCATCTCTTAGATCGAGGCTTCACTGGGGGTCCTGTGCCCCCCAAACTCATGCCATGTTTTGTATGTGCGCTCACGGGGGCGCGTGCTTCTGAGGAGGGGCCCCCACCTGGCTCCCCAAAGCGCCTGGGTGCTGCCTGACGGAGAGCGTGAAGGATCTATAGACTGTGCGGCCGTGTGGAAATTCAAAATGTTTTGAAAACAGCAGGTAGCGAGTTACGTGCACATTGTGGTTGAAAACTCACAGAGCCCGGGGCCCAGGCAGACGCTCCAGGTCTGGGCCCTCCCAGGTGCGGCCGTGGGCTTCCTGCCGCTCGGGAGCCTTACCTGGCGTGACCGAGACACGGAGCTGTATACTTCACAGAGTTGATTAACACAGATGCAAATGGCACCTGGGACCACCGTCCTGGACGGCGCAGGTTGAGAGAAAGATATGCCGATAGGTTAGTGTAATTTTGAGTCATTTTTTCTTTTCTCAACTTTCAAAAATGTTGTGCTGTGCTTACATGAATCTTAGGAGGAAACCACGTTTTTAAAATAGCCAGTTAATCCCCACACGCTAAGCACTGGCTGCTCCCCCCCGCCCCCGCCCCCGCTGCTGCCCCCCAGCTGTCTGACATGCTTGTTAATGAAATAGCCCCTAGGGCTCTGTGAGGCCCTTCCAACAAAGCTGATGCTAATGACCTGCCACCTTCAGTCCCCAGAGCTTGTCCTCGGGGTCCCCACCCTTAGGGGAAACTTGTCACTCTGTGCCTTCTCCCAGCGGTGGGCATAAGTGAAGGGTGCTGGCGTGCGGGTTAGAGCAGGGGGGAGCCTTGCCACGCAGGGGGCCTCAGTGGCTTCCTTGGGGCCGTGGCCCAGCCCACGCGGGTCCGGAGAGCCAGGCACTGCTGCAGGGGCCCACGGCCCACCCGCCCACCCAGTCTTCCCTCTCGGCCTTTCCCATGGGCCCCGGGGGTCCCAGCCTCGCTCCCTCTGCTGCAGAAGCCGCACCACCTGTGGGGATCCCTCTCGGGGACCCCTGCTTGCATCTGAGTCTCCCTGGGCGGAGCGCCTGCCACTCCCTGTGCGTCTCGCTCAGGTGCCTTTTAAACTTCTGTCCTGCTCTGCAGCTCGGCGGTGAGACCGGCCAGTGGCCGCTCTGCGTGAGGGGCGCTGCCCTGGGCGGTGCCCGGGCCGCAGGTGCCACCAAGCCCTGGAGTGTGGTTATCGCACTGAGCAACTGGATTATAAATTGTATTCGTCTTCAACGAATTTAAATCTTAATAGCTACACGTGGAAGGGAGCTTCTGTGTGGCTGGCGCAGGCCCGACGCACCAGGCCTGGCAGGCGGGGCAGGTGCCGCCACCTCCTGGCACAGAGCGGGTCCCAGAGGAAAGGGGAAGGACAAGCGAACAGGTGCCCCCTCACGCCACCCCCGGGGGGGCAGGATTCGCAGGGGTGGCTGAGGGCTAAGGTTACCAGGAAGCCACAGGCAGAAGCCAGTGTGGAGGCAGAGGGACAGTCAGGGATGGTTACTGCCGGGTCCTGCCCGCGCGCTCACCGCAGGCCCGCGAGGCGGAAGTAAATGGTGTCTGAGGGCAGCTGCTCGCAGGACGCAAAGTCTCTATGGCACCAGGCTAGCAGCCACCGAGGCTGAATTATTAATGCCTGTCATCCTCGCCAGCGTAACAGCCCTGCTCCGCCCACTCACGGGGACAGAAATGGGGTGCTCCGGGGAGAGCTCCGGCCTCTTGGAAGGATCCGGAACCCGTGAGCTTGGTGCACCAGGCCCCAGCCCCTGAAAGTGTCCTTGCCCCGAGGGACCCTGGAGGGCGTCCGCACGGTCACCCAGAGCCGGGCAGGTGGTGCCCCGTGATACGGCCAGACCCCTAGTCGCTTCTGCTGGCTACTCCTTCTCTGTGCAACCGTCTCAGGGCAGCGGACGGGGGAGCGGATAGCTTCCCCCAGAAACGGGGTGCAGGGTCCAGGGGCTGTGGCTGCCACCCAGGAGAGGAGGGTGACAGTCTGCGTGGCCAGCTGTGAGCGGGATGCTGAGGCATCAGCAGGTCCCAGAGGGACAGGCGTGGAGTGGCCGGGAGCTGGGGGGTGCACCCCCGCCGGCCCCCCCCTCATTTCAGGCAGGTGTCTCCGGGTAGCCGAGTGCTTGGGCCGGCCCCTCCCGCCCTCCCGGGCTCCCCGCAGCAGCCTGGCAGCCGGCGAGCTGGCGGCTTCCAAAGATCTGTTGTTTGGGTTTGTTTGCGCGTCTGCAACCGGGAGCTGAGATGTGCTCCGAGGCCCGACAATCTGTTCTGCGCTTCCTTAGACTCATCTTGTCTGTTTCTGAAGCACCCGGCAGGGCCCGCGCAGGCACCTCTCCTTTCCCGCCAGGCCTGCCCCACCCCCGGGAGGGTGGCAGTCACCAGCTGCTCCCCCAGCCTGGCCCCTGGCCCTGGGGGTGGCCAGGGCCGGGGGTCCAAAGGCAAGGTGGCCCGCTGGTCTGAGCCCTGTGGGCTGGCCCACAGCCACCGGCACTCCGGAGGCACCGGGTGTCTCACTGCCGGGCCAGGAAGCCAGGATGGCCCTTTGCTGTCCCCTGTCAGCGCTGGGAGCTCATTAGCAGGCAGCGGTGGCCCCTGGCTCCATGAGCTCGGAGGGGTTCCAGGGAATCCGGGCTGGATCTCGACAGCGCCCCGTCCTTTGATATAGGGCTCAGGGCGGCTGTCTGGGGAGGGGAGGGGAGGGGCCGGTCGTGGGTCCTGCCAGGCTGGGCGCCTGAGCCCCACCCGTGATCCCTGGGCCCCGACCTCTGCGAGGTGCTTGCCCTCCCGAGCCTCCATTCCCCATCTCTGAAGTGGGGCTGGGGCGGAGTAAGTGGGAGTTCATGATGCCGTAACAGTGGGACCTGTCCTTTCACGTTCGTCCAAACCCAGAGAACCTGCGCCGCAGAGTGGACCCCGTGTGCTCTGTGGACTTCTGGCATTGATAACAATGTGTTGGCACTGGTTCATCCGTGATAACAAGGGCCCCAGGCGCAGGCGCGATGTGGTAGCAGGGAAAACCGTGTGTGTGGGGACGGAGCTCTCTGCGCCTTCTGCCCGACGTTTGTGTAAGCCTAAAACTCCTCTAAAAGGCAAAGTCTTAAAAAATATACCCTTAGCTGCTGAGCTGAGCAGTGACAGGAGCCGGGACGGCGCTGACTCCTGGTCTGAACCAGCCCCAGCCGCAGACACGTCACGTGAGCCACAGAAGTGCTGACAATTGTCTAGTAGCCACGTCTTCAAAAACTTCATTTCTAAATATCTATAAAGTCTCAGGAAGTTGCAAAAGACGTACAGGGAGGTCCCGCGCAGCCGCCACGCCGCCTCTGCCCTTGGCGACATCCTGCAGAAAGCCACGGGTGTGTTCCGGGCACAGGTCCCGCGCATGCACAAGCCGCCGTCCGTGGGTGTAGTGGGTTAGGGTTAGGGTTCAGCCAAGCGTGGATCAGGAATATTTGGAAGCAGAAAAGCTTCCGGTGTTGCTGGCACGTACGGTGAGGCTCGGCCAGCTCTGTCCTGAGCATGTATGAACTTTCTTTTCTGTCCTTGGTCCCTAAACAACATAATGTAACGACTGTGTACATAGTATTTACATCGTGTCAGGTGTGATAAGTAATCTAGAACTGAGTTAAAGCGTATGGGAGGGGTCCTGGCCGAGTGGCTCAGTTGGTGGGAGCATTGACCTGATAAGCCAGGGTTGCAGGTTTGATCCCCAGTCAGGGCACATACAAGAGTCGACCAATGAATAAATACACAGATCGGTGGAACAACACATCCATGTTTCTCTCTCTCTCTCTCTCAAAACAAGAAATCAAAAACTGGAAAAGTGTACAGGAGGGTGGGTGTAGGTGAGAGGCGGATACTATTCCATTTATATGAGGTACTTGAGCATCCGTGGATTTTGGTATCTGAGGGGTCCTGGAACGGGTCCCCCGCGGATACCGGGGACGGCCGTATGTACGTGTGCAGTCCCGCGCGGTTTGGAAACCGCTCCCGTCAACATCCCGATGGATCCCTCACCACACGGCTCCCGTAGGCTCCCCCTTACAGTCACAGGGAAGTCCTTGTCCCCGTCCCTAGCCCCGGGCACTCCCTCCCGTGTTCTCCGGACGAAGCGGCTGTGCACCCCCCGCGCAGGTTTCTGTGTGAACGTGTTCTCGCCTCTCCGGGACGACCTCCCGGCAGCGCTGCCGCGGACTCGCGTGGACGGTGCCCGCATGTCTAGTTACGAAAGGAAGTGCCAGCCTGCTGTCCGGAGCAGCTCTGCCGTCCCTCGTTGTCCCCGCCGTAAGGGAGTGACCCGTTTGCTCTGCGTCTCCCCCAGGGTTCGGGCTGTTCTGACACATGGGTTGTGATAGCTCCTCGTGGTTTTAACCTGCGTTTTCCTGGGGCGGCGACCATCTTTTCCCGTGTGCGTCGTACCCATGTGTCCTCTGTGGTGAAATGTCTCTTCATAGTCGAGCGGGGTTTTCTTCGCACCTGTCGTATTTCTGAGAGGTCTTTATACATTCCGGACACGAGTCCTGCGTCACATATATGATTTTGCAAGTATTTCTCCCAGTATGAAGCCCTCTTCTTGCTCCTTACAGGGTCTTTCACAGGGGAGAGAGTTTAATTTTGATCATGTCCAACGATCGGTTTTCCTCTCATGGATCTTGCCTTTGGTGTCAAGTGTTAAGAACACGCAGGCCAGCCCGGGCTGGTGTGGCTCAGTGGGCTGAGCGCCGGCCTGCGAACCAAATGGTCACCGGTTCGATTCCCAGTCAGGGCACAGGCTTGGGCTGCAGGCCGGGTCCCCGGCTGGGGGCGTGCAAGAGGCAACCGATCTATGTTTCTCTCCCTCTCTCTCTCCCTTCTTTCCTCTCTCTAAGTAAATAGATAGCTAAAATCTGTTTTAAAAAAAGAAAAATAAAAACAAATGATGTTGAAAAAAAAGAACTTCTAGCCTAGTCCTGGGTCCCAAAGATGATCTCCTGTGTCATTTTGCTGAAAGTTTTATAGCTGGGCACCGAAGCCCGTGATGCACTTGGGGTTGGTTTTTGCACGAGGAGTGAGATTCAGGCTGCGGCTCACCCTCTGGCCCGTGGACGTCCGACCGCCCGGCGCCGGGTGTGAGGAGGCTGTCCCTTCTTTGAAGTGTTTCTGCATCTTTGCCAAAAACCAGTTTTGCATATCTATGGGGGTCTAATAGCCACATTTTAAAGACTTCATTTATTTAATTTTAGAGAGAGGGGAGGGGGAAGAGAAGGAGAGAAACACAGATCGGTTGCCTCTCACACGCCCCCAACCGGGACCTGGCCTTGCAACCCAGGCGTGTGCCCTGACCGGGAATCGAACCGGTGACCTTCTGCTTTGCAGGATGATGTTCAACCCACTGAACCACACTGGTCAGGCAGCCACATTTTTTAAAGTAAAAAAAAAAAAAAAGACATGGAAAATTAATTTTAATAATCCCGTATACCTAAAGTATCACCATTTCACTATGTGGTCAATATTCAAGAAGTTGTGGACGAGAAGTGTGCTATGTTCTGTTTGAACCGCGTCTCGGGGACCCGTGAGCGCCGTCCCCGAGGACGCCCTGCCTGCGGCTCGGGGCCCTGGTGCGGCAGCTCCCGCCTGTGCCGGTGTCCAGCCATTTTCTAGCATTCTCTGGCTGCCCTTTTCTCCCAGGGTCCCCTCTTCTGTCGCCCCGACCCGTCCCTGGCTCTGAGGGTGAATCCCTGAAGTCACCGGCCAAGGGGACAAAAAAGCAAGACTCTGAAGAGGTGCCTGGCAGGTCATCCTGAGATATAGCTCTTCATGGCTGCCTGCCCGCCAAAGGCCGACAGCCTCCCGCTGGAGCTGTCAGGACGGGCCGGAAACGGGGTGTCTCTCAGCCCTCCCGAGTCGGGGAGAAGGAAGTGCAGCCTCCCCAAGAGGCAGCGCTCCCTGGGGACCGGGGTGGCGGCTGCAGGAGGGACATTGAGGACAGGCAGGCAAGGCTGTTGTCGCTCACACACCATGACAGCCCCCCTGGGGATCCGTGACGCAACCCATGCTGACTGTTGCACTAGCTGTGGGCTGTCCTCCGGCTGAGCCGCCCAATGGCACGGCGCCCTGGGGAGCAGGAAGCCCCCGCCCTGGGGCCCCCACTCTTGCATCAGCAGCCCTGGCAGAGGCCCATGTGGCCTTCCTTCCGAGAGCCCCGAGCGTGAGGTCGCAGGCCGTGAGATAGGCCTTGGGAGACCCAGGCCTGGCTGTTGCAATGCAACCCAATACCTGATGAAATCGCCCTAAAAGTGGGGGGTGGGGGGGACAGATGATGTCTGTCTGTGATCCGACCACTCCATCTGTGCTTCCGTGTGTCTTAGCGCTCCTCCCCAGCCCAGTGAAGGGAACGGGCCTCTGCGCCTGGGTTTTTCCTTTGCCTCGGTCCGTGCTCCTCACATGCCCGTGACGTGCAGGGGCCCGGGCTCCCGGGGGCCCCCCAGCGACATTCAGAACTGCTTCCTTGCTTCAGGGAAACTGGCTTCCCAGGAAGTGTGGGGCCACCGAAGACCCAGCCACACGGGTCATTCCTGATGTCGCCCTTTGGCCGCTGGACTGCTGGGAGCAGGCCTGGGCTCTGTGGCTGGCAGGTGGCCTAGAGCAAGTCCCGGGCTTCTGGTGGCACAGAGCATCCCTGAGTGGGGGCCCCTGGGGCCCCGACCTGGCCCCTTACCCCAGCTCTGCTCGCTCACGGCCCCAGCTAGCCATCGCCTCATTCCCTCCTCCGTGAGGTGGGACGGGGGCCACACACGCCCACGGGATCGTCCAGGGGAGCGGCCCCTGAGTGCGTGCGGGCCCCTGAGACCCGTGGCAGGGTGCCCACCCCAGCCCGGCTCGGCCCAAGTGCCCAGGAGGGGAGTAGGCACTGAGGGCTACGGGGGTACACCTTCCCATTGCAAGGTGCTTGCTGGGTTCCCAGACGGGGCGCAGACCCTCTAGACAAGGGTGTCCTTTCCCGAGGGGCTTCGGGGACAGAAAGGACCACAGGAGGGAGATGCCTGCCAGGGGAGAAGTAACAAGGGAGGAAGAGGTTGGAATGGGATTGTTCTGGAAAGAGGCAGAGTGGCTCTCGCGGGTCCTGGGAAAGGAGACCCAGCCACGTCAGGGGGCAGGAGGAGGGGGCAGGGGACGGGGACCTGGGAGGTAGATGTGGCTGCTCGCAGGCGGCCCCGTGCGTGGTGAAGGCATCAGGATCTGTCTGCTTCTGTAAATATTTAAACACCAGGAGGATTATTTTTGGTAGCTACGGTCTCTCTCTGAGCCTGGCAGGCGGCCGGGCAGGGTGTCGGGTGACAGACGGCTCTCTTCACACGGCCATGCTCCGCGTGGCCACCGTCCCAGCCGCCACGGCACGGTGGGGGTCGTGGCCCCCCCTTTCGGGATGGCATGGTCAGACAGAGACTTCTGGGCTGTCACCTTCAGGGTCAGACCAATGTGACAGGCACGGGTCTTGTGTCTCAGGAGTTTCCCTGACGGCCGTGGAAAGCGACCGTTCCCTGAGCTTCCAAACCGCACACGGCGGGGCGCAGGGCCAGAGCCGGCGTGCACCCCAGAGAGGCCTCTGTGCCCCCACAGCCCCGCCTGGGGTGAAAGCACACATTGTGTGTCCTCAGTGCGGGGAGCCGGCAGAGAGGCGTCTTTGCCGGCCCCCCGGCGGACATGTGGGCACGCCCTCCACAGGGAGGCTGCTGGTGGGGACGCAGTGCCCCAAGGCCCACCTGGGCCCCGCTTTCTGGGAAGGGACAGGCTGTTCCCTCCAGGCCCAGGGTCCTGAGTCTGGGCTCCCGGTCCTGCCACATCCCCCGCGAAGGCCGAGGCTGCAGTCCCCACGCTTGGGCTCCATTTTCCTGGAGGTGCCACTTCGTTAGGGGGGAGCTCCGCGTGCCCAGCAGATGGCAGGCTCCCCCTGATCAGCCGGGCCACCGCCCTCCCCAGGCCCCCACTCAGCTGCTGAGGGCCCAAGACGACCCAGAGAAGGAAGCCCCACCGGCCCTGGGGGCCCACCTCCCACCGCCTGCTGCCACGCTGGGTTTCTTTCCTGAGCGGACGTGAACTGGCCGGGGCCTGACCCGGGGGCCGTCACCAAGGCCGGCAGGCTGCGTGCCGTGGGGAGGCGGGTGCGAGCCCAGAGCCCAGCCGGGCTGCCGGGCTATGGGCCCCTGGCCACTCCTTCCCTGCGTCCTGTCTCTGTAGTTAGGGGACCACTGTCTCCCCAAACTTTCCATTTCCTCTCCAGGTGTCCGGGGCAGAGTTGCCAGCAGGCCCGCCCCCCACCCTCCTCATCCCAACCACGGCCTCCTCCAGCCTCAGAGCAGAGGCCTCCTGCTGACGGGGTGGGGGTCAGCCCGGGTCAGTTGGACCCAGGGACGCAGCCCGGTCCCTGCTCTTCTTACTGCCCGGTGCGGACACCCCGACCCCTCACACAGCCCAGCGCAGTCTCCGGGGTGCTCCTGCCTGGGACGCACTTTGCTGGGCCCCTACTTTTAGAAAGATAATGATTATTACTATACATCTAATACGTGGTCAGTGCAGACGTGTTGGAAATAAGACGTGGGTGGAGGATGGGCAAGCAGAATGGAACGTCACTCGGCCCTCGAGAGGAGGGGATCCCGGCACCTGCTACTACCTGGGTGGACCCAGAGGACAGTGTGCTCGGTGGCATCAGCCAGACACAGGAGGACGAACCCTGTGTGACTCCATTTGCACGAGGTCCCTAGAGCAGGTGAGCCATAGACCAGGAGCGGAAGGGACGGCGCCGGGGCTGGCGGGGGTGGACGGGCTGCACGTGCGGTGGGGACGGTGAGAGGGGTCTGACGGAAGGGGACGGGGGTGACCGCTGCCCAGCAGTGTGACTGTGCTTAATGCCACCGGGCTGTGCTGGAAAAGAGGCTGAAAGGGTAAATTTTATATTATGTATTTTTGCCCCAACAGAAAAGAGAGGGAGGGGGAGGAGGACCTGAGGCAGCAGGGTAGCCCAGACACTGAGGAGCCGCCTGGGGCTCCCTGCCAGTCTGAGGACCAGCTTGTCCGAGTTGGGTCCTATAAGCCTGGGCGCCCTGGCCGGCTCGCTGTGGCAGCCCTCTGCCCTCTGCCCAAGCTGAGAGGGAAGGCTCTCGCAGCTGGCTGCAGCATCCTGGCCTTGGGCTAATAGTGGTGGCCGGGGCTGACCGTGTCCTCTCCCTGGCCGGGGCAAGGGACTCCCTGTAAGGTGGAGCCCTGCTCTCCCATCCGAATTGAAAGCAGCTGCAGTAAACTCTGGAGTCAGGCCCTGAAATCTTGTTCCGAGGAGGCAGCTCTTAGCCTTTTTCAGAACCTGGAAAAGTGGGCTCTCCGTTGCCTCCTGGGAGTTGGGGCAGGTGGGCTCCCTGAGGCCGGTGGCAACGTCCCTCCAGCTCAGCCTGCTCACTAAGCGTGAACGTGGGTGGCCGGTCACAGGTGACGCCCGGCGGCTCACCCACCTGAGGAGGGAGAGCCGGGCTCGGAGGGGCTTTTTATTGGGGAGGCCGGGCTGCTGCTTATGAGGGTCTGTATGGGTGCCCGTGGCCACCCAGGATCCTGCCCGTGAGCAGGGTCCCAGGTCCCCGCTCCCTGACCATTCATGCTCTGCACTGACCGGAGTTCATGTTCCTCTACTGAACAGTGGGACGGATCCCCACTCCCCTCTCCCGCTGCTTTTTTTTTCCTAATTAAAAAAACGTTCTTTGGGGAAACCTTTTTTCTTTCTTATTGATTGCAAGGCTTGTCCTCAGGGGGCTGAGGGGGCTGGGTCCCCAGAAAGGGCTGGGGTGGGAGGCACGGGGCGGGGGTGTGGATGGCACCGGCCAGAGCCCGAGCGACATGGCCACGTCAAGGACGGGCCCGGACAGGCTGCACCGTGCTGGTCGGAACCAGGCTTCGATTCCGACAAAGCAAGCGGGGGCCGCTGAGGTTTGCTCGGGGCTGCTTAATGGAAGGACCCACAGCCCACACACAGAACCTTCCAGAAAACCCCCTCGCTCCTCGAGTGAATGCTTTGGCTGCCCCCGCCCCCGTGCTGTCGTCGGTTTGGGGGGCTGCCCAGACTCTGTGGGACTCGGACATCTAAGTTCACCGGGAGGCGCCCCGGCCGCCGGGCAGGGTGCAGGCGGGCTGTGTGGGTGGGGCGCTGGCCGCTGGGCAGCTCCGGGGCCCGGACCCCCGTCTGGGCGCCCACGGGGCCCCGGGGAACGGGCCTGATGGAGCGGGGCGTGGGGCGTGGACGGAAGGAAGGCACAAGCAGAAACCGTTTCCGCTTTGGGCAAACCGGCCGCAGCGTCTCTGGAGCGGGGGCACGTCCTGTTGCCCAGCGGGACTCCTCGGGGCCCCGTTGTTTGGTTTCGGGGCTCCGGGAAGAACATGAAAGGCTGGGCAGACGCCCACTCGCTGAGGAGCCGGGCTGGAGGCCAGGCCAGCACATCCCTGGGGATGTCCGGGAGAACACTCAGGGTCAGTAAACACCGTGGCTGCTGAGCACGCGTGAGACCGTCCCTCTTTCCCGGCCCCCGCGCGGGGCGCTGGAACCCCGGGGGACACTCTTGTCCTTTCGTAGCTGCACACTGGCCTGGCCCTGGACAGGAATGCAGGGCCACACACACACAAACACGCCACACACCACACACGTGCACGAGACACGCCACGCCACACACACGCACGAGTCAGAAGCGGATGATCAGTGCCCGCCCCCTCCCCTTGCGTGTTCCGTCTTTCCTTCGCGTCTCTGTTCTGTATGAACTGCTGTCCGACGTGCAGGGCCGCCTGACTCCTCCGGGTTACGCCGCTTCCCTCAGGATCACACCTGCCTCGCTGCCCAAGACCCTCAGAGGGTCTCGAGCCCGTGCGCCTCCCCGCTCCCCCCGAAGGACGCGGATTAAAGGCTCCAGGAAGGGCAGGTCCTGCCTGCCCGGAGCCCGCGCGTTGGAGGGAGCCCCTGCTGCCCCTCCTCAAACTCTGCTGGCTCTCAGGGAACGCCCTTCACCCGAGGGGCGCCGGGGGCAGCATGCAGGGCTCTCCAGGAGTGAGGCCTCGTCACAAAGCTGGGAGCACCCTCACTTCCCGGGGGCCCCGCCCCGCCTCGCTCTCTGGGAGTAATGGTTCCTGGTCACCAGGCGCCTGTTTATTCTGTTAAAAATAGCCACCCTCCAAGAAGCAACACCCCCCCCAAAGCTGCGCTGGGGCACTTCCCCCTGTGGGTCGGGGTTCAGGCCATGGGCGGAAAAGATGCCTGCTCCCTGCTGGGGGCCCAAGTGGGCCTTGGCCTTGACGCCGGCCCCAGCTGACCTTGTCCTGACCCTCCCTTGCCCACAGTGGAGGAGCCTGGGCCCCACCTCCTGTTCAGGGGCCTCTGTGGACACAAGATACACCCCAGACGGCTCTGCTCCCAGGCTGCTGCAGGAAGGGAGCCGGGGAACATGGCAGCGGGGACCGTAGGATGAGAAGGGACAGCTGGCCGCAAGTCCAGCTCCTTCCAATGGTCGTGACAAACGCAGCCCAACTGCCTCAGCCCCCCGCCCCCCACCCCAGCCTGCCTAGCCTGCCCAGCGCACCCCACCCCTGCCCAGCCCGCCCTACCCTGACCCTGCCCGCCCTGCCCTCCCAGCCCGCCCAGGGAAGGGCCTCAGACGCAGGGCTGGCTGCAGGCTTCACTCTCAACCACACCTTCCTGTGGACCTAACGGTGGCGTCCCCCCTAAAGACACAGGATGCAGGGCTCAGAGCGGTCAGGCCTTTCCTGGCAGGTGGGAGGCCCAGCAGGGACTCGGTTTCCGAGACTAAACCCAGACATTTGCTGTGGTGGCTCCGCCCTTTAAGAAGAAGCTGGGAGTGGGGTGTCTGGACAGCGGCCGATACGCCTGCTGTTCATCCTTCAAAGTGGGGAGCGCCTCTGCGGGGGGCTCTCTTGTCCCTCCCACTTGTCTTTTCTGATGAGGGTGTGGGGGGAAGGCTTCCCTCAGATGCTCTGCAGACGGGGTGCGGGGGGAGCGCTCTGCTCCTGAGCTCCGACCGGATGCTGCGGCCGGGGGGCCTCAGTCGCTGAGGACGATCAGAGATGTCCTTGCGTTTGCAGAGGAAACGCAGACCTGCGACATGGAGCTCGTGCCCAGCGCGCCCAGCAAACGCAAGGTCGGGGACCAGGGCCGGGATGGGGCGATGGCTCTGGCCCACGATGGGGGAGGGGACCCTGCATGGGGGTCGGGCGGTCGCTCCTGCAGGTGCTCAGCAGTCGCTCCCGCTTCCTGATTACCCTTCCGCCTGATGGATGGCAGCTGCCGGTTCCGTCAGAGGAGCCGCAGATCCCAGTCGGAACATTTCAAAGAAAACATCAGCCATTCAGAGAGCAAAGACTTCCGTGGGGAGACATTATTCTCTATCACCTCTCGTTTTCCATTGAAACGAAGCTTCGCCAAGCAGGTCTGGAGTGGCGGGGGCTCCTCTTTGGGTCCCCCTTGACCTCTGCAGCCTTGACGGGCAGTTTGTTGCCCGGCAGAAAGTGGCACCTTTGCGTTAGGCGGACCAGGACCAGTGCCCGAGGACAGCGCATGTCCCCAAGGGCCCAGGCAGAGTGGATAGTGTACAGTTAGGAAGATCTTCACCCAGAAAGTTAATTAGTGACTGAAGAGTGTTTGGCACAGTTTCCGGCCGGAGGCCCATGTCTGAGAGTGAAGGGAGTCCGCGCAAAGGGCTGCTGATGGGAGGACCATTCTGCGGCCGGAGGGGACCCTCCTGTCTGGCTCAGCACTGCAGTCTCGGGGTGTGGAGCGGGCGTTGCCTGCTGGGCGGAAGGGAAGGACCCCGGCACGTCCCACGAGACAGACTGGCCATGTCCCCAGGAGCTGTCCCCTCCGAGAGTGGGAGCCAGCCACTCTGGGACCAGCGGGTGATGCCCCCTGAGCCATCAGACGGGCCTCAGAGAGGCCACCCTGCCTCCCACACACTGCCCAGTGTTACCGTCTTCATATGTGTCTGCACTGGGTTGAACACTGTCCCCCAAATTCACGTGTCCCCCAGAACTAAAGAGTGGGATCTTACTGGGGAGGTTCTTTGCAGATGCGATTAAAGAGCAAGGTGAGGCCACCCTGGAGGACGGCGGGCCCCAGATCCAGTGAGTGTCCTTATGAGGGACAGAAAAGGGCACGCGGCATGGAGGCCACCTGACGAGGAGGCTGACCTCAGCGTGACGTGTCTGCCAGCCAGGAGCGTGAGCGGGGCAGGCGGGCTCTCCTCGGGCCTCTCAGAGGCCCACAGCCATGCACACCTTGGTTTTGGACTCCTGGCCTCCAGAACTGTGACGGAATCAACTTCTCTGCTTTTAGGACCCCTGGTTCGTGGTCATTTGTCACAGCAGCCCGGAAAACTGTGCCACTGGCCTCGATAGAGACCCCATCTGGGTCCATGGGGACGGGAGGCCCAGTGTGGGTGCGGGGGACGGGAGGGGCGGGCAGGCGGAAGCCAGGGGCCCCGGGAAAGCGAGGGAGGCCCTGGGACGGCCTTTGTTTCCTTCCGGGCTGAGGACTGACTCAGGTGTGGCCACGTGACCCCCTGTTGAAACTGGTTTGCTCAGTCAGTTTTTGTTTATGGAGGGTAGGTTTTCGCTTTGTCTTGTTTGTTTGTGTTTGCCTTTGATGTTCTTAATGATGGGGGAGATGCTTTTCTTGTTAACGATAAAAGTAACACCTACTTACCCGAGACAGTTTGGAAAATAGGGAAGAGAGGAGAGGAGGAGGGGATGCCCCCCAGCTGTGCTCTGCCCCCGACCCAGCCACCACTCACTCCTGGGCCTCTCTCCTCCGGCCTCGCGTTCGCTGGCCCGTTCTTCTGTTTCTGATGCCTTAGTTATTTGACAGAGTTGTAGGCACACTGTTTGGTTTCTTGATTTTTTTAAAAACATAATTTTAGATTTTGTTGTGTGACATATGCAAACGTATATGTGAGACGGAGAAGCCACGCAGCTTCGTGAGAGCACGGCAGCCGGACCAGACCGAGCCCTCGGGCTGCCCCCACCCCCACCCCCCGCCCCCTCAGCCCCGGATGCGTTCGCCGGAAGACGTCCCCCTGTGCGGTGCCGGTGCCTCATTTCCTTGCTCCTCCAAAGCAGGCTATCCACACGTGTGCGCCCTTCCCAACGGCACCCCCAGGGCGTCCGCCGGACCGTGAGCTTCGGAAACACGTCCTTGTCCCTGGCACGCTGCTGTGACGCAGCTGCGGGTGCCCAGGGGCCGCGCTCTCGCCGCCCGCCCTCCGGTTTGTCTCTGGGGCCTCGGTCTGTGAGCAGTGCCGCTGGCAGCCTTTTGGTGCCGGGGACAGGTCCCTGCCAGAGGGCGTGTCGGCCTCGCAGGACACACCTGCTGTTCTCTGCGGGCGCTGGGCAGCTTGCACTCCCGTCACCGGCTCGTGTGCGCTCCCACCCGTGCCCAGCCATGGGTCCTCCCCACGCTGGCGTGTGTCCCGAATGGCCGTCAGTTCTTACACCTGCATAGGATCCTAGGGGGTGGGTATATGACGTTGTACTGACCATACATCTGAAGGACATTCCGTTGTTTCTGATTTTTGACACGCCCTGGAAACATGTCTGTGCACAAAGAGGGTTATTCCTCCCGGGGGTCCCCCCGAGAGAGGGGAATATCGGTCACTCTTGGGACATGTTGCCCATTGCTGCTGTAAAGATTTGAGCCTCAGTTGCGGACAAATTCACAGGTGTGCACAAAGGCATAAATACGTGTGCACACACATGTACATGCAGAGGTTCCATGTACACACATGCACAAAAGTTGGACGTGTCAGTGTGTATGTGCACAGAGGTCCATGCATGGCTACGTGCACCTGAAGCGGCCCTCAGAGAGAGGAGCGGCCCGCCGGATGCAGGGACCAGACAGAGGCCGGGACGCGGTGGCCGGCCAGCCCCAGCCGTGCCGCAGCAGAGGGAGAGCCGGGACACCGTGTGCTGCGACGGGTCCTCTCGCTGCCGAGCCTCTGCGTGCGTAACAGGCGCCCTCCTTCCGACTGCAGCGAGCTGGTGGGGAGGGCAGAGCCCCGACCGTTCGCGCCGCCTCAGGCGGGAGGGGTGCCTGATCCCCCATCCCCACCCCACCCCCGTTTGGAAACAAGCCGCCCGGGATACACCAGCTAGAAACCCGAGTTCATTTGCACCCCTCTGCAGTTGGGGGTTGTGTGTGGATTCGCTCTGTTTCTTTTGTGAAGTCTAGTCCTCAGCCCATTAACCTCCTGGGGTCTCTGACTTCTTCTTAGGAGGGCACATCAAACAGAGGAAGGTGTTGGCCCCCCCTCAGAGGGTCCCCAAAGCCCCCTCCAGTGCCCCCCTGCTGGAGCCGTGTTCATGGAGACCCGGAGGCAGGAGCCGCCCCGAGCCCCTGGGACCTGCCACTCGCCACACTCTGGCCTCTCTGTCCCCCCAGGACAGACTGCCGCGGGGCCAGGCCGCAGAGAGAAGTGCCTCCCGCGCTCGCCCGCTTCAGTTGGAACGATACAGAGAACATGAGCATAGTCCCTGCGCAAGGGTGACATGCAGATTCGTGAAGCGTTCCGTGTTTTTAAGAGAGACCGAGAGACAGACGGATAGAGAGGGGGAAGAGCCTCTTAGCCCATCCTCCCAGGCTGGGGACTAGCCCTCTTGCCACCTCCACGCCCTCACTAAGTCCGGGGCGCAGGTGCTCCGTGACTCCGGCCTCCCCTCCCAGTCTGCAGGGACCCAGGGTGGCGGTCAGTCCCAGGAGGGCGCTCTGAGCGTCCCAGGTGGCATGTTTGGAAATAACCGTTCAGGACTCTGCCACCGGGGCTCCCGCGGCAGTGCACGGGGCCCGGATGGGCTGCGAGTGGAACAAAGCCCGCACAGCAGTGCCCAGCCCGGAGCTCGGCGTCCCGAAGGTCCTGACGTCCAGCCCCAGCCCCGCCACCACCGCTGTGTTTCCCAGCCGGTCCCCTCAGGCTGCGCACCTCCGTGCCCTTGCTGGGACAGTGCATCGCCTGGCCCTGCCGCCTTCAATGCGCCTGTGACCACACGCTTCTCCTGGGGACGGACCTCCGTTACGGCAGCCCCTGCCCGCCCCTTCCGTTTTCTTGTCCCCCTTGGGGGGGGGTGCGTGCCAGCCGGCCCGGTGGAGTTCGCAGGCCCACGGGGTGGTCCAGGAGTGGAGAGAGAAGGTGGATTTAGGCAGCGAGCCTGGAAAAGAGTTTATGAAATTTAATCAGATGCCTGATGCCTGAGGGGACACCTAAATTTAGTCAAATTATTATTAGTATTCATCCCATTTTTAAATTGCCTAGGGGAACGTCACCAGAAAAGTTAGAAAACCACCAGCCTGGGTGGTGACAATTCTGTTTCTGCAGAGCTAAGGGACGTGTCGGGGACCCCAGGGCGCTTGACAACCACAGACCTGCCGCCCGTGCGCCTACCCTGGGAGCCGCAGGGCCTGGGCGGGCCGGTGCCCACGGTGGGGTCAGGCAGGCCCTTGGGCTTCCTGGATTTGGCCGTAAGAAACCTGCAGGGGACCGCGTGTGGGCCTGGGCCTCGCCCACCGGTCAGCGAGTCCCCACCCATCCTGCTTCTTGTTCCTTAGCTACCTAGCTTGGCTGGGGCCTCTGCTGGCCCTGCAGCCAGGGAGGCCTTTCGGACAGGGGCTGTGGTGGAGGAGCACCGGGGTCCTTCCTGTTCCCGTGACCCCGTGGGAGGCGGGCATCAGCCTGCAGGGTGACAGTTCCTGGCTGATGCTGCCCTCCAGGTGTCTTTGCAGAAATGCCTCACAGGGGCAACGTGGTGCCTTTGGAGGGCACTAAACGCCCAACAGGGAGAGGACCGAGCCACTTCCTCCCAACGGCGCCTGGATGGCGGGGATCTCGCGGTCCTGCAGAACGGCTCACGCCCAGGTGTTCCGCCTCCTGCCCTCCCGCCCGTCCCCATCTCCCCTGAGCAGCCCGCTGTTGGTTTGGGTTGGGGTTGCCGCTTCATGTGACTGGTTGGAACCCTGAGTTAGGCCTGACCCTGGGGACCCCAAGTTCATAATCTCAGTTGGGTGTCGGGGGCAGGTGTGAACCCCCACGCGCGTGCCGCTCTGGCTTTGTCTGCCAGCTCGGAGAGGCCAGGGCAGCTCCTGGGGGCCTTGCCTCTGTCAGGGCCCTGCACTGGCGAGAACTGGGGTCACTCTGCATTTTCTCTGGGTCACGGACACCCCCAGGTTCACCCGTGATGGGCTGAGTGCGCAGAGCTAACGAGAGTGCCTTGGTTTGGAAATAGCCTTTCGTAGCCACGTGGAGTTCCTGCAAAATCCGGGTGTGTGCAGCTCAGCCTCCGTCCTTTTTTGGTTCAGAAAGCCCTCTCTGCTGGGGTCTGCTCGGGGAGGTCGCTCAAGGTCGCAGTCAGCGGGGGATGGCGCGGAGCAACGGGCCCTCAGCAGCCTGGTGCGGCAGCAGCGGGGCGCAGTCTCTAGGCTGCTGGTGCTATTAATTATTTTGCTTTATTTATTAGAGGTACCCAGTACCCCTTAGCCTCCAAGCACATCTGCAAACGCCTTCAGGGAGAAGGAAAAACAAATGATGGCTGCCATCAGAGTCTCCGGCCCGTAATGAACGGCGCCGGGTAATCACGTTACGGGGGAAGCCTGGGTAGCATCCGGGCGCAGCCGGGCCACCTGCTTAGCTCTCACACACGCCCGTGACGCACGAGGCTCAGAGACGCGTGAACGCAGCCGGGTCGGTGAGGTCAAACGGTTCTCGCTTTTACTTCGGAACCTGACAATGTCGTTCTCTTGGAGTCAGGAAAAAAACAAAACAAATAAAACCCAGAAGCCAAAGGGGGCTGCGTCCTCTCCTCCCGCCGGCGCGCGTTCTCGCCTGCCCAGCCCCCTCCCTGGCGCAGAGAAGCCGGGCTTGGGCTGGTTATGTTTTCCTGACTTGTGTTGGTCATAAACCTGAATAAGGTGCCTGCTCTTGTCCTCCCAGGATGTATGCCTTCCGTAATCAGCCCTGCGCGATCTCACGTGGCTCAGAAGGGCAGAGGGGGCGGGGGAGGTGACATTGGAGCACAGGCTGAGGGCTGGGGGTGGCTGGGGTCGGGAACAGCGGGTGACAGGCGTGTTAGAAGGCCCTGGGACTGACTCTCCAGGAGCCAAGGGCCACTGCCAGGTTGGCCTGCCACATCTGACATTTCATATAATAATGGCTTGGTGATGATGAGCTCCTTTAGCTTTACCTTGTCTGGGAAGCACTTCATCTGCACTTCCATTCTAAATGATGGCTTTGCTAGACAGAGTGATCTTGGTTGTAAGTCCTTGCTTTTCATCACATTGAATATTTCTTGCCAGTCCCTTCTTGCTTGCAAAGTGTCTTTTGAGAAATCAGCTGTTAGTCTTATAGGCACCCCTTTGTAGGTGACTCTCCGCCTCTCTCTTGCTGCCCCCAGGACTCTGTCTTTATCTTTCACCTTTGGCATCCCAGTCATGATGTGTCCTGGTGTGGTCCCCTCTGGGTCCAGCTCGTCTGGGACCCTCCGTACTTCCCAGACCTGTATGTCCATCTCCTTCACAAAATTTGGGAATTTTTCCTCATTTTTTTCAATTCTTGCTTCCTCATTCTGCACTGGGTGACTGCTTTTTTCTTCCTCATGTTCCAAATCACTGATTTGAACCCTGGCTTCCTTCCCTTCACCATTGGTTTTGTGTGGGTTTTCCTTCATTTCACTTAGCATAGCCTTCACTTCTTCTCTGATGCGTTTGCCGTACTCAAGCATATCTGTCAAGCCTGTGAGCATCTTTATCACCAGTGTTTTGAACTCTGCGTCTGTTAGGTTGGCTATCTCCTCGTCGCTTAGTTTTCCCACTGGAACCTTGATCCATTCCACCTTTCGGGCCATACCTCTCCGTCTCCTCATTCTGACAGGCTCCTGTGTGTGTTTGCCTCTGTGTCTTAGGTGGAGCTGTCACACCTGTTATGTTGTAAGGGGCGGAGCCTTAGGGACTCGTCAGTACAGGGCGACCTGTTTCACCACGTTGTGGCGCTGTGGGGGGGAGGGGTCTGAGAGGGAACAACACCGCCTGCCCAGCACTCGCCCCTTTTCCAGGCACCTCTCCCACTTCGTATGGGACTGCCGTCCCTCTAGCTGCTGCCCTGGCGGTTGTTCCCAGAGTGGATGGGTCTGCGGACCCTCTAGGACCGTGGGGCCCTTTAAACAAGTGGACTCTGCTGAGACCGGCAGTTTCTGCCTCCGCCCCAACCCCACTGGTCTGCACAGTCAGAAGCAATGAGGCTTGATTTTCCCTGGTTCTGGGATTGTGAGATTCGAGGTCTGGTGAGAAGCTGGGAACACTCCCCAGGTGTCCCTTCTGACTTTTTAAAACGTGTGACTGCGCTTTCTGCTGGCCACACCGTGTCCTCTCTGCCCCTCCTGCCTGTCTGGGTGAGTATTTCTTCTTTATGTGTTTGTTTGCTGGACTTACATGCGGTTTGATTTTCTGGAACTTCTGGTTGTCTCTAGTTTTGAGGTAGTTGTCTTCCTTCTTAGCTGTGGAGGGAGACGCAGCGTGTCTGTCTACCCTCCATCTTGGCCGGAAGTCTGGACTTGACTTTGTAGAGCGCTTTTAGGCTCACAGCAAAATGGAGCAGAAGGTGCAGAGGTTTCCCACGTGCCCGGCCCCCGCACCTGCACAGCCTCCCGCCGTCGCCGACCCGCCAGATGGTGCGTTTGTTACAATTACTGCACCCCGCTGACGCGGCACCACCACCCCGAGTCCACCCTGGGCTCACTCTGGTGTTGTACATCCTGTGGGTGTGGACCAGTGTACGGTGACGCGGATCCACCGTGTAGGGGTCACGCAGGGTGGTTTCACTGCCCTAAACACCCCCTGGGCTGCGCCTGCCCCCCTCAACTGCCCACAACCACCGATCTTCCCGTCCCCTCAGCTTCGCCACTTCCGGTGTCAGATGGTGGGACTCCTACCTTGCACGCCCTCTCAGACTGGCTCCTTTCCCTCCGAGCTGCCCGGTTAAGTTTCTCGTGCCTTTCCAGGCGTGACGGCTCCTCTCTTCGGAGTGCTAAACGGCATCCCGTCATCTGGGTGTGGCATGGCTGGTTTATCTGTCGCCTACGGAAGAGCATGTTGGTTGCTTTCAAGTTCTGGCAATTATGAGGGGCCACCAAAGGGGTACATTGCTTTCGTCCCCTCTCCTCAGTCCCTACCGCCACTCTGCATGCACCCAGCACCTGTCAAAGTCAGCATGCCTTCCCAGCACGCCATGTCCCGGTCACCCCGTGGGGCAGGCCACGGGTCCCAGAAACCAGATCCAGGACGGAGACTCACTCGGACAGACTCACGATCAGAAGACCCCTGCTCCACTTCTGGGGCCAGGCGGACCGGTCCCTGGCGGGGAAGGAGCCCCGGAGAGGCAGAGAGATGGAGAGAGGAAGCCACGACCCCCCGCACCTCCTTGCAGCAACCTGCCTCCAGGCAGAAGTCTGCTTTGCCCTCTCCGACTCCTCAGGGGGAATTATCCGCAGGAATTAATTGATGAATTAATTCAAGATGCTGTGCTTGGGCCGTGGCTGGTGTGGCTCAGTGGGCTGGGCATCGTCCCCCTCCACCCAAGGGGCCGCCAGTTCGGTTCCTGGTCAGGGCACAGGCCTGGGTTGTGGGCTGGGTCCCCAGTTGGGGGCGCGTGAGAGGCGACAGATCCATGTTTCTCTCCCTCTCTCTCTTCCTTCCCCTCTCGCTAAAAAATAAAATCTAAACAAAAAACAAAGACATTGTGCTTGGGACTTACCACTGGAGTTCTGTCAGCTTCCACAAAAGTCTCAGAACGAAGAAAAACAAGAGCAAATTGATAAGTTTGGTTATTTGAAAATGTTAAAATCTGGCCACACGTCTCTCTGACCTTGAGAACCATAACTCAGTCCGTTTGGAGGTGCCTTCGTCCCCCCAGGCTTTTTCTAAAAGCAGACGCCTCCTGTCTGTATCGGGCAACTGGTGCTGCGTAACGAAGACTTCAGCTCTTGCAGCTGAAAACAGCCACCCGTCCCAGGCACGAGTCTTACACGCCGCACGCTCTGGGCCCTGCCTGGGCCGGGGCCGGGGATGCGGAAGCCACCGAGAGACTGCCCTGACACTGCGGCAGCCGGTCTTGAGGGGGACACACGCCGTCCTAGACGACCCAGGCGACCACATGGAACCGAGGCTGCCCTCAGCTTTGCTCGAGGACGAACCCGTGGAACCCCGACCGCAGGGCCCAAGCACAGCATCTTGAATTAATTCATCAATCAATTAATTCATGCAGATAATTCCCCCTGAGGAGTCGGAGAGGGCAAAGCAGACTTCTGCCTGGAGGCAGGTTGCTGCAGGGAGGTGCGGGGGGTCGTGGCTTCCTCTCTCCATCTCTCTGCCTCTCCGGGGCTCCTTCCCCGCCAGGGACCGGTCCTCCCGGTCCCAGAAGCAGAGCAGAAGGTTTCTGCCCAGGACTGTCCGAGTGAGTCTCCGTCCTGGATCTGGTTTCTGGGACCCGTGGCCTGCCCCACAGGTGACCGGGACACGCGTGCTGGGAAGACATGCGGTTTTGGAGGGCAGAGCTGGGTGTGTGTGGAGTGGTGGGGGGTGGGGTGGGGAGAGAGGCAGGAAATAATGCCACCCTGTGAGGGCCACAGTCCAGCTGGGTCTGGAGGCGAGCCCTGGGCGGGCCGGCCTGCCGGCAGGGAACTCCAGCAAGCAGGGCTGTCCCGGCCACAGGGCCTCGGCCTCGCTGTGCAGTAAGCAGACTGACACCCTGATGGGGGGTTGTCTCCAGATCTGCAACCTGCCTCGTTTTACAAACTGGGACCTTGTCGCACAGCCGGTCAGGGTCCCCGCGGAAGGCGGGCACATCCCTCAGCCTTTCTGGGTCCCAGTTTGCCCTGGAGGCCCTGTGGTTCAGCTTTATCTGCCAGCCTCCCCGCCCGGCTCTCTGTGTTCACCTGAGTCCATTTCCTCGGACAGCCCTGGTGCCCGGAAACACGGAGGATGCGGCTGAGCCCGCGCGGGGCGGCGGGCAGGGGAGAGAAGCCGCTGTTCCAGAAGCTGTTAGGACCCCAGACAGGCGCCTCTGTCTTTAGGGACGCCCCCAACAACCAGAGTAGCTGCATTCAGAGACCGAGACGTGCCTGAGACCAGTCACCTCCAACGCGGTGCCCCGGGCTGAGGCAGGGAAGCGGGGCACAGTGACAGTAGCCGTGTCCTGTCAGATGCTGGGCCGCGGGCCCCAGCCGAGGCCTGCCTTCACTCCGATGCAGGTCCTCAAATCCCAGGAGACTGCATTTAACCCGCGGTGTGGCGAATCCATGGGATAAAGCGTGTTACAGCTGGGCTTCTAAACAAACTCGTGAATTTTTTATTAAAGCAGAATAAATGGGGTCGTGCTGCTGAACTTCAAACTCTGAAGCCATCAAATATGCTCGTGAGGACATGGTCACCAAGCTTGGGGTCAAGTCCCAGCTCTACCACCTGCCAGCTGTGTGGCCTTGGGGAAGTCACTCGCCCTTTCTGGCCCGCAGTTCCTCTTCTCTGTGAGGCGGGCGCTAACACTGCTCCGTCCCTGGGGTTATCCCGAGGGTGACAACAGCACGTGAGGCGTGGCTAACCCAGCGCCAGGCCCATACTGTTTAGTAAATGTTTCTATTAGTATGAATAGTATTAGTAACCCAAGTGTTTTCTAACTGCACCAGTACTTTTTCAAGAAAATGGTGAGCCAATCTGAACCCTAACAGAAGCCCCCTGCTGTCTGCAACGGTCGGGGAATAGCCCCTAGGACCTGGGGACCCAGCACTGGCCACCCCATCGCCCTTCATTCTACACAAAGTCCTGTTACCATCCTCACTTGGCGAATGAGAAAAAGGCTCAGAGAGGCTTGGTAACTTGCCCAAGGTCACACAGCAACGACATAGCAGCATGACCTCATCTGTTGTTTTGAAGTGGAACGGATTTGAGCACATGGCAATGTCACTGGGTGTGACCTCTAAGGCATTCACTCATTCATTCATTCATTCATTCACGGTGTCTGGAGATCCTGCTACTTGTGTGTGTGTCTGGCTGTGTCTGCGGGCGCCTGAGCCTGGCGAGTGTGTTTTCATGGTTCCCCAATGCCCTCCCTGTCCTTCCCCCTGGGCTGCGGGGACAGAGAGGCATGTGGCCATCACACTACCTGCTCCCCCAGCTCCCCCTCCAGTGTGGACGCCCACCTGCAGTTCCCGGATGGCAACGGCCTCCTGCAGGCACCGCGCTGGGACGAGCCGCAGAGGGCGCGTGCCCTGGAGCAGATCTGTGGCGTGTTCCGCGTGGACCTGGGACACATGCGCTCCCTGCGCCTTTTCTTCAGGTGAGAGCCGGCTCCCCGCGGCAGGTGAGCCGGTGGTTGCTCGGGGCCAGGGCCCTGGCATCACTGATATTGGCAGCAGTGGGACCCCAGACTCGTTCGTCCGCCTTCAGGGTGGCGGGGCCCGCTGTTGCTTGGGACTCTGGCTTGAGGGGTGGGGGGACACGCCGAACTGGTAGCTGCAGCTGCTCCCTGCCACCCACTGAGCGGCTAGGGGCTTTCCGGAAGGATGTGCCCTTTTGTCTGTGATGGGCGGACCATCCCTAGGACTGTCCTGCCCAGTAGCCACATCTAATCCCTCTTGAGAGGCTTAGTGACCCAGCCACCAGATGGCACTAACCAAAGAAGCAGACGTGTTCCCGGAGAGGGTTGACAGACCCAGAGCCACATTCCAGCCTCTTAGGGAAGGCTGCCAAGGCCCGGCTGATGGCCCTCGTGGGTGGGTGGTGACTTCCCAGGAGGGTCCCCCAGAGTGCCACCCATGCCTGCTGGAGGGGCAGCCCCTGGGAGAGGTTGTCTGGCTGCTGCCCACCTGGATTCAAAACCCAATTCCACTGATGGCATCTTCTCCCCCTGCCCGGAAAGAAGCCGCACAGAAGGCCTCTCTGGCCGGTCTCCTGGGGAGTAAACAGGGGCGGCCCTTTGGCCCTTCCTCAGCAAAGGGGGTGCTGGCTGCTGCTGGGAGGTGACTCTGTACCCCTCTTGGGCCCACAGCCAGATCCCACAGGGACTTCCTGTCTCCTGCCTCCGAGGTCAGTGACAGTGGCCTCTGATTATACTGGGAAACCAAACCCTGTGTTTACACATCCGTCCCTTTACCTCCCCCTCCCACGGCCGCTCAGCGACGAGGCCTGCACCAGCGGCCAGCTGGTCGTCGCCAGCCGGGAGAGTCAGTACAAGGTGTTCCACTTCCACCACGGGGGCCTGGACAAGCTGGCGGATGTGTTTCAGCAGTGGAAGTACTGCGCCGAGACCCACCTCAAGGACCAGGTAGCGCAGGGGAGGCCCCAGGGAGATGCCGGGCAGCCGAGGCGCTGTGGCCTCCGTCAGGGCCCACGATGATCCACACACACCTCTCCTCCCACCCGGGGCCTCGTGGGCCGTGACCGCGGTGGCTGCGGCTGAGCGGGCAGCAACTCCGCGTTTGAAACAGGCGTCCGGGGCTTCTTGTAAAGTCAGTGCTCCGCACGTGAAGGGTCGTGTTTTGACAAGGCCTCCTGCCATATTTTGCTCCATCTCCCTCCAAATGTAATAAGCGCTCTTTAGTTATCTGTTTAAGAGATGGTGCGTCTGTATGTGCTTATTAGAAATGGGGCCGACTTGAAACCCCCTCCTGCCCACCGAGCCTCCTGCCGGCCTCCCCGACTCCAGGAGCCGGGCTTTCCCCCCTGCCTTGGACAACCTTTGATTTCTGAATTAAATGTCAGCTGTAGTTGTGCCCTGGATTCGTGACTGCCCATGGAGACAGCGTGACAGGCAGGCCCGGCTCGCTGAACAGCGATCCCTTTGTATGTGGCCAATCACATGTAATTTATTGCAGGCCCTTCCGGCAGAGACAGAGGGAAGTTGGGCCCAACGAGGCATTAATTCCATTTTGTGGCTGAGGGTCGCAGGGAGAGTGGGGGTGGGGAGGGCAGGCTGCTGGTGGGAGCAAGCCAGGGAGCCAGGCGGGGGCGGGGAAGCCACGTGAAGATGAAGGTATTTTCATTTTAATTGCGTTTGATTACAGTCGCCACTTAGGGGGTCTGAATGCAGGGGAGAGGCGCCCCCTCCCTCCAGGAGAGAGGGAGGGGCTTTCCCATCCCTTCAAGATCACTGCGGGCCTGGCGGCCCCCCAGCCCCCGGGGGTGGCACACTTATCTCTCCACGGTCCCCTGTGCGGCAGGGCGCCGACGAGAAGACCTGCATGAAGTTCTCCATCCGGCGCCCCAAACTGCCCTCCTCCGAGACGCACCCCGAGGAGAGCCTGTACCGGAGGCTGGACGTCTCGGCCTGGCTGCGGCACCTGAACGAGCTGGGCCAGGTGGAGGAGGAGTACAAGCTGCGCAAGGTGAGGCCGCCTGCGGGCAGCGCGGGGCCGGGGGCGGGGGGCCCCCTCCGTGGGGCGGGGCCCCCGGGGCGGGAGTCGGTCCCCTCCTGTGCGGAGCGGGGCTAGCACGCGCGCTGGAGCCAGAGCCCTGTCCCTGGGACTCGGGGGTCCCTCCTCCGCCGGCCTGGAAGAGCGCGCGGTGAAACGCAGCTCGTCCACACCCGCAGATTAGGCCGCCACGTGGGCAGCCCCGGCGGTGGCGGGGAGACACTGACATTGAGACGAGCCTGGCTGCGTCCGGTGTGGGAACGCAGGGCCCGCGCCTTCCCCGTCCACACAAGTGGCCTCGGTTGTCAGAAGGCGCGGCCCGGCCACGAAGGCACAGCGCCCGGGGATCTGGGGGCGCTCCAGCCGGCTCCGCGTGCGCCCTCCCCAGCTGCTGCCGCTTCCTCCAGGCCATTTTCTTCGGCGGCATCGATGTGTCCATCCGGGGGGAGGTCTGGCCCTTCCTGCTGCGTTATTACAGCCACGAGTCCACCTCGGAGGAGAGGGAGGCGCTGCGGGCGCAGAAGCGGAAGGAGTACGCCGACATCCAGCAGAAGAGGTAGCGGCCCGCGCGGGGAAGGGCGCCTGCAGGGGCTATGGGAGTGCGTTCAGCATTGACGCGTTCGGAGGCCCCGCGTCTCTTTCGAGAATGGTCTCCGGGCCCAGCAGTGCGGTCGTTATCACAGGCGCCCTTTAGCTCACATATCCAAGTGGGGGAGGGGCGGGGGGCTCTGGGGCGCCCCAGGAGCCAGGCTGGCTGAGGCCTGTCTGGGCCTGGATGGTCCCTGGGCTGCAGTCAGCTCTCCTCCCATGAGGCCGAGTTCATGCTGGTAAGGCCTTGGGGACTCACCTGCAAGTCAGTGGGGAGATGGAGGGTCCCCAGGTCCCATCCAGGGTCCAGGGAGTGCACAGGCCAGTCACGGACCCCTGCCCTGCGCCAGGCTCTCCATGACCCCTGAGGAGCACAGGGCCTTCTGGCGTGATGTGCAGTTCACTGTGGATAAGGACGTGGTCCGGACTGACCGGAGCAACCAGTTCTTCCGAGGCGAAGGCAACCCCAACGTGGAGAGCATGAGGTACCCGCCTGACCCCTCCGACCTCAGGTGACCCTCTGGGCCGTGGACAAGGGGGGCATGGGTTCATGCATAACCCCGGAAGCAGAGAATTATTAACTACTTTGGCCAACTTCACTCCACCTCTGTGGTCATCACGTCCCAGGGAAGCCGTCGGTCTCTCCCAAGGGTGCCAGCAAAGCCACCATCCCCTGGGCATCCAGCCAGGCCTTGCTTGGCTCATGCATGTCTCCCCGAGTGTCTACCAGTGGGTGGTACTCTGGGTGATGAAGCCACACTGAGCCCAGGGCTGACATCTTTGACGTTCTGCTGCTGCCTGGCAAGTCATTGCACAAAGTCAGCAGCCCATAAAAATGTCCCTGCCCACCCGCCTTTGTCACAGGCAGTCGACCACTGAGAAAAGCAGACTCACGTGAGGCCTGGTGAGCCGCTGATTGCAGGCCGTTACCTTCCCCAAGGCTCAGGGACGGTCCCCAAGCTGCCTGCCTTCCCCTGGGATGGAGGCGAAGGACAGGGGTCCGGGCAGCCTGGGCGGCATGCTGCTGTTAGGGCGACAGGGTGGGTCGTGGCCACCCTCGCTGACCTGCCCGCTCTCTGGGCCGCGTCACCAGGAGGATCCTGCTGAACTACGCCGTGTACAACCCGGCCATCGGCTACTCCCAGGGCATGTCAGACCTGGTGGCCCCCATCCTGGCCGAGGTCCTGGACGAATCAGACACCTTCTGGTGCTTCGTGGGTCTGATGCAGAACACCATCTTCGTCAGCTCTCCTCGGGACGAGGACATGGAGAAGCAGCTGGTGAGGCCTGGGGGCGTGCGTGGCTGCGTGGGCCAACAGGAAAGCCGGGATGGGCGTTGCTGATGGGGTACGGGGGCTTCACCAGGGCCTCTGGGGGACGGCCGTGTGCTGCTCCCGGTCCCAGGATGCCTGCCTTCACCTCCACCCCACAACCCCTGCAGGCTCAGAGGCTGGGCGGTGCGGGGCCCTCCCTGGGGGCTGTCACCTCCTGCACGTAGCACCCCAGCCCAGGCTCCCCAGCAGGGTGAGCAGGGAGGGACCCCCCACCCTGGCCTGAGCTCCGTGACACAGGTCCTGAGGTGCATCTGCGCTGCCCCCTGCCAGGGTCCAACACAGCCAGGCTCCTGAGTGGGAACGGGGAGGGGAGGGGCTCCTGAGGTCACCCTGAGGCCCACCGAGCAGTGGCCACACCCCCAAGGGCATCAGGCCTTCCCTGCAGAGCCCAGGCAGCACCGAATGTTAGGGGGCCAGGCAAAGCTGGAAGAGGCGCCGGGGGGTTCCAAGTACCTGCCAGCTGCTGGGCACTGGGATGTGGTCTCGCCTCCCCGGTCCTGGGGAGAGTTGACAGGGAGGGAGGATGCTGGGGGCCAGAGGGGCTAGGGAGGGGCCCGGGGAGACAGATGGGAAGTGAGGCAGGTGGAGCAGATCCACTCATGGGCCCTGGACGCTGCCAGGGCCTGGCTGACCGGCGTGTTCTGGGCTGTGACCCTGCGGGCGCGGTCATGACAGGCCACACGTGTCATGGACAGTGAGGGTCTGAACACCAGGGCAAGGGGCTTGTCCTTTAGAGTCCCCATAAGGGGCTGCTGAATTCTGCGGACAGGAGAACACAGCAGAGGATTTGAGGAAAGGCAGCCGGGAGCAGGGAGGCGTAGATGGGACGGTGAGGGGTACCTGGGCGGGGGTAGGGGTGTCCATGAGGGTGGGATCAGCCACAGATGGAGAAAGTGGCTGGTGGGGATGGACCCGCAGAATCAGTCCTTGCAGGCCCTGTGCCTGCCTCACGCGGGAACAAAGGGTTGCTTGTGTGGAAAGGGCCAGTGGGTCACAGAGCCCCCGCCCCCAAATCCTGCAGCTGTGACCCCGAGAGCGTGTGATCCCAGCCGAGCCGGCTTTCCTCTCTGCATCCGGGCGATGTCAGGGTCCCGGGTACCCGGGGAGGCAATTACCGGGCCTGACGCTCTCGCCAGGACGTGGCCCTGTGACGCGTTAGCCGCTGGAGATTGATTTTCCAGTGGCGCTGGCCGGCGAAGTCAGCAGCCCAGCCAGGCGCTGCCACAACTGCTGCGGTCTTGTTCCACGTCACTGGGCGACCTTCAGGGCAGGAATCGAGCGTGCTGGGGTCCCAGCCGCCGCCGCCCTCCTCCGTGTCCGCTCCAGAAAACAACAGGCCTTCAGGATCAGGGCTCACAGGAAGGCCGGGGTGTCAGACACAGACCCCTCAGGGCGGCTGAGGCCTGGGGAGTCTTCCCAGCACAGAGCGTGTGTGGGGCTCCCGTCCACGGCAGCGCACTGGCCTCTGCCTGCCCTGGGCCACCGCGTGGCCCCCGGAACAGTCTCCCGTCTGGGCTAAACTGGCAGAGACAGGTGTGGGTCAGGCCGGCAGTGGGATGAAACACGCAGGCGCAGACAGCAGGACGGCGTGGCCTCCGTGGGGCCGGTGGGGGGTGGTCCAGGGGCGGGCGGCCCGAGGACGGGCCCCGGGGGAGCGGCGCGGGCCGGGGCTAGCGGGCCCTGCCTCTCCTCAGCTGTACCTGCGGGAGCTGCTGCGGCTCATGCACCCGCGCTTCCACCTGCACCTGGTCTCGCTGGGCGAGGACGGCCTGCAGATGCTCTTCTGCCACCGCTGGCTGCTGCTCTGCTTCAAGCGGGAGTTCCCCGAGGCCGAGGCGCTGCGGATCTGGGAGGCCTGCTGGGCCCACTACCAGGTGCGCCGGGGCGGGGCGCCGAGGGGAGGGCCGGGCACCCCCCCTTTGCCCGCCTCCCAGGGGGGCGGGGTGCCCGTGTAACCGTGCCCTTCCTCGGAGTCCCCCTCCTCGGAAACCCCGGAGCCCCACCAGCCCCAGGGCAGCCCCTCGCACTGCCACCACCTCCCAGCCCACCACGCTGGCTGCAGACCTGCCACTCGCCTCCCAAGGAACTGAAATCAATGCAAATTGCCTGCTGCCTGCCCTCATTACCACCTTCTGGGGCTGCGCTCAATTCTGTCACAACCAATCAGCGTGAAAGACATTTCCGGGGCCAGGCAGGCCCACCCCTGCAGCCCAGGATGGTCGGTGCCCACCCACGTTCTGTTCTTCTCTCCAGACAGCTCAGAGAAAAGGCTGAGATCCTGCTTCCCTGCCAGGGAGCCTGGGGCCAGCCCCGCCCCCCGGCCAGCCCTGCCCCCCTGTCCCCTCCCAGTCACACCGATTTACACCTGCGGTCCCTGCTGTTCAGTGTCTACTTGGCAGACCTCCCCGGGAGCCCCGTGCTGGCCCTGTCACGTGGCTTTCACGCCCAAATGAGCGGCAAGCTGACGATGCTAAAGGATAGGCCAGTCTCTTTGAATCTGTCAGCCTTAAAAAAAAAAAAAAGCAGGTTTGAGGCATCGGGAGGTGACCAGATCACTTCCTGTGAGACCTGTCCCCACGGTGACAGCCCTTGCAGCTTTGATGGCAGCAACTGCACAGGACAGGCGGGAGACACACCCCCACCCCGGGACAGTTTGTCTGGTCCTCTGCTTGGCGAGGCCTCACGGCTTGTTCAGGCTGAAGTTACCAGTAAACTCTGAGCCCTGAGCTTCACCCGAGAGGCGGGGCCTTTTCTCACTGCGGCTTGGTGAAAGTTCGGGGGGGTGGGGGGCGCTGGTTCACCTCTCTGGGCTTGAGGTCCACGAATGACGTTCACATCCTTTTCAGCCCTCAGGCAGAGTGTAGCCACATTTGCCTTCTCTTCTTGATCAAATTAGGAGGTGGGGGGTTGGTGGTAGTCGGGGTACACTGATCCATCAGGAGCGAGCACTGGGTTGGGGGGTCGCTGTCAGGTGGTGCCTTCACTTTGGATGTGACCCCAGAGTGAGGAAGGCTCTGTTCTGCGCGTTTGCCGCTAGCGTGCCAGTGGCGGCCAGGCAGCGCTGGGCTGTGTCCTGGGACCTGAAATCAGTCCCGTCCCACCGTCCGTCCGGGCTTGGGACATCTCTGCACCCCGCCACCCTCTCTGAGAGGAGCTGGACACCCACTGTCCTGGAGCCCCTCTGTCTTCCCACGCCGGCGCGGGTCCCAACAGCCGCGGAAGGGTGGCTCTGAGCCCAAACAGGCGCTTCCTGAGCAGTTCCGGGGAAGGGGCCGGCAGCCCGGGCCTGGCCGCGGGGGTGTCCTGCCCGGGGCACATGGGGTGTGGGCGTCTGCTGCCGGAACCACTGCCCGCGCCATGGGTCCACCCGGCCTGGTTTGTCTGACTGGGTGGTCGACCTCAGGAGACTGAGCACCCGCTTCCCGGCGCCCCTGGCCCTTCCTCTGCTCCCGGAAACTCGTCTGAATCAAAGTCCACAGGCCCTCGGAGCATCCGGACAGGAGAGCGAGCAGGATGCCGGAGGTCAACACCAAGTGCCGGCTTCCTGCTGTGGGCTGGGCGTTGCCTCCCGGGGGGCCATCGGGGGTCTTTCTTAGGGTCTTCTTTCCACTTTCTCTGCCACAAACCTGAGCCATCTCTGGGTCCGAGTTGGAACCTCGGGGGGCTGTTGGGTGGCGGCTGCGGGAAGCCCTGTCTCGCTGGTGCGCCCCACCCGCCCGGGAGTGTGTGCTGACCCTTCTGCACCCACTGCGTCTGAAGACTTTTACCAGCAAGCTTTAGAACGAGCGCAGGCCCGCCGTCAGGCAAAGGGTGCTCTTCGCCCCCCAGACAGAGAGCACCCGAGGGCTCCCTCAAAGAGGCCAGGGCCCGTGCCATCCCCTTGGGTGTCACAGCAGCCTGTGGGTACTGACACCGGCCCTTGCAGGGTGGGGACTGAGGACGACAGAGGGCGGGCCACGGGACCGCCCAGACAGCCTCGCCTGCACCTCTGCCTCAGCCTCCCCCTGCGGCAGGGCCCGGGGCAGGGGCAAGGGCCTGGTCTGAGCCCCACTCTCCACCCCCCCAGACGGATTACTTCCACCTCTTCATCTGCGTGGCCATCGTGGCCATCTACGGGGATGACGTCATCGAGCAGCAGCTGGCCACCGACCAGATGCTCCTGCACTTTGGGAACTTGGCGATGCACATGAACGGGGAGCTGGTACTCAAGAAGGTGAGCGACGGGCCCCGCCCCCACACGCATAGCCCCGCCTCCCCGCAGGCCCCACCCCCACTGGTGATGCTGGGAGCTCCATCGCCCATGTGGCCATGCCCCAAGAGCCCCCTCACCTGGGACTGAACAAGTGACCAGGGTTGTTAGGTTCCCCCCTTAGGGCACCTCACTCACAGCCCAGAGCCAGGAAGACAGAAGCAGGCTGGCCACTCACAAGGGTTAGCGGAATGCAGCGGGCTGTGGGCTGGGCCCCGCCCCCACCTCCCACTCCTGCTCCTTCAAGCCCACTCGAGGTCTGCCTCTAGGGGGGCAGTGAGGAGGGGCCGGGCCGGCCTGCAGGTGGGTCAGAAGAGGGCTCGAGTGGTGGAAACAGGCCCCACCGGGCTGGCAGGTGGGGCGGCGGGCAGGACAGAGCGCCAGAGAATGGTGGGGGCCCTAGGAAACGGGCGGGTGAGGGCGGGGAGCCTTCCTGGTCCGGCGCTGAGGACCCTGTGGGTCCTGTCACTGCAGTGGGACCGAGGGTCCCTCCTTCAGGCGTTGAAGGCGACGCTGCTGGCAGGGCCCTCAGCCCGGCCTGCCTCGCTGCCTGCAGGTGTAGCCTTCGCGGCGCGTGCTCGTGGGCCACCGGCGCCCCCCCTGCGCCCCCTCACCGCCCGTCCTCTCTCTCTGCAGGCGAGGAGCTTGCTCTATCAGTTCCGCCTCCTGCCCCGGGTCCCCTGCAGTCTGCACGACCTGTGTAGGCTGTGCGGGACCGGCATGTGGGACAGCGGCTACATGCCGGCGGTGGAGTGCACGGGCCACCACCCGGGGTCCGAGAGCTGTCCCTACGGGGGCACGGTGGAGAGAACCCCGCCCAAGCCTCCCCGAGAATGCAGGAAGGGCCCAAAGACGCCTCGGGAAGGCTTTGGCTTCCGCAGATAGGTGAGGGGACCCCGCCGGCGGCCCCAGCACGTGGGAGGGGGTGGGGATGGGACAGGGGTGGTCGAAATGTGAGGAAAAAATGCCTTTGGGCGCCACGAGGGGAACATTTTCATATTAACCACGAAAGCAGAGTCCGGACGTGAGAGAAGGGAGCCCCGCCAGGCTCCCAGAGGGAAGTCAGCGCCTGAGAACCGGCCCTCCGCGCCCGGAGGTGCAGGCAGGCTGGCTCATCGCGGGGCCTTCCTCGGCGCGTCCCGCCAAGGCCCAGGGTGGCCTCCAGCTTTGTCTGCAAACGCAGGGCATCGCCGGGCAGTGGGGACAGGAAAGGATGGTCCAGTTCACCCACCAGCGCCCGGGAAGCGGGACGGGAGGCGGTCCCCTCAGGCGCAGAGCCGTCTTTGCAAGCTGGACACACCTCTCCGTCAGGCCCGTTCTCCCAGCGAGCCAACCGCGTCTCCCAGCGTCTCCAGCCGCAGCCGCAGCCCCGGTGGGAAGACATTTGCCCCCAAAAGAGAAAGTGCCCCACTGATCTCAGGATAGACAGGTGGGATCCATGGGGGGCTGGAGAAGCTGGAGGCTCCCACACTGTCCATTCGACACTGTACCCCCTGGTTTGTGAAGAAAACCACCTGCCGGGAGCCTGGGCCATGGGGCGTTGGACCCGGGCCGGCTGCCTCCCGGAGCTGAGAAATTTCCACGGAGGTCCTTGACGTTAACATCAGCCTCACCAGGGCAGGGGTGGGGGCTGGGTGGGCAAGGGGTGTGTGTGTGTATGTGGGTGTGTATGTGTGTGCAAGACCCTCTGGGGAGAGTCACGCGGTCTGGGGGACATGGCAGGATAGTCACGGACCATCTAGTGCAAAGGCACTTGAAGGCAGCAGGGTGGTTGGATGCAAGAGTGAGCACAGGACAGGAGCCAGCGCTCTGGGCCCCTCTGCTCCTGGATAGGAGGCAGGTCCTCCCACTTCCCCCGTGAGACGTGAAGTGGGCAGACCAGGGCAGGCAGGGCCCCGCCCCAGCCGCCTGCACAGAAAGCCACCTCTTGGACTGGTGGGAGCGAGGATGCCTGAACCCCCCAGCACACTCCTCTGGGGAGCAGACTCTGTGAAGGGCTGGGGGTCACGGGGACACAGGCCTGGCTGAGAGCCGCTTCCTACGCAGCATGGCCACAGGACGGAGGACGTCAGCAGCCCCTCAGAGCCCCCCTGCAGTCTGAGCCCTGATGCCTGCAGGCGAAGTGACTGAGACTGGCACTTCCAAGCTCCAGGTCCCCGTGTCCAAGAGCCTTTCGGGGAGGCCATCCTGGAGCCCCAGCTGTGCCCAAATCTTGGGGTGCTGACCATGATGGTCCAGGGCAGGGGTCCCAGCTGAGTGGGGGTGGACTTCTCATCCCCTTTGCTTCTGGGAGAAGAGGATGGCTTCTCTGTGTGGGCTCCTGGTGCCTATGGAGCTGGGTCAAGTTAACCAGGCCCTACACGGACCCTCCTCTAGAAACCAGGGCCCGTGAACAGGCGTATGGGCTCCCCGTTGCCATAGTGATGCTGCAAACAGCCCTGAAACGTGGTGGCCTCACCCCATGCCCACTTGTGTCCCATGTGCCTCTGGGGCCAGCGGCTTAGGCCGCGCAGTTCGGGGCTGGGTGGGGCTTGCTCCCATGTCTGGGGCCAACCTGCTGTGAGGCCCCAGAGGGGCGCCCACCTGGGCAGAGGTCAGACCTGGCTCTGCTCCGTGTCTGCATCTCTCCTGCCGGCTAGCCGTGGCCAAGCCAAAGACACACTATCAGGAACGCTCAGCCGCCTTTCCCACACCTGCTGACATCCCATTGGCCAAAGCAAGTCACAAGGAGTGGCCATGGGCCGTCTGTCTCCACAGGGAGAGAGGCCACGTGGTGCCTGGGCAGGGCTGGGAGTTTGGGGCGGGCAGTGGGGACAGCCTCGCCACCACCAGGAGGTCTGGGTCCGAGTAACGTGCTTTGGAACACGCCTTCTGCAGCGGGGGCGTGACGTCCCCTGGAGAGGCAGAGGGTGCCCAAGATGGGAAGAGCCCTGCCCACCCCCCCAGGCTGTAGCAGAGAGTCAGGCATTGTTCTGCAATACCTTGTGCCTTTGGGCTGCTGGGAGTGGGGGGATTGTGCAGGGATCCCCTCGTTTGGAGAGTCCTAATGCAAAGCATTTCTCCTGAACCTCCCAGCTCCCACAGCTTCCCAAGACCCTGTACCAAGTGCCACCCCGACCCTCGGTGCTCCCGCCTCACCCCGCCCCCCCCGTGGGCCCCGTGAGGTCGCCTCACAGCAGCCGGGAGCTCGGAAGCCCTGGATGTGTGCGCTGGGGACAGCCTGCCCGCCAGGATCCCTTAATCTGGATGCAATTAGAGGAAGCCAGCCCAAGCCCGAGGCAGCTGTTGCCAGGATGGTCCCCAGCCAGCCAAGGCATTAGAGTGATAACGCGGTCATTAGACCCCCAGCCTTCCCGCCGCCGGAGCGAGCGCACAGCGCAATCAGCCTGCGCTGCTGTCCTCCCAGCCGCTGCTTATTTAACTCATTTTTTAAAATGACACTTAATGTTATTGGCCGGGGTGCGTGCGCACGCATACCTAAGTTTCCCCTCGCCGATGTCTGCGCCGCACCGCGGGGTGTCATCGGGCCTCCGGGAGGAGAGGGCACCTTTGATGGGTGCCTGCTGGCTCGGCCAGGGCGCCGGGGCGGGGAGCGGGGTGGGGAGCGGCCCAGGCGGGGGGGACACACAGGTGGTTGGGTTGGGGTCTCGTGGGTGCTCAGTGATCTGGGCTGGGACGAGGAGCCCTGTGCGCTCACGTGGGGTTCCGGACCCAAGTCCAGCCTGGGAGCATCGGGCAGCTGGGGAGGCTGGGCGGGTAGGGAGGGGCCCGGCCCACCCCTGCAGGAGGAGGGCCGGCCCTCCAGAGGGGCAGCCCTGTGCTGTCTGGACTGGCCACATGTCACAGGTGGAGGTGTTTCAATCGAGGACCTCAACCCTGTGTCCTCGGGGTGTTCTGTGACAGCCCTGCCTAAAGCCCCGTGGGGACAGGATGGACATGCTGGTCCTAGAACGTGGGCCTCCCTAGGCTAAGCGGCAGTGGCCAGCGGCGGTCAGCCATCTCCAGCCTTTGACAGGTGGATATAGGAAATGGGGCAAACTGCAGGGTAGGACAGGGCGCTCTGGTTCTCCCCTCAGTTTTCGGGGGTCCCTCTTGGCTCTCTGGTCGATTTCTGTTTGGTAGAAATGACTTGGAGGGGGACAGCCCCCTGGGTGATGGGCATTGGTTCATCGGAAACCTCCACCCCCACCCCGGCGCCCGTCCCCCTACAGGGAGGCTGGAGAGCATCAAGGATGCCTGGTTTTGGGGTGCAGCCTGGGCCAATGGCTGGCCAGGAGTGGCCTTTGAGCTGCACCATGGCCACAGGGGAGCCCACCAGTCCGGCCTGAGGGCGGCCACTCCCCCTGGGGGCCCCAGGAACCAGGCAGCCTAGGACCGGTTAGCCCCGTGTGTCTCATCCAGGCCGCAAGGCGTGCCTTGGAGTGAGAGCATTCTGTCTCTGCTCAGAGGGACGCGCCCGAACTAACAGCTCCTTTCCCCCAAAGCTGCGAAGCTACTGGACGGGTCCCCTGTAGGGTGAGCGGCCCTGTGTTCGAGGACGACACTTGCCTGGGGGGTCAGGAACCTGGCTCTGGTCCTGCCTCCGACCCTCCCCGTGCCCGGCTGTCCACCAGCCGAGCCTCCGTGTCTTTGCCTTTGGGATGGATGGTGACGCCCACCTCACGAGACGGCCGTGGGGACTCTGTGAAAGCTGCCGTGAGAAGGTTTACCCAGCCCTTGGGACCTCACCTGCCACTCAGGGAAGAGACCACTGACCTTGGCCTTCTGGGACCTTGACCAAGAAAAGTGTCCTGCTCAGGACTCCAGAGCTCCCTTCCATGGGGTACCTCTCTGTGCCTCTTTTCTGTAACATTCACCCCGTGCCACCCCATGCCCTGCCACAAAGAAAAGTCCACCGTGACCCCTAACCGCGGCGCCCCCCCAGATGCGTGTCTGTGTGAACGCAGGCTGCCGGATGGTCTCACCCCTTGATGCGCCGCCTGGGCTGGGACTCTGGTCCCCGGGCCTCGGGGAGCACAGCGGGGTGGGGGGCGCAAATAACTGGCAGGCCTCTGGCCACTGGATCTTCTCTGTAAGAAGGTAGCATTCCAAGTTCAAAGGGAGACCCAGCCACGAGGCCATCTTCCCTCCAGCATCTTTGCTTAAAGAGGACACATTTGTGTTGCTAAGGGGACATTTCATGAAATTTCCGTCACTACCAAGAGATTGTGATGTCCATGGCAAACGATTCCTTCTCTGTATTTTGTTTTGGTTTTTAAACACGACCAGCTGCTGGTCAGACCCTGCCCCAGGCCCAGACCAGACACCCTGACAATGCTTCCGGCTCTCCTGGACTCCACCGCAAAGGAAATAAAGTGCTGACAACAAACATGTGCTCCCAGGTGCCTCCGGGAGGTGGCCTGGCGGGTTTGTTAGGTCAGAACAGAGCAGGTTCTGGGTGCCGTGGGGGGGAGCAGAGAGCCAGGCTGTTCCGGGGTGGGGGAGGGGAGGGAGCAAATGGAACTTGTGAGCCAGCAGGGCTGGCGGTGGGAAGCCGCTCCTCCCAGGAAGCTGCTAGTCCACGGGCCCCGGGCACTGGACCTACAGCCGGAGGGTCGGGGAGAATTCATGATACACGGGGAAGAGCCTTGGACCCCAGACGCTGGAGGCCGAGGCTGGAACGCACGTGTTTTAGTGAGACTCGGAGGCCAGGACGCCCACCTCAGGGGAAGCTGAGACGGCTTATGTCCGCTTTGTTAAGGAGGCAACAGGGTGCATTTGACCTTATCAGGGTGGTGGTTAGAGGAGGAATCAGTATCCTCTTCGGGAGCCCCAGGAACCTGCTTCAGGGACATGCCCCAGGGTTGCCAGAAGGGTGGCGAGGGCACCGTGGGGGGTGGCAGACTCCCAGGGCCTTCGCACCCTCTGCCTGCAAGGGGACGAGGGAGCCCGTGCGCTCTTCTGAATGTCTACACCCCTGGGGGTCTCAGGAGTGCAGGGTCCGGCTCCCTTCCGCCCACCTAGCCTTGGCCAGGCTGTCCAGGGACCGTCGCCCTTCTGTGCACAGCAAGGGTGCAGGCTGGCTGGGGAGGTGCCAGGGGGCAGGACGGGCTGCGGCCCCGGTGCCACATCAGTGACTCAGCATGGCTGGTGGCCGCACTGAGAGAAACCTTTGTCCTTCTGGGACAAGGGGGCTGCTTCCCCAGGATGCGTAATGCTGAGACCCCCCGCCCCAACCTGCGGTCCGGTGCCCCAGCAATGGCCTGGTGCACAGACAGAGCCTGGCACTCGGGGACAACAGCACCCCCACAGCACAGCAGCTGCGGACAGTGTGAACAGCGGGTGAGCAGGGGCCCCCAAAACACAGTCCTGCAGGAGGAGAGGCCCATTCAGACCCCCACCTCGGGCCAAGACTGGTCCCCGCCCCACGGCCTGAGGGGGCCTTTCCAGCCGGGCGGCAGCTGGCTCCCTGGGCACGGCCAGAGTCAGGATGTTTGTCTTCACTCCGGCTCCGTAAACAACCGCGGTGCGCCGGCCGTCAGCAGAGCCAGACTGCAGGGCGGGGCCCGGAAAGGGCCCGAGCGTCTGGGAACACGCGTCGGTGGCAGTGTCGGTGGCTGTCTGCACCGTCAGAGTCCGGAACTCCACCAGGGACATCCTTGAGGTCTGTCCCCCTCGCAGAGCGTGTCCTGTGCACGGCCCGGCTCCGCATCGTTCATTCACGCAGGCATTCAGCAAGCCCGCCGCGGGCCGCAGCAGGGGCCCGGGGCCGGAGCATGCCGGGTCGCTGGGGCCCCTGGGACAGACCCTGCCGGCCCCCAGGTGGGGCCACTTGGACGGCCACGCCTTTGGGGCCCTCAGGGCAAACCTTGGGCCCCGCCTCTGAGCCGCCTCTGGCACCCACCCTTCTCCGCAGTGTGACTCCCACCTCCAGAGGCCAGGGAGCCACACGTGTCTTATTCTCTTTCACTCCAGTGAGGCCCGCATGAGCGCGTCAGCCCGGTTCAGCCTCGGTCATTACTGGGGTCTCCTCCGCCCACCCACCTAAGGACGTTCAATGCGCGGGGCCGGAAGAGTCTCATGAGAAATTGCACAGGGGCCCTGCTCCTGCCTGCTGCCGCCACTGAGACTCCCTGTCCCCAAACCCAAGGAGGCCCGTGAGGTCTGAGCCCTGGCGCCTGGGACACCTGCACATCTGTCCCGTCCTGTCCCCGTGAGGAGGCCTGCGTGCACACACACGCACACACATAGGGAAGGCCCCCAGCCCAGGAAAGGACCCCCAGAGGCTGGCTGCAGGCCCGCCTCTGCTCGCAGCAGCCTCCCGCACAGAAAGGACCCGCAGGGCGGGACCAGGCCGGGGACACTCCTGGAAGGAACCTGCAGTGAGAACAGAGCATGGCGTGCGTCCCTCTGAGCTGCCGCCCCACGAGGGTGGCCTCAGTGTTGAGGGGAACCGGAGTGAGCCCGCCACCTCCTCCAGGAGACCCGGAGGGGCCGGACCTGCCCGGCCACGCTCACACCTTCTGCAGGCCAGGGGACACCTGCCGGTCTGAGCACTGGGGCACTTGGGACGTCCTCACGTCCTCCCAACCCACTCCCTCCCCCACCCTCTCTGCACGTCAGGAGAGCAACCGGCTCTCCGGGCTCCTTGGGCGGGCACTGTGTCATTTAGACAAAGTGGCTTGCAAATGTGACATTCCATCTCCGTGACAGGTCAGATGCCACCGCTCTTCCATCAGCAATTTGAACAAAAGAGGCCCCTTCATATTCTGAGTCATTAGAGAGACTAGCTTGACTTTCTAAACCCGTGTTTGGATGTTGAAATTAGGGTGCAGCTGGGGCCCAGCGCCACGGGCTGGGTGGGGCAGCAGAAGCAGGTGCACACCCCTCAGCCAATGGGAGACACGTGCATTCAACGAAATGGGTAGGACCAGCCACAGACGTTACTGATCAAGTTAATTGATTCCTGGCCATGAGTCAACACAACAGAAAAGACACCAGGGGTCCTAGAGGCCACAAGGCCATGACGAGCGAGCCCAGTGGTCTGGCAGCTTGTAAACCCAGCAGCAGAACACCAGTCCTTCTGGGCGGGAGGTCTGCGCCCTGGGTCAGGCTCACTGGAGACCTGGCCAGTGTCTGCTGGACACCAGCGGCAGGGGGACCGGCCGAGGATTCTGAGAGGGACACCCAAAAACCCTAGGAGTCTGAAGGGCAGGAAACGTTACCCAGGGTTTGTGACCCAGTGCAGAGAGCGCCAGCTAGCTATTCCAAAGGCACTGCCCGGGGCCGGGCGTCAGGAGAGACCCCGGAGCCCCCCACCAGGGCCCTGGCCAGCCTGCCCAGGCGAACTGTGGACTGTTTGTGTGTTGCGCCCCCTTCCCGGGAGGAGCCTGTCCCGCAGGGCCCTCCGTCTGTGCAAGGAAACGGGACGGGAGCTCAGACTTTCTGTCTTAGCTCACTGGGAGCCTGCTTTCGGATGGGGGCGGGGGGATCTCTGTTTTGTTCCGTAAAAGGAAACCCAGTGTACTTGAAAACACCCAGAAGCTTCGACAGTGGGTGGGTGGGTTCCAGGCGTCTTGCCCCGCCCTCTGTCCCGCCAGCTCCTGCGCTCTGGTCCAGCTTTAGAGAAAAAGTGCCTGTGACTCTAAGACCCTCTGGGCAGGTGCCATGGTGGGGGTGGGGGAACCCCACCCACCTACCCAAATGGCAGATGGAACCGACGGTCCCCTTCCAGGAATGTCTGTCTCCAAAGCCTCGGCATCCCCTGGGGTTTCTGACAAATTCCCAGGTTCCGTCAAATGATTCATTTAGATGGGAGTTTCCCCCGCCTTCCTCTCCCTGCTCCGCTGGGCCACATGACCACCTGAGCCAGGCAGATGAAGAAACGTGAACTTTTAGGGGTTAGGGCGGCCCCCGAACCAGCCTGGCGAGGAGGTGGGCAGGGTCGGGTACAAAGGGAGCCCCTGGCTTCACAGGGCGAGGGGGTGAAGCAACGGACCTCACAGGTGTTTCTCCAGGTGCCCCCGGGTGGGAAGCGGCCCCTCCCTCCCAGCCTGCCGCCCCCCCACCCCCGCTTCTGCACCGCCCCTCCCCCACGCTGTGGCCAAGGGTTCTGCAGATCTGAAAGTCTCGCTGACAGGACCATCCAGGGCCAGAGTAGGGCCCTCACCTTGACCCTGCCCCTCAGCCCTGGGCTGGAGTGCAGCCTCCAGGGTGGCCTCAAAGTGGGCCCAGCTGGCCTGGCCTGGACTGCTGTGTCCCCCCCGCATGATCCCCCACCCTGGTCACGTGCTGAAACTGACCCAGAGACCAGTGGGCTGCTGGGCCCCCAGACTCTGGTTAATGATGACTTCAGTCAGAGGGGACACTCCCCCCGAAAGTGTCCCAGTGACAATCCTAGACCCCTGTGGCTTCCGACCCAGCCGTGGAGGGGGCCTGAGACAGCCAAACTCCAGCCAGGACTAGGATCCCGTAGGGTGTGTGCGTGCATGCCTGTGTGTGTGTGTTTTCCAGAAAGCAAGTTCCAAAGCCTGGACTGGGGTCTGCTTGGCGTGCCCTGGCCCCAGGCCCTGGGACACCAGGTGGCGTGGCTGAGACCGGAGGCAGTCTGCCCACAGCCCCCACTCCTGTCCCCAGCCATCTGATGAATCTGATACACAGACCCGGCCGTGGGTCTGCAAAGCCTGGGCTGTGCACTAGGCATGGCCTCCTTGGAGGGAGGGAGGCAGGCAGGCACTCACAGGCCCCCGCCCTGACTCAGCCTCCCGGAGCTGCCCCACGGGGGCCCCGGCAGAGGAGATGTGTGTGGGGCCTGTGTCCTCAAAAACCCTGCTCCGGCTAACTCCCACGTGAGCAGATGAGGGCCGGCGCCGCGCAGACCCCTGCAGAGGGGACACAGGTGGGAGCAGGCCCCGGGGAGGGGGCGGGGAAGGGCGGGGACGGAGGAGGGACGGCCCCTCTGTGGGCCCGTGACCCAGTCGTACCAGGTGGGCTCCCGATAAACATTAATAACCCAGCGACAGAGGGAGTTTGGGAGAATCTAATTAAAAGGGCACTGCGCAAGCTGGCGGCTCTGCCAAGCGATCACTGCTGTGAGCCCGGGGCCGGAACCTCGCAGGGCCCCTGAGAGGGACCCGGGAGGAGGCCGGCACTGCCCCCAGGGCCGCAGGCGCCCCTGCCGGAGAGTTCTGCTTACACCCCCCGCCCCCCCCCCCCCGCCCCACCGGGCGCGTCCACCCAGGCAGCACTCGCAGGAGGTGCCCACCCTGCCCCAGCCCCACACCCCCAAGCACTGTCCCGGGAACCAGCCTGAGCCTGGGGCACCTTACCACCCACCCCCATGCCATGACCTTCACCCCGCAGCTCACTCGGCTGCCCCCCCACCTCTGTCTGTGTCCAGCTGATGCTCTGTCTTTATGAACCCTGAGCATAAACACCAGCCCCCCTCAACCAGAGGCAAAGGAAAGGGGACCTCAAGCCCTGGAAGAGCTGGGCTCCCCGGGGGCGGCGGGGCCTGGCAGTAACGCCGCAGCCCACGCCGGTGGTGGCAGAGGTCTCCCCGGGCCCAGCCAGCTCCGCGGTGTCTGTCTGCCTGGCTGGCCCCTGTCACCTGCTCTCAAGGCTCATTTTCCCCTGAAATCAAGATTGATGCGGGTCCCTTGTGTGAGCTAATGGGGTTCTTCGCCTTCATTGACTGACTGGGCTTGGTCCAGCGGAGCAGGAGACGCGGGGCCCGGTCGGCTGGGATGAGCCCTGAGCACAGCAGAGGCCCCCCACCCGGGTGCCGCCGGCAGCCCAGCCCCCGCCCTCACGGGCCCCTGGCCCCCCTGCCTTGTTCAGCCAGCCAGCCAGCCAGGGCCAGCGGCTTGGCTCCCGCGCCTGAACGGCAGCGGCAGCGGCCCTTCCTTCTGCGTTTGGGGTTAGCAACTTGCACTGTGCGGTCCCCACTGGCCCCCGGGACTGTCTGCGGGAGAAAGCCCTGGGAGGGGCGGGGTGTCGCTGACCACCCCTGCTGTGCAGAGGTCTCCTTGGAGAGGCCTGGGGTGGGTCGTCTAGTCCCACACTAGGCTGGGCCTTGAGCCTCCCAGCCCCATCCAGCCCTCTGATGGAGAACTCACCACGTGTCAGCAGGAACTGCTCTCTGGCCAGGGGTCCCAGGGACTCGACAGGGACTCGGCAGGCCAGGGCGCGGGGCTGGGGAGGCCCACACTCAGTACCCACAGCAGCCCCATTTCATGAAGGAGGCAGCAGAGAGGTTAAGTAATGGCCCAAGGTCGCCCAGCGGGCGGGCGGCAGAGCCAGGACGCATGCCCAGGGCTCTCTGGTTCTCCTTCCCAGCTGACCCCGGCAAGGGCCTGGGCTGTCCCTCCCCAAGGGAGGGGACATTGTGAGCACTGTCCAGCAAGCACCATGCATTTCAGCTGACATGAACGGAGCTGCCTATTCTCTCTGGATCCTCCCTCACGCCCACCCAGGGGTGAGGGGCCGACACACAGGCGGGACTTGCTGTGTGACCTTGGGCTGCTGCCTGTTCTCTCTGGGCCCTGTGTGTGGGCAGGAGGCTGGGGTGTTGGTACCTAACCTGAGGACAGAAGCCTTGCTTTCCAGCAGGGAGCACCTAAGGACACTGGTAAGGCCGCCCGGACTGACGGTCCCAGGGTTGCACCCAGGACGCAGGCTGGCGAGAATCCACACCGACTCTCCTGCCCACTAGGCTGGGAGCCTGAGGGGCAGAGGGGCAACCGGAATTGGTTGCGTCCCTGGGCTTGGTCCTGGGGGTAGAAGGAGGGGCCATTAGCTTTAGGGACCCTGAGGGCAGCCCCTCAGAAAAGGGGGAGTGAGGACAGGCCCAGCTGGAGCCCCCCAGGAACCAGGGGGCAGAAATGGGGGCACGGCAGGGCTGTGGGAAGGCCCTCCGCTCACCACCGTGGCCCCAGCCTGGCCTTGCCTCGGGGTGCAGTGGGGTAGGGGAGAGTGAGCGGGGCTGACCCTGGCCCCCCGGGCTAAGCCCCCACACGCACTCGGTGTCTCTTGTGTACCAAACGCCCAGGCCAGGCCTGCGGGGCGTCCTCAGTGTGAAACAGTGGGGGGAGGGGAGCCGCTAACATCGCACAGAGAAGACGCAGGAAGCTTGACCAGCCGCGATGGCTGGGCCCCAAGGGGTGATGATCGGGCTCGGGGCGGGGGGCAGAGAGGGAGGGTGCAGCCTCTGGGCCCCCCGCACGGCTCAGCAGCCAGCTGTCCCCTCCCCCGGCCACCTACAAGCAGAGGCGGCACACCTGCCTTAAAGGCGTCCCACATCCAGGTGCTCAGGGCCCCGACACAGAATGGGTGCTCATGCTCACCCGTCCCTGGCTCTGCTGGGTGCGCCCCGCCCCCCCGACCGGACAGGACAGTCTCCCGGGGCTGAAAACCAGGGATGCCTGGATCCCTCCCAGGTATGGGGGGTAGGGGGAACAGGGTGGGGCCCTGTCTGTTTGAAGGTCCCCTGGAGCCTCAGAGAGGACACCCCAGCCCTGCCCTCTATGGGGGCTGCCCCCAGTGAAGTCTGGCACCCCTCCCTGCCCCTTTCCTCCCCCCACCCCACTGACCTCTGAGGCTGCAGGGTGTCTGGGGAAGGGTTTCTAGCACCCAGTGTCTGGGCATGCAGGGAGGTGCCCACCCCTCCCCGGGGCCCTTCGCCTCACCCCACCTCTGCCTTTATATTCTGGAAGCCACAGAAGTGGACCCTCCCTGCCTCTTCGAGCTCCGATGGTGGCAGATGCAGACTGGCTGACTCTCCAGGGTGTGGAGCTGGGGCGGCCGAGAGGTGTCCCGTACACCTTCTAAGAGACGAACGAGTCCCAGAAGACCTCAGCGGTCCCCCCGACCCCCTCCAGACCTGTCCTGTCCGCCTCACGCCTTCCACCTTCTCCGGGGCCACTGCTGCAGCGCTCTGGGGTCAGCACCCTGGCGAGAGTGGCATTGGGCTGCTCCCACCTCCACTCAGCTGGGCCCAGCTGTCACCAAGTGCCCCCCAATGGAGTGGCTTGTCCCCTCACCCTCTGTGACCCCCACAGCACCTTATTTTTCAGGCCCTGGTCACCACGAGGAGCAGCGGGGAGATGGGTGTCCCTGGCCCCGCAGATCAGTCATTTCTAGGCAGCCAGGGACGCCCCTAAGGTGGCCTTTGGTTCCAGGACTCCCCATGTCAGGGGCTAGGGGCTGTTTCTAGCCCCAGAGCTGGCTCCTCCGCCCACACCCACGACACGCTGGACCTGCCACGGGACCCTCACCCGGCACTGCGTCACCGGCATGGCCTGTGGCCCCCACGCCTGGCCTGCAGCCGCCTCCCGGCGTTTACAGGACGATTCGTTAATAAACAAGGGCCCCGCCCTGCCGGTCAGCAAATATTGTTGGAATGAAGGCACGTCCCCACCAACACGGACCACGTCAGAGCACACAGGCCACAAACGGAGCTCTGACAAGTGCTGATGGGCCGATAAGATTAGAGCCGGTGCGGGAGGCCAGCTCAGCCGGTCACGCGGGCGCAGGGCAGCGAGTGCTCAGCTCAGCGCCGAGTCTGAGAATGCCCTCGCCGCCCTCTGGAACCTCCAGCACGGCGTGGGCAGCCCCCTCGCACTGTGTGACCGGGTGCTAGTGGCCCTGCTTCTCTGAACCCCACTTTGCTCCCCTGCCCAGCGTAGCAGCGCCCTTCCAAAGCTCGTTCCGGGGGTTTAGTGGAAACTGAGGAAGGACAGCAAGTCCGTCCCCTGAGTTTGTCCCGGGCCATCAGGACCTGCCCCCGTGGAGTGAGGCTGTACCCGCCTCAGCTCGTCCCCAGCTCTGTGCCCGCACCTGCCCCGTCACACCTGGCCCCGTGTCGGGGTCTCACCAGGGACACAGACCAGGAGACAGAGGGGGGCCCACCTCCAGAAGCTCTCGTGTCCTTGGGAGGAAGCCAGAGCAGCCCAGCCAAGGCCTCCATCCTGTGGGAGGGACTCGGAGTCCCTGTGGTGACGGGGCTTCTGGCCAGAAGCCACCCTGAGGGGGAGGGGCGCTCGGGCCCTAAGCCGAGGAGACGGGGCATCTGAGGGGACCCTGCCTCTGCGAGACTGCAGTGACTCAGCAGGAGGTCCCCGAGCTGTGGCTGTGGCCCACGGACCCCAGCTGCCCCCCACGCCCAGGCTCGTGCCTTTCGGGGAAGAGCCGGGTGTCTGGCGCCGTGCAAGGACCAGAGGCCCCAAATTCAGAAGAAGGGGGCCCTGAGTTTCTGGGCCCCATGGTTGGTCTACACAGTGAGGGGCATGGCCCCTCAGCAACGCAGGGACCCAGGGACCACACCCTGCTATTGCTCCCGGTGGCCATCCGTGGTAGGACTGTGGCTGTCCCCACTTCCTCGGTTAGGAAGCTGAGGCACCGAAGGATGAAGTGACCTGTCCAAGGTCACACAGCTGCTCAGTGGCCACCCGGCTCAAACCCCAGAGTCTGGCCCCAGAGCCCCGACTTGGACTGTGTCCCTGCAGTCCCCCCCGGCAAGGATGGCAGCTCAAGGACAGTGTCCCTGGGAAAGATGGGCCCAAGTCAGGTCCCACCAGAGGGCACTGAGCAGTGGGCTGGGGCTGGGGGGTAGCATGGAGCCTGCCACCTGGCCTGGGTCCCGCTGACACTGTCAGCCCATGTCCCAAGGGAGAGAGTAGAGGAACCAACAACAGGAAGGGACCCAGGAAGCTCAAGGCTGGGGTGTGTCCTCCCCGCAAACCGGACTTCTGAAGGGACAGCCTTACGGGGTAAACAAGGAGCAGCGTGGCGTGGTGAGAAAGCAGGCCCCGCAGCTCTGGTTCAGACCCGAGCATCCTGTCCCCCACGCGTGTCTGAGGGCCGGTGAGGTCCTGTGTAAACAACCCTGTCACCCAGGGCCCGGCAGGCCCTCAGCTGCTCAAGCTGCCCAAGAGAAGGTGGGCAGAACCCTCCGACACCAGGCCCATGACACGCGGGAAGCTGTGGGGCCGGTGAGCCAGGCCCCCCTCCTAGGAGCCCAGGAGCGAGGACCCAGGGACACACAGGTCTGCGGCCAAGGCGGTGGCCAGAGGAGGGCCCGGAGCTGCCGGCAGGGGCTGCTCCTGAGCACTGGTCTGGGCTCCCTCCTGGCCTTGACCTCGCTGTTCTGTTCTACAATCAGTTCAGAAAGAGTCATTTCTAGACTCTCTTCTTATCACCCAGATGCTTCTAACACAACAGTAGCTGATTGTCCCGCCTTCCCGGGCGGGCGCAGGGGTGGCTGGGTTCCTGGACCCCCCTCCCCGCCCCCCACACACCTTTTTTGTTGTTGTGGCTTTAGAATTATAATGATGCCGTTGTGATCGGTCTGTTCAGATGACAGTGTGACCCTGAAGCTTAGAAGCTTGAGAGGGTGGGGGGTGGGGAGAAGGGGACAGAGGAGGGGAGAGGGGCCCCCAGAGGCAAGCAGAGAGATAACCGAGGGAGCCTGCCAGAGCTCAGGGACAGGACTTTGCTCCTCTCTGGACACGGCATCACCTGACCTGGTTGGACTGTAAAATATGCAGTGATTTGTCAAAACACCAGCGTTTTAGTCCCAGTTATTAAGAAATGAAATAGGTTTATAATTTTTTTAAAAAAATGATGTCATATACTTTTAGAAAGCAGAGAAGGGAGGGAGGAAGAGAGGAAGAGAAACATCGATGTGAGAGAGAGACATTGATCGGTTGGCTCCCGTAAGTGCCCCGACTGGGGACAGAACCCACAACCCAGGCATGTGCCCTGACTGGGAATCAAACCGGCGACCTTTCACCCTGCGGGACACCACCCAGCCCACGGAGCCACACCGGCCAGGGCTCCATTTATCATTTTAGTCTCCTCCTCGAGCACAGCCCGTGGGCCTCAGCTGCTGGTAGAGCTCACACAGCTGTCGGGTAGGTGCCCGTGGTGGGCGACTTGCTGCCATGGGGAAGGACTCAGGGAGGATGAGGATGGGGACGGGCCCAGCCCCTGGCCGGTGCAGCTCTGTGACCCTGAGGACACTGGTTTTCCTGGGCTCAAGACCTATACAAAGGGCCCGTGGGGAGCACTCCCTGCCAGGGTGCTGGATGCCCAGGACAGGGCCCTGCCTGGAGCTCTGGGTGTCCGCTGCTACACTGTTGCCCTAGCCCTGGGGACTTCCTGAGAAAACCCCAGGAGGCATTTCCCAGAACGTCTGGCAGGGGCTGTGCATTCAGAAGGGCTTGTCCGGAGCCCTGGCAGCTGGAACGGGGACGCAGACCCAGTTCTGTAGCCCGGAAGCCGGGCGCACTGGCGGGGGCACCCGGCACCTGACACTCCATGGGGACCTCCTGCCACCATGCCCCTGTGGCCTCTGTCTGCAAAGTGGCCCACCCCAGCCTAGTGTTTCCTTTGCCAGCCGGTCTGGGTAAATGGGGGCCCGGTGACTTGGCATTTGACACCGTGCCTAGGACAGGACATGGGTTACCCGCCAGAGTCACCATCAGTATCAAAGAGACAAATATACTTAAAGACGTGGTCTTTGCTGTCTTGGGGGCATTTCACTGGCTTTGTCCCACTTGGCCTTCCCCACATGATGCGACAGGGGGAAGGGAGGCCCTTGCCAGTCCCCGGAAAGTTTCCTGCAAGGGCTGAATCCGGCCGTCTGATGGACCCCAGGCCCGTGGACCAATCCCAGGCTTTACTTCTGCTCTGAGACCCCTTCTCACCTTGGGACAGAGGTTCCTCAAGGCCCCAGGGACACAGCTGGACCTCAGAAGAGAGACCTGGTGGGTCGGGGCCTCCCAGGGCTGGGGCTCCTGTAGGGCACGGCCTTGGCCTTGGGGCAGGGGAGGGGCAGCCCATGAAGAGCCCACTGGCAGGGAGGGGGAGGGGCCTAGCAGCGGCCTTCCGCGGTGTGTACTGGTCAGTCCTGCAGAGAGGAGAGGAGGCCTGCTCTTCCAGGGATGGGGCAGGAAATCTAGAACTCAGCAGTGGCTCACTCACCAGGGCTCCGTCCAAGGAAGAGCTCCTGGTAGGTAGGGGTGTCCCGTTGGGGAGCAGGGAGTGTCATTGCACCGTGCAAGAAAGCCTGGACGGGGTGCTGGTGAGTCGGCTCTGCGTGCCAGGTGACCTTTGACACTGGGGGGGAGGCCAGAGACTCTGAGCGCTCAGCTCAGGCCCAGGGGTGGAGGCAGGCGAGCCCCCAGGGCCTATGAGAAGCAGGTGTGGGAGCAGCCTGACAGGCAGGCTGTGGTGTGGACAGAGCCACAAGCCACCTGCAGAGAGAAGGCCGGGGCCTGGCTGGGGACATAAATAGAGGCCTCTTACCCCTGGCTCAGAGCCAAGGGCAGGCTGTGCCCCCAGGCACCACTGAGGCCACGGTGGTTGGGCAGGTGGTGTCAGCCCGGAAGGCTTCCTGGAAGAGGTGGCTCTTCTGCTGGGTGGGAGAACGTCTCCCGCTGTCAGACCTCCCCCTGGGAGCAGCAGCAGGCCACCTGTGCTAGGGCATCCAGAGCTGGCAGTCACCCAGCCTCTTGCCAAGTGGGTGACAGAAAAACCTAAGCCGTGTTTTCTTTTGTTTTAAATAATTTACTGAAGTTCATGTAACATGAAATGATAGCCGTTTTAAGTGGTACAGTTTAGTGCATTCACAGTGCGCACAGCCGCCGCCTCCGTCTGGTTCCGGGACATTTTCACCCCCCTGAGGAAACCCCGTACCCATTAAGCTGTTCTCCCCGTACCCCCTGCCCCCCACCACTCTGCCTTCTGCATCCTTGAACTGGCCCATTCTGGACATTTCCTGTCCTGAGCCACTTTTAAAAGAGCAGAAGGCGGGCGGCTGCCCCCCCCCCCACATGTCTCCCGCGTGTCTCCCACTGTGCGGGCGCGAGTGCCATGCTCCTGTTTTCTCATCTGTGAAATGGGCACATGCATGAGCCATAAATGGGCTGCTATGGGGACAGAGGAGCCACCCATGCGGAGCGGCGAGTGCAGGGTTGGGCCCCGGAAGCCTTGGGGACCTGGAGCTGCCGTTGTCATGGGCATCAGATGTCAGGTGGGGGGGACATGGACAGCGGGGACCGGCAGGGCTGGCTCTCCTCTGCGTGTGGCTCATTCGTGTGACCCCAGGCAGGTCACATGGCTGTTTGACACCTGGGTCTGCTTCTTCCTACTTCCCTGGTGCAGGCCTCAGGTCCCCGACTGGGACACAGACCTCACCGTGTTGGGGGCAGTGGGGACGATGAGGGGGTTGTTCAGGAAGGGGAGTTCTGCACCCCAGCAGGGATGCGTGGGGACCAGAATGGGCTTGAGGGGAAAGGCCCAGACAAGGTGGCAGCAGGCAGGTGCCCAGGCCACGGCGACAGAGGGCCTGAGGGCAGACCAGCGGAACCCGGCCCCTCCAGCCTGTCCCTTTGTGGCTAAGCTTTTGAACAAGTGGCTGGATGCTTCCTGTCCTGGCTCCCTTGCAGGCCATCCATCAGCTCCACTCTGACTGTCCGGAGCCCGGGAGAGGCCGCAAACGCGCCTGCCCGCCCCCACCCTCCGCGAGCGGCTCAGGTTTTTTATGTTGTAAGGACACGGTGGGGCATCTCAAACACGCCGCTAATGACGGGCATCATGAAGCAATAAAGGTGATGGGGCTGGCGGGAGGGGCCGGCGGGGGCCGGAGGGGGGCGCCAGTCCCCGGCTCCCCCGGCTGTGGCGGCAGGAGCGCTCCCAGAATTGATTAGTCTTGGACGTGCTGACCTTTTTGTTCTTGAAAAATTGCTTTGGAGCAGCTGAGGCAATAAAAGCAAATTGATTCAGAGAGAATGAGGATGAAATTTGCGTTAGGTGGGAGAAGCGGATAAACGTGACATCGGCACCCTGCCCCCCGGCCCCCACCCCGGGGCTGCAGGTGGGCAGGGCGCGAGCAGCCAGGGCAGGAGGGCGCGCGGCTCACGCTCTCGGGGCGTCACCAGATACTGCAGCAGAGACAGGAAACAGCGAGGGAAACAAGAGGGACCGAGGGACAGAGACAGAAAATGAAGCGGGGGGGTGGGGGGGGAGCAAACAAGGGAAAACACCAAGTGAAGCGAGGGGACCAGGCCGCGCGGGAGGAAGGCGGGGGGGGGGGGGGCGCGGGGCACCCGGAGAGGAGGCACCCCACTGACCACTGCCCATCTCGTTCCCCCAGAGCCTGACTTCCATGCCCGTTCTATAGACGGGAAACTGAGGTCCAAGGACACCAAGTCACTGTTTAAGGTCGCTCAGCTGGGAGGCCGTCAGCCCACGGGAGCCCCTCTGAGGCCCAGCGGGGGGCTCCAGAGGGTGGGCCTCCCCAGCACTGAGGGATTCCAGGGGCCAAACCAACCCCACCAGCCTGAGGTGGGGAGGAAGGTCCCCCAGTCTCCAGCGAGGTCAGCATGTGGGGCCAGGCTGCGAGGCGAGGGTGGGGCGGGGACCCGGCCACGCTGCAGCCACAGCCCGTGCGCCCCTCGCGCCGCCGGCCCGGGTCCTCACGGGGTCACCGGGCGCTTGGGGACCTGAGAGCGGGTAGGGTCTGGGAGAGCCAGAGCCGCGGTTCAGGCGCCCACGACGTCTTGCTGAATTGGACCAGCCGCTGGCCCAGGAGGGTGGTGACGTCCTGCTTCATCTGCGCAGCAGCCCAAACGCCCCAGCGGGGCCGAGTGGGGGACAGCTGTCTCCCAGCTCGGGGGCCACGGCCCTGGGTCTGGGCCTGGGGGTTCGAGGCATGGGACCCTGTGACTTTGGGGTTGAAGCGTGTGACCCAGGTGGTGAGGAAGCACCGAATTGGGGGGTGCAGGAAGGAGCTGATGCCGCCCTAAAATGCAGCACCCCTAGGGGACGACCCCAATCCTGCCAAGCTCTGCGGGCGGTGCTGGTTGCCTCAGGGCCTCCGAGGCTGCCCCCTGAGGACCCGTCCTGAGCTGGACCTCACCTGGGACTTCCTGGATCTCACGGCCTGAAACAACCCCCACCCGCAGGCCCGCTGAAGCCTCTCACACCTGGGGCTCACCCGGCGCTCACACCTGCAGGCCCTTGCTCCTCCCCAGCCCCAGGAGCAGGCTGGAGGCCTTGCTGCCTCTCTCTGGGGGAGGGAAGGGGCTTTCCAGGGGCTCCCAGCTCCCAGGCCGGTTTTCTAGGTGCCAGCACCCCCACAACACCTCCAGGGAGAGGCCAACAGGTCTGGGGCAGGCCCAGCGGTTCCCCCTGCCATCTGCACCCCAGGCAAGGCAAAGGCAGGGGCTTCACGGAACCCCAGGACGCCCCCTCCTCCTTCCCCTCCTCCCTGTCCCCAGACTCCCCAGAGCGAGGCAGGCCTGGGGCACGCAGGTTGCCGGGCGACAGCGCGGTTGCCTGTGGAGACGCTCATGCACGTGCCCCTCTGGGTGCAGGAACCCAGGAAGCAGGGCCTGGTGCCTTCGAGGCTGGGCACGGGCGGGTCCTGGAATCCTTCTGGCCCTGGGGACAGCCTCTTGCCTCCGTTACAGCCGGGGGTGGGAGAAGAGTGGGAGACCCCCACCCGTGCACATCCCCACCAGGGTGCCGACCCGCGGGCACTGAGCAGAGAGAAGGCATCCTGGCTGCTGGCTTCCGGCCCGCGGCCATCCTCCCCGGCTGTTCGCCTGCGGGGGTCCCACGAGGATGGAAAGGGGCATCTTTCCCGGAGATGGATTGTTTCCTTACAGGAAAACTGAGGCTCGGCATGCTTCGGTAACTTACTCGAGGCTTTACTGCTGGCGTTCGACAGAGCTGGGATTCAAGGCTGCTCCGCACACAGACCCTTTCTTCCTCAGGTGGGTGGGTGACCCTGGTGGCCACACCTCCCCGGCCGGTTCCTGGGTCCGGGAGCAGGAACGGCTCTGCAGCAGGAGCAGCGCCAGGCCCGAGCCGGGCAGGGCGGGATGTGCGGAGGTGGCCTGGGAGGGCGGGGCGGGCAGCGTTTCTCGGGACTGGGGCCAGGTGCCGCTCAGCCATTCCCCTGGGTCCCAGCCGTTTCACTTCCCCTTGGACCTGGGGCAGCTGGGGAAGGAGGGACCGGGGCTCCGCATCTTGAGCCTCCAGGATGGCGAGCTCTTGAAACTCGGAAGCCAGCCAGCCAGCTGTGGGAGCTGAGGGCTGAGAGCAGGCTCACAGCTGGCCCTTAACTCTGGCCCCCGAAGGCCTGGCTAGGGCACTGCTGGGGCTGCCCTGGGAGGTCCCCTCCGGTCTTGACTGGAGGTTCCGCCTGTGGCGTCCATCGTGTGGGGCACAGCCAGGTCCTTACAGGGGGGTCCTGCCGGACTCCAGGACTCCTGTGCGCACAGATGCAGAAGGCCCACCACGACCGGAGGCTCATTCCACAGCTTCCTGTCAGTTCCGGGCTGCCTGCTGCCACCAAATGCACACTGCTCCGGGGTCTGAGGGCAGCCAGAGGCAGCTTGTCATTACCGGACCCTAGAAGTGTCTCTGCCATAGACCTCAGGCTCTACGGCTTCAAAGGGCTCCCCTGGGAAAGCAGGGCCACCTCCCATCCAGGTAATGGGCCCGCACCCATATTTGCCTCTCTCCCCAGGACCCCAGTGAGGCCAAAGAGGAGGACCTTCTCTGGAGGGCCGCCCCGACTCATCCCCATGGGGACCCATCAGCTGTCCCTTCACTGTGTGTCCTGGCTGGGCCAGACCCTGGGCACATGACAGAGGTTGAGGTGTAGCCACCCTGTGCGACAGGCAAGGGAGCATGTGCCCTGGGACCACTTTGGGGAAGTGGGGTCTTTGGACCTGGGCTGAAGGGGACAGGATTTCTGAAGTGGGCATTAGGAAGTGTCCCCATGGGAAGGGCTGGCAGGGGGGCAGCAGAGAAGCACTTAGGGGTGCCCGGGAAAGGCAGGCAGCCCTCAGGCCTGGTCCCGGGCTCCGGGAAGAGGGTACTGCTTCTCCTGGTGCCCACAGCACGCACACGCGCCTGGCCACCCTGTCCCAGAAGCAGGAAGGCAGAGACACGTCCCAGCTGCTACAGGGACAGCTCACGGTGCAGCGTGCTTCGGGGCGATGAAAAGGTTCTCAAATTAGACCATGGTGTTGGTCGCACAGCTCTGTGGATTCACTAAAACCATTGAATTTTGTACTCTCAGAGGGAGAATTTATGGTATTAATTATATCTGCATAAGGCTGTTCGAGGTTCTCAGTCTCCCGGGGAAACATTCCCGCGGCATTAACCACGATTTACATCGCTTTCATCTTTCTTTAAAACTATGCGCACAGGTGCGTGTGTGAGGAGACAGAAAGGGGACACACAAAATATTCACGGTGGCTTTGTCTGCGGAAAGGACACAGAGGTTTTCGTTTTTATGCACAAACAGCCAGGGGGCAGGATCTGTCTGGAGTTGGGGTGCTGGGAGGCCCCACGGCCGAGCCCCTGGACCGGCCCTGCCTGAGAGGCCCCTGACTCACAGCACAGGCAGCCAGGGGTCAGCCCCTCCCTGGGGAGAGAATGCGGCCTGGCTGGCGGCGGGCGAGGCGGGCGGGGTGGGGTTTTGTGGGCAGGCTAGCCGGGAACCCCACTCTGGCTGCGAACTTTGGCTGGTGCCCCTCGGGGCCCAGGGGCAGGAGAGGTCAGGGAGGGGTCCAGCAGTCGCTACCCCACGGGCGGGCGGGCTCCTTCCTTCATTCCTGAGGACAGAGGTCACCCCGAGCCCGGGCCTGCTGGGCAGCAGTGACCAGCGTTAGAACTGACGGGGTCGCACATGGGCCTCAGGCAGTGGAGCTTGTCTGGGAAGGGAGCCACCGGGGGGTCAGCATTCAGGTCCTGGCCTGGCTGGCACGCTGGGCCCCCAGCAAACCCAGAGAGCTGTGCGCGGCCGCATGCCAGGGCTCTGCAAAGGAGCCAGCTCACTCGTCAATGGTGGCCAGAGGGTGAATGGATGAGGAGGGGCAGTGGTCCTGTGTGCCACCTCCCGGCTGGTGGGAGCCACACTCGGCCTTGTCAGGGAAAGTACCCAGTGAGCAGGGCCCAGCTGGAGCCCAGAGGCCAGCCGAGGCTGGGTGAGGGGACCGCCCAGGCCCCTGGGGACACGGCGAGGCCGCGGCGGGCGTCCAGCTCCAGAGGGAAGTGCAGGGCTGTCTGGGAGCTGGGGGGCAGGTTTTCAGAAGGCAGCAGGGCAAGCGGGGGGCCAGGGGCCAGCCTCCCCGACACCGTTTTCAGGGGCAGGAGGCCGGTCAGCCTGGTTGCTCTGGAAGATCCCCGACCCTCCATCCGGGGGGTCAGTGTCTACATCGGGGCCTGAGTCCTGCTAACGGGGGTGCAAAGCTGGTGGCTAGGTCTGCTCAGCGCCATGCAGCTGGTTTGGCAGTGCCTCCTCAGGCCCAGGGGACAGGGACGTGATCACAGACAAGGAGTCACAATTAGCCCTCCTGTCCACGACCGCGAGGCTGGACTGGCAGCAGCGCATGGGGAGGACGGGCTGCCTCCAAGCCCAGCCCAGCGGCCCCCAGAGGTCACAGGTGTGACCTGCTTCCCTCTGAAGGACGTTCCCAGTGTGGGCAGATCCGGGGCTCCCCTGGGCACAGAGAGGCCATTGGAGGTAGTGACAGATGCCAGACATCGGGTTCCCATCTCAGCTCTGCCCCTTTCAAGCTGTGTGACCTCGTGCAAGTGAGCTCACTGCTCTGAGCCTTGGTCTCCTTCACTGAGTTAAAAATACCGGGTCCCGGAGTCCACGCAGGGCTCGGTGCAAGAAAAAACACACGCAAAGCGCTCGGGACGTAGTCTGTGCTTAACGAGTGGTGGCTGTCATTACCCCGTTCCCGACAGAATTAATGGAAATACCATCAGCAGTACCACTGTCCAGCCTCAGTGTCTCTGAGGCTAAGACAAGATCTGTCCCCGGGGGCCACTCTCGGTCCTTCGACCTCCTCCCCTGCCCACACAGTTAATCCCGGTGACTTAGGATATGTTAAGCCATTTCTCATGGATCTGAAAGGTTTTGCCCCCAAATCTTTTCCAAATTTGCAAAAGCTCCATGTCCTTCCTGCCTCACACTCAAACTGTGCACTCGTTCGGTGGCTTTGGCTGCCCTCCTGGCTTTGGGGGCCTCCAGTGCTGCCCCTCAACAGTGCATGGCAGCTGGTACCTTCCCAGTCACCCAGGGCCCAGAGCAGAGAGCGTGGGGGGCGCTGGGCTGTGCTGGCCCTCCGAGGTGAGCCCACCTATGTTTATACCCCTTTCCACGGGGGCCAGGACCACAGCTGTGACCCCCCAGGAATCTGGTGTCTTTGGGAAGTTGGACCCAGGCTCAGAGGCGCACGGTCCCCAAGGAGCGATCTCGGCCCTGGAGTTGGACAGACTGGCCTGTGTTGGCTGGACACAGTGCCCCCGCCTCTGCTGCCACAGACCTCAGCTCCCCCCGGGTCAGTGGGCACCGTCCCTCCTGGCCTGTGAGGGGGGGCACCAAGCTGCAGGCAGGCTTCTGGGCTGGGGCTGGCAAGGCGGGGGGACCGTGGCCTTCAGCAAAGGCTTGTGCTAGGGAGGCCTCTGGGCGCGGGTGTGGCTCAGGGGTCAGCACTCTGATTTTCTGGGAATGGCCAAGGCCCCACGCCAAAGGTCCCCCCAAGTGCTGGGTGGTGGTTGCCCAGACCCCCTTCTAGAATAAGAAGCAGATTCCCTTCCCCCTGCCTTGGGGGACCCCTCTGTGGCAGAGAGGGCCTCAGCCAAAGACACAGCCCGCCAGGACAAAGGTCATCTGATGACCAGCGAGGCAGGTATAAGGACTCAGCCGCCTCCGCCCAACTGCGGAGCTCTGAGGTCACCCCACCCACGCAGTCCCGCAGGGCCACGCGTCTTCCTCAGCACGCCCTCCTCACGACCCCTCCTCAGGTGCATCCCTAAGGCCATGACACCTCCCACTCAGAGTCTGCTGCCCAGGACCGCCCTGCACACCGGTGGCCGTGACGCAGAGGAGAGGACACGAAGGGACACCCACAGAAGGCCATGCAGGGGTTGGAGTGATGTGTGTACAACCGAGGAAGGCCAAGGCTGCCCACAGCCCGCAGAAGCTAGAACTCCCTGAGCCTCCGGAAGGAACCAGCGCTCCGACACGGGGTCTCTGACTTCCGGCCGCAGACCGCGCACATCCACCTGTCAGGCTAAGCCCCCCGTTTGTAGCGACCTGCTCCGGCAGCCGCAGGCCACGCACATGGCGACAAAGGCAACCTGGACTGAAGACGCTCCCGGGGCCGGGGAGGACGGGAGGGTGGGAGGCTGGGAACAGGCCTTCGGGCCTTGGGGGCGTGCTAGGGGAGACTCGGTGGCTTTCTCCTGGGGCGCTGGGATTTACATTCTAGAAGTGGCGTCCTTGCAGCCGCTCTGCAGCATCTGCTGGAAAGGTGACCGACCGTCCCGCGTGAGCTGTGACAGCCCACGCCCCGAGCAGCCTCCATCCTCGGCAAGCTGGCCCAGTGTCAGCCTGCGGGCAGGGCCCTCGCAGCGCGTTGCCCGATCAGATCACGCCGGAGGCTGGGAAGGCGGGACCGGGTCCTGGGGATGTCTGAGTAGTGAGGACAGCGCATGGAGGCTCGAGGGACCGCTTCTCGGGGACGGCGTGTTTCATTCTGGACACGTTGAGACTAGAGTTCCGGTGGGTCATCCTAGGACCTGCCGTGTGGCCAGACCCTGCCGGACATGTCCAGCGAGGCCGGGGTCAGAACCGGCAGCCGAAGGCCAGGACACGGGGGGCCTCCCTCCAACAGCACAGGCAAAGGCTCTGGAGCCTGGGGGGTCCCGGGCCGTGCCGGCAGAGGGGCGGGAGCGCTGAGGCTGCCGGGTCAGCGGACGCACCGGGGTGCCGCACCTGTGGCCGATGTGCCGATCAAAGGAGAGAACTCCAGAGCCACAGAGCGGCACGAAAAGAGGAACAGCAGTGACTTTAGCCCTGGCAGGCGTGGCTCAGTGGATTAAGTACCGGCCTGTGAACCAAGGGGTCGCTGGTTCAATTCCCAGTCAGGGCACAGGCCTGGGTTGTGGGCTGGGCCCCCGTTGGTGAGAGGCAACCACGCATGGATGTTTCTCTCCCTTTCTCCCTCCCTTCCCCCCTCTCTAAAAATAAATAAATAAAATCTTTTTTTTTTAAGTGACTTGGCTGCAGAGAAACCTGAAAACACACCCTCAGCCAGGTGTCCCAGGTCAGCCGCCCCGTGATGAGTCATGTCACTCAGCTGTGACGAGCGGTGTGCTTCACCTCTGTCATCGTCCTCCTCAGACCCACCTCCCAGGTCAGTCCCAAGACAAACACCAGACACCCCAAGAGAGGGCTGGTCTGCAAACACCTGAGCATGGCTCGGCCAGTGCTGAGGCCACCAAACTCGGGGACTCGAGACCTACAGCCCAGCGGAGCCTGGGAGACAAGGAAAAGAATGCAGTGTGGCTCCTGGGACAGAAAAGGGACATGAGGTAAAAATTAAGGCCGTCTGAATAAAGTATGGACTTCAGTTAATAATAATGGGCCCACATCTGTCTGTCACTTGTCACAGATGTTCCATGCTGACCACAGGGCAGACGGGTGTGGGGGACGTGGGAACTCTCTGTAGTGCCTTCGAAACTTTTCTGCAAGTCTGAAACCATCCTAACCTTAAACATTTGTTTTCGGAAAAGCAAGGCAGCAGCATTGGAAGGGTGTAGATAGTTTACTGAAGATCGAATACAGGTGAGCGAAGACACGTGGCAAAATCCTCAGCCCTGGTGGTCATCAAGGAAAAGTGGAAACTCTCAGTAAGGTGTGTGATAGTGTCACCACCACGCTGTGCACCTGAAGCTGATACGGGATAATGTTGAATGTAAACCGCCATCAACATAAAATGATTAAACAGAAGGAAAAACAGTGACGGGATGTTTCTGCCGCTCCTATCGGCAGAGACGGAAACTCTGAGAGCACCAGGCAGTGGGGGGTGGGGGGCGTTCTGGAAGCGGCGTGCCTTACGCAATGTTGGGGGGTGAATAAACCGGTAATCTGTGGGTATCCCCATAATCGTCAATCCTCTCCCCCCGTGAAAGAGCCTACACGAGCCCTGGGGCAAACACATGTGCTCAAGTGCTCAGACATAACTGAAGCAGCCTCGTCAGAAGAGGGAAAGGCTGAGAAAGAAAGATTCTACGGACTGAATGTTGATTAAACACATTCTGAGGCATTGCATGGAATTTTATGCATCAACTTAAAAGAAGTAACGGTGTATTTTACAGGGTATATAAACTGTTCTTAAACAGAACGTTTTCCAAAGTCAAGTCAAGCAAGTTGTAAAATGTGTGTGTGGTTTGTACACACACACATACACACACACACAGGTTTGCATGCGTGAACAGAGCTGGTGTCATGGGGGAGCCCCTGGCCTGGAAGGACCCGTACTCCGGTTCACACTCTGCCATTACAACCTCAAAATCCTCAGTATTTTTTTTTAAGATTTTATCTATTTACTTTTAGTGAGAGGGGAAGGGAGGGAGAGAAACATCAATGTGGGCAGAGACATCTATCGGTTGCCTCTCAAACAACCTCTGAGCCGCACCAGCCAGGACAAAATCCTCAATAATCTTATCCTCAAACTGGTGTAAGCGAGGTCCCGCGGGACAGTGGAACCCATGCATGTGGCACTTGCGTCGCCCGTGGGCGTTCAGTGAGAGGCCAGGGAGGGCAGACGAGCAGATTCTCCCACAACTAAGACAGGACTCCGCCGGCCAGAGCGGCTCCGGGCGCAGAAGGAACGCAGAGGGGCTGGAAGGCAGACACATGGCCGAGAAAGCCGATGGCACCCTTTCTGAGCACGCCGCCCCTCGGGCTGCAGGGACCCAGCAGCCACCCTCCCAGCTGCTGCCTCTCCCTGGGGAGCTGCAGGGAGCAGGCAGGAGACCAGGACGCGCCACAGCCAGAAGGGAAATAACAGCCGTTGGGCCCGCGTGCACCTCGAATGGAATTCGGAGGCACGTGCTGCAGAGCACGGGCTGCGTTAGGTTGGGGCGGGGTTCCGCCCCCGGGTCAAACGCTCCTACCTTCGTGATGGAGGCTGTCATTGCGCCTCGCAGCACAAAATGGTAACATCGAAGCTAATAATTTAAATTTTAAATTTTCCTTTATTTAGAGTGGCATAAAATAGCACATAAAAGCACCGTGACAAGTAGAGACGCTGCAGAAGGAAGGAAGGACAAAGCCTTCTATTTCGGGGCCCCTCGTCTCTCGCCTGGAATGCCGAGTGGGTCTCCCAGCCAGTCCCCTCGTCTGGCCCTGCTGCCCCTGAGCCCGTCCTCAGCAGAGAGCCAGGGGCCCCAATAAACCACGTCAGTGCCCTTCCTGGGCTCAGAATCCCACGTAACCCCTCCCTGTACCCAGGAGGGAAACCAGGCGGAAGAGCTGGGCTGCGGCAAGGCCCCGACCTCCCACAGCGCGGCTGCTTCCTGCTGGTCCTTGAACACACCGGGCACGCTCACACCCCAGGGCCTTTGCACTGGCTGTTTTCGCTGCCTCTTCAGATAACATCCAATTGCATGTTCCTGGGGTCTGTTGGTGGCTGTCTGTCTGCCCAGCTGAAATGATGTCAGCTTGGGATGAGGCTGCCTGTCTCTCACCGAGGGAGCAGGGATCCCTGTCTGTCTTGTTCATGGTGTTCCACAAAGGCCTAGAACAGTGCCCGGTGCACAGTAGGCCCTCAGTGAATACAGGTCCAGTGGACGATCGAATAAGAAGCCATCTAGAGCTATGGCAGAAGGGCCCGGAAGGAGCGGAGGCCCTCCGAGTGCAGGGCTTGCCTCCAGAGGACGGGCCCCGGGAGGGAATAGAGAGAAGGACGCCACTGCCTGTCCCTTTAAGCTCCCGGCACCATGGAAAAAATCTGTACACGTGTAGGCCTTTGATTTTAGAATTTATTTTTAAAAACAAACAAGTCAAGGAGCTCGCTTGGCCCGACACATTTCCCCCTCAAGGGCTAGTCTGCCTGGACCTGTTAAAACTGTGTGAGGGCCCTGGCTGGCGTGGCTCAGGGGATTGAGCGCCGGCCTGCAAACCGAAGGGTCGCCAGTTCGATTCCCAGTCAGAGCACAGGCCTGGGTTGTGGGCCAGGTCCCCTGTTGGGGGTGTACAAGAGGCAACCAATCGATGTCTCTCTCCCTCTCTTTCTCCCTCCCTTCCTGTCTCACAAAAATAAATAAATCTTTTTAAAAACAAAACAGTGTGAAGAACCTGTCCCATGAAATGCCAGGCTTGGATGCCATCTCAGGCGAAATCCACAAAAACAGAAGGAAGAAGTAATACCAATGGCCTTTTCAGAAAGCAGAGGCCTGGAGAACCCTGGCTGCTCCGTCTCCGAGGCCTGTGCTCTGACACAAAAAGCCGAGAAACACGTCACAAGGGAAGAAACGCAGTCCCGTGGCCCTCGTGACCACAGGTGCGCGTTCTAAACAAAGTTTTAGCAAACCAGACCCAGGGATGTGTTTAAAGGCCCATGCGTCATGCCCTCGTGGGGTCTATCCCAGGAAGGACGGTGGTTTAATGTGAAAATCAATCAGCGCGGTTCATTATTTTAACAAACGAAAAAGAAGGACCATGCGATTATCTCAGAGAAAAGCGCCTGACACAGGGCGGACCACGTGCTTTTCCCTGTCGTCAGGGAGCAGACGCGGCGTCCGCTCTCGCCGCTGCTGGTCAGCGAGAGAAGGCGGAGGAAAGGAAGGGCCGCCAGATTGGAAGGGAAAAAAACAAAACAGCCTTTCTCTGTAGACAGCATTGTTTGTCTGTGTGGGGAATCTAATAGGCTCTACAAAAAAACTGGGAGAATTTATAAATAAGTTTAGCAAGGTGGCAGGATCAACATCAGTGCGTAAAAATCAATAGTATCCATGGCGGGTGTGGCTCAGTAGCCTGAGCACCAGCCTGCAAACCAAAGGTCGCCCATTCAATTCCCAGTCGGGGCACGTGCCTGGGCTGCGGGCCAGGCCCCCAGGTGAAGGTGTGTGAGAGGCAACCACACACTAAGGTTTCTCTCCCTTTTTCTCCCTCCCTTCTTTGCTCTCTAAAAATAAATAAAATCTCTTTAAAAAAACCAATTGTGTTCTATATGACAGTAACACAGACGCTTACAGTAGCACTGACTTTATGAAACACATAAGGATAAATCAAAGAAAGGATGGCCAAGAATTGCGCCCTGATTGTGCAGCAAACAGGCCACTGCCAGAGAAACGAAAAAGACCCGCGCGAATGCCGAGAGTCACTTTGAACAGAAGTCGGAAGACACGCTATTGTGAGGGGGTCCGCTTCCCCTGAACTATGCACAGACTTGGTGCAGCCCCAAACCAAGTCCCAGCAGGCTCCTCGTGGTGGAAAAGGAGAAGCCGATTCCAAAATTCATAGGCAATCATCAAAGGGCTGAGACAGGCTGACACCCTTGAGACAGAAGCACCAGGTCCGAGGCTAACGCGGCCCAGCGCCGAGGCCGGGCGCCTTGGGGCGGACAGGGGCAGGCGACGGGCGGGAAACAGAGCCGCACGTGCCTGAGCAGCTGGCGCTGGACAAAAGTCCCAACGTGACCCCGCGCCGAGAGGACAGTCTCGCCGCAGACGGAAACTCTGGCTACCCACATGCCAAGAAGGAGCGTCAGTTCAAACCACGACCACGTACAAAACTTAATTCAAGATGGGTCGTTGATCAAGATATAAAACCTGAAACTGTAAAACTTCTAGAAGATAAAGTGAGGAGGAAATTTGCGACCCTGAGCTAGGCAAAGGTACGGTAGGTATCTTAGGTATGGTGCCCAAAGTGTGACCCTGGAAGTAAATTTAATAAACCAGAGTCATCCAAGTTAAAACTTTTATTAGTGGTTGCCTGGAGCTGGGGGTGGAGGTGAGTGCTAATGTTACGACGCTTCTTGGGTGGGTGATGAAAAGGCCCTGAAACGGACGGCCGGGATGTGTGCGTGTATCTGGGGACATGCCACACACCGCCGAGGGGCACACCAAAGTGGTGGGTGGCGTGGACTGTGAAGCATAGCTCAATAAAGCTATTATAGTTTTTAAAAGAAAAAAATTAAAACTCTGCATTTTGAGAGACACTATTAAGAGAATGGAAAGACACAAACTGGGAGAAAATCTTTGGAAATCATATAGTCGATGAAGGATTGTGTGAAGGACATAAAAGAACTCTCAAAACTCAATAATAGGAAAACATGCTGTACAACATCTGTTTTTGTGGGGTCTTTTGTCTGTAGCAAATCTTGGATGGACTTAGATTTAGCTCGTGGCCCTAAGTGTTTGTCCTAAATTCTGGCTGCTAAATAACAACGTATCAGTTCATCCGTCTGAATGTGAAGGTTTCTATTAGTGAGGTGGGACATTGCATGTTGTCCACTAGAAACAATGTGGTCTTTGTATCCACATCTTTAAACAATGTTGCCATGTTCTATTGGGATTTACATGTTTTAAATTCAACGGACCATTTAACTCGCCTTTTCTATGAATACATGTTTATATCCTTTGTCTATTTTTGTTGTTACCTGTTATCACATTGTATGAGTCTTTTGCACATTGAGGAAATTAGGCGTGATACACACATGCACACATACACACAATACCTCACACATGGACACACACAAAGCACCACATATGCACACATGCATAGACATGCGTGTGTGCCCCAAACACCCACACAATGCATGGTGCACAATGGATCGCATGTGTGCACAATGCATCACACGTGTATCGCACACATCACATGTATAGCATGCATGTGTCTCGCACACACCATGGGGAGAAGGGCATGTTCTGGGTGCTACCCGCAGAAGCCGGGGCCTGGCCGGTGAGGGTGGAGCCACAGGACCGAGGAGGGCAGATGGCGGGCTTCGGGGGCAGAGGGCACCAGCCAAACCTCGGAAAGGGCTGTGTGGCCGTGTGGCTGCTGTGTTGGCCTCCCCGCCTCCTGGCGCTCATGTGGCGAGGCCGCTGGGGCTCCTGCTCCCCGTGCCCAGCTCCCCTGTCCTCCCCACCTGGCTACCCCCCTCCCCCTCCCTGCAAACGGAACAGCTGCCCTACCAGGTGAGCAAAGGGGAAAGGGGTTGAGCTCTGCTGCCTTCCCCCCTCCCGCTGGGGTCCCTTTAAGGGGCCCTGATGCCACTTCTTCCCCGTCCCATGTCTCTCTGGGTGTCTTGGGTGAGCAGTGTTTGGCATGTTGAACAGGAAATGGCTCCCTTCCCTCCTGCTCACCAGGCTCCACCTTAAGACTTTAATGGCAGGAGGCTGCGGGCTGGCGAGCGTCTGTCTGAGCCCGGCAGGGGCAGCATGTCAGCTCGGGCCGAGGCGGGGCCGGCGGGCCGCGCAGGGCTGAGCAGGGCGCCTCGGAGGGACGAGCCCCTCCGACCACCAACCTGCCGGACGCGGGGCGTGGGCGCCCTCAGAGCCAACACTCACTCCCGCTTCCACCCCTTCTGCGTCCTCAGACTTGCCAGCGCATCTGAAAAGAGCCCTAAATGGGGTGTCTGCCCCCCAGTCCCAGTGCTGAAATGCTGGCCGTTGGGCGAGTTATGAGCTACGCGTGTTGCAATACCCAGAGCGACCACTAGGGAAACCACGCGCACACGTGGCTACACCAGGACCACTGTCCGCAGACCAGGGTGCAACCCCGCCGGCCCGTGGGCCGCAGGAAGGCCGGGGAAGGGAGAGCAAGCGAGTGGAACACCGACAGTCAGAGAGACGTGCGTCCTGACATGTGGATAATTTACCTTACACGTCAGTTATTTAAATGCACCGATTTCCAGGAAGAGACTGACAGCCTGTGCCTTTGACTGAGCCCGTGATATTGCTGTTTACAAGCCGCTCACTTCAAGTTCAACCATCACAGCGCAGTGAAGAGGCCACGCGAATGGCAAATAAACACTGAGAAGCTGCCCAACGTCACCGCTTGTCAGGTCAGGGGAGTGTTAGTGGAAAGCTCAAGAGCGCCACACGCCCACCAGCAGGGCTGGGACGAGACAGGGACAAGGACAGGGCTGCGGGCGAGGGGCGCAGACCCAGGAGCCCGCCCGCCCTGCTGGCGGGACCGCGCCACGCACGGAGCCGCGCCCTCCGAGAGGCAGGCCAGCGGTGCCTGATGAAACCACACGTGCGATTATCCCGTGACTCAGCAGCGGGGCCCTCCGGCGTGTCTCCCAGCAAGAGGAGCTCAGTTCCCGCAGACGCCCGAACAGGACTGGGCAGGGCAGCCTTCTCCCCCGTAGCCCCAAACTGAAAACACCTGGGTGACCCCCAGCGTTAAACGGCACCTCCACACCGTGGCCTACGACTCAGCAACATGAAGAGCTGTTACTATGGTGCAGCTCAGTGGACTGGGCGCCGGCCTGCAAACCGAGGGTCGCTGGTTCAGTTCCCGATCAGGGCGCACGCCTGGGGTGTGGGCCAGGTCCCCGGTTGGGGGTGTGCAAGAGGCAGCCAACCGATGTTTCTCTTTCACAAAGATATTTCTCTTCCTCCCTTCTCCTCTCTCTAAAAATAAATAAACTCTTTGAAAAAAAAAGAACTATTAAGAAACATAAAACAAAAAGTAAAAAATAAAAAGAACTGTTGACATTCACAACATCTTGGATTAATGTCCAGAAAATGATTTTGAGTGAAAGAGCCCGTCCCAGGTCACCTGCTGTGTGGTCCTGTCTGTGACAGTGCTCAGGGACAAGCAGATCAGCAGCTCCAGTGGGGCCAGAAGGGGTGGGAGGAGGCTGGGGTGGTGGTGGAAGGCCGCACCCGAGTCCCTAGAGGTGAGGGGCCATGAGCCCTCACAGGTGGAAGCCTGTGGACACTGCGTGCCCTCGGTCCAGGGAGTCTGAGCAAAGCTGGCGGTCAGGCCGGCGCACGGGCCACGTCAGCGTCTGGCTGTGAACTTGTGCTGTGACCACTGGGGACATGGCTTCTCTCTGCAGTATGTCTGACAACTGCAAGTGAATCGACCATATCTCAACATACAACGTTAAGTTTTAAAAATAAATGAACAAAAAATAATTGAAACCAAACCAAGCTCCTCCCTGCGGTGCAGACCTTCTGCTCTGCGCCCCCGCCCCCCATCCCATGACCAGCAGCCTCGACTCCACCATTCCAGTCTGCTCCAGACTTTACTTCATTCAAGATTATGGCTTATTCTGGATACCCTGGATGTTTCCAGAAGACAGAGAAGGGCCCCCAGGGAGCAGGACGGGAGGAAGCAGGGAGCAGGTGACCAGCAGGATGCTCCTGGAGTTGCCGTCGCTAGGGGCAACCAGGGCCCGGCCCTGGGGGGCCCCTGGAGCACAAAGGGAAAAACTGTCGACACAGGCCTCCTGTTGGCCGAGGGGGGCAGAGGGCTGTATGTGTGTTCGCTGTGTGTGGGTGCGGAGTGGGCTCCCCCACCTTGGGCAGAAATGAGAGGCGCTTTGTAGGCCAAGGAAGACCGCGTGTCCATTCCGGCCTCGGAGCCCCCTCAGCTTCCAACAGCGCCCTGGGGGCTTCAGCCCATGCCCGACCAGCACCCCCCGCCCCAGGCTGCCCATCCCAGGCTGCCCCCCACCCCCACGGAGGCGCCTCCCCCCTCTGCCCCCCCCCCCGCCACTTGGAGCCATCACCGAAGCCAGCCTCCTGTCCACATCTGTCCTCCCACGCCTGTCCTTGTCCCACTGCCATCTCCCTTCTCCCCTGCTCAGCCCACGTGTCCCCTCCCCTCAGAGCTGGCCAGGCCCTGCTCCTTCCCCGCCAGAACAGCCCTGTCCTTATTGCCTCAGCGTAAGTGCCGCGGCCTCAGAGGGTCTTCCCAACCAGCCGGCCACCCGGCAGACCCGACCCACGGTCCCAGCCCAGTCACGCGGTTCTGATCTGGAGGCGCTGGCTGAGGGCGGGGTCCGCCTTCGTGGGCCTCGGCCGTGCAGGGCGGTCTCAGGGATGAGTGCTCGGGGGGATGAACGCAGAGTGCCGGGCCCCCTGGCCTGCGTGGCGCCTGCCTCTGCAGGTGGTCGTAGGTGCATCCGTATTTGGGAACCTCAGTGAGGTCCAGAGAGAAGGGTGAACGCAGGGTGACCTGCTGAGGGACGCGGGCCGAGGGGGTGAGGGACTGCAGGGGCCGGGGCAGAAGGGAGAGAGGCCAATTCCAGAGCTTTCCAAAGGCTCTGCCCATCCCGCCCCCACCCCCAGGACAGGACTTAACCCTCTATCCCTGCTACTTATCTCTCTCACCTGGGACCAGAGCACTTTACTCCATTCCCACGAGCCCTTGAGGGCTCAGAAGACACTGCTGCAGCAATTCAAAAGCCTGAGCCCTGAGGTCAGGTCGGGCTTCTCCTCCAGCTGTCCCGGTCCCGTTGCCAGAGGACCCCCTCGTAAGGAGGCCGGAGCCTGGCCTGCTGGGAGGGACTGCGGGAGCTCTGGCCCCAGCTCTGGGGCCCCAGCCGCTGGCCTCCTGGCTTAGCTACCTCTAACTCTCCTCAGCACAGGTGAGCGGAACCCCAGTGGGTGGATCTGGACCTCAATCTTCCTTCCAGCTTAGGAACCCTGGACAATTACTTAGCTCAAATTCCTGCCTGGTACCTGGTAGGGAGTAGGGACGGGAAGCCGAAGAGAAGAATTGCCAGGTACTGGGAGTGGTGTGAGACCATACCAGTCCCTGCAGGTGTGAGCAGACTCAGTCCCCCCAGGTGTGAGCCGACTCAATCTCTCCAGGTGGCCTGACCCCCAGTGTCTAAAGCCACTCAGCATCCAGAAGGGTAGGGCTGCCAGACATGTCAGAGACATGACAAATATTTTTTTAGTATGAATATGTCCCATATTTGCATCAGACAGTCATTGTTTATCTGAGATCCAAATTTAACTGCCTGTTTTATATTCTCATTTGCAAAATCCGACGATCTTAACTGAAGGAGATCCCATACCAGGGATTTGGTTTTGGGATTTTAAAGCCCCTGCAGGGAGGAGGCAGGATAAGAGAGGCAGATGAAACATGGAACACAGATCTGTCAAGGCTTTGTCATCCTTCCTGGTTTTAGAATTTAATGTATATTCGCACGGAGAGAGAGCAGCCCAGCTAGGGCCGCCCGAGACAGACGGCGGGTGGGCAGCCCCGCGCGGGACAGGGAGGACGCCCCTCCGGGCGCAGTGACTGTCTCAGGACCCTGTGCCCGGACGACCTTTATTTCTTCACTTTTTCAAGTTTTCCTGCATCTCTCAGTAAGCACGTAGTACTGGATTTAAGACACGTTTTTAAACTACCATGTCCATAAAGAGTGTTTTAAAATGCTATTCACTACATCCTAAGAAGTGAGAAGCTGGTGCACCAGGCACTGTGACCTGGGTCCTGGGGGTCACCCCCAGCTGCCAGCCCAGCCCCCGCCCGCCTCCGGGCTTCGCTTTCTGAGCCTTGCCCTTCCCTTGGACTCCGTCATTTTCAGGTTCCTCCCTTGTCCTCGCGGTCCTTCCTGATGGCTGTCGTGCCCTCGCTCCCCTGTGCCTTTTTCTAACACCCGCGACCCCCACAGTTCAGGGCACTGGGCAGGCAGGAAGGCTCGGAGCCGGGCGCGGCCGCTGTCCCAGGAGGAAGGAGGGACCCGCTGGGCGCGGCCTCGCGGCAGCTCTTCTCCCTTCAAGCGCCCCGCCTGTTGGGTGACCGCACTTTTCCAGAACGTTCGCCGGACGGGTGGGCGTGTTGAAAAGATTTCTAGGTCTCCGCGCAAAGGCGCCGTTTTTACACGAAGACCGAATCTCACTACAAGGAAAGGACGTGGACGAACCCTGTGGAGCTGGGGGTCCCGGGATTGGAACGAAGGTCACGGGACATGCGGTCGGAGGTTACCTAGGGGGGAAGGTGTGTCAGTCAGGGTTCAGGTGGCGAGAACACACGCCACTCTGGCTGCTCCTGGCAGAATATGAAACTTGGTTTTCGGAAAATGCTCAGAAGGGCTGGAGAAACAGGCTCCACCGTGGCTTCCAGAAACAGCTCCAGGATACCACCAAACTGACCCACCAAGAGCGCCCACGCCGAGATGCCAGAGGACCGTGAGGAGGCTTCCGGAACCAGAGCCTTCGAGGGCCTGGAGCAACCCGAGAGTGAGCACGCCTCCGTGAGCTGCCACCCCTGCTGGGTCCACGCGGGATGGAAGCCAGACAGCCCTGCCTGGCCACACCCACAGAGCCGGGCACCGGCCCCCGAATGCTGCCCAGCTCGTCCGCCGCCAGGTCCCCGGGAATGCGTCCGGCTGGCTAAACCTGAGCGGCAAAGAAGCCTGGAAAGGCCACTCTTACCCTTCTCTGCCGCAGAGGAAGATGGCAAAAGGGCTGCTGAGTGCCACCTGCATGTCCCGCACAAAAGGTTCAGAAAGGGAGGCAGGCTGGGGCAGGCCTGAGGGACAGGGACAGTGCCGTCCTTCCACCGGCCTAGGAAACGTCAGCAGGAGGCGGGGGGTGCAGGCGTTGCTCGGAGCGGTGTGATCGTTTGATGTGTGATCTTGGCTACCTCGCTGGGTGGACTTGGGTCTTTACTTGCTCCTCCGCCACGTGGGGATGTTACTCACCTTGTCCCTGGTGACGGAGAGCGTCAGATGAGATCGCTGAAGTGTTTTGTAAACTATGAAATGGGGGGAGCCCACGCCTGTCCCCAACCCGATCCCGGCCTTGGGCGACAGAGGTCGGAGCCGGCTACAACCCACGGCCCGGCCGGGCTCCAGAGGGCAGGGGGCCAGCTCAGAGTAAAGCCGGGTGCAGGGGGAGGCCACCCAGAGATGGACATGAGCCCGGTGGTTACAGGGTCAGGAGCTTGCCACCCTGTAGATGTCCTGTCGGTCCCCTGAAACAGACCCTGGGGGGAATAGTTACACCACAGGAATTGGCACACAACAAAACTGGGGGCTTTGTGTCCCCTCCCCCAGAGCCGATTGCTAAGCATTGACCTGCCTCTTGGGCTTCTCTGCACCAGCAGCCCGCCCTGATGGGATCAAGAGTCACGCCTGCTGCGTGTGCGCACGTGCGGTGTGTGTGTCCGTCCCTGTCGCTCCGTAAACCCCTGCCCGCTGGCGACTGTGGTCACCGACAAGGCTACCTTCAGGTTTACCTGCTCCATCGCCTGCTCCTTCTTCTCCCTGGGATCCCTGAGCCTCCTCCCTGCCGACACCTGCCTTTCTTTGGGGCCCCTGGTCCTCCTGCCTTCCTGACACGCGTCTGCGTCTTTTTGGGCTGCCCGTCCTCAGACGCCCCCCAAACGTGCCGCTGGCCTCCTCTTCCCCGGCCCTTTGCAGGGTGGCCCAGCTTCACCATGTCCAGAATTCTAACGACAGCACAGAGCAGCGCCGGGATGCAGACGGCGGCCATCCTGACGCTCCCCCTCCCAGGGCCGCTCCTGGCCCAATTTCCAGACGGGGAGTCTGGGGCCCAGGAGCAGAGCCAAGGCTGCGACCCAGACGGTCCCCAGCTCTCCCGCCACACAGCCTTTCCTGCTGGCTGCCCAGGTCACTTCAATTCCACCTGCACGAGACCACAAGCTGTCGGTGGCCTCCCTGCTCACCGGTGGGGCCCCGCTCTGCCCGCGCGGCTCCCAGGGCCTGTCCCTCCAGCCATGTTGTCACCCGATGGAGGCCGTGACGGCTTCAGTCTGAACTGTTGCCGTAACCTGCTTCTGTCTGCCTGTTCTTGTCCACCCCGCCCTCCGCTGCCCGACTGAGCTCCCGGAAACGCTGTCAGGAGTCAAACACTGACCGTGTCACCCGAGTGTGGGGTTGGCCATGGTCAGCACCTGGTACGCTCCGTGAAGCCCCTTGGCATTGGGGACTCATCCCCAAAAGTGCTTGTGAGCTGGGCTTCTGCAGAGAGCTGGATTTCGGAGCGGCCTGCTGTGGCCTCGACACATGCCCCCCAGAGCTGTTGGTAGGGGGGTTTCCTACCGTCGGGGAGTCCAGCCCAGCACGGGGCCCTGGGGGAGTGTCCTGGGGCTGCTGGGACAAAGGGCCGCACTCCACCCGACAGGCCTCAGGCAGGGTTACACCACAGCTAAGCAGCTTCTGGTGGTGCTGGCCTCCTGAGGGTCCTTGGCTTCCGGCTGCACCACTCCAGTGTCCCCGTGTGCCCTGTCTCTGAGCCCGAACTCCCCCCTCCTGCGTAGGACACGGTCACATTGGGTTAGGGCTACCCCACCCGCCTCATATCAGCTTCATTGCATCTGCAATTTTCAGTTACAACCTAGTTCCAAGCAAGGTCCCATGGTGAGGTTCTGGGTGGATGTGACCTTGGTGAGGACACTCTCCAACCCAGTCCTGGGGACATCCCGGCGACCAACTGGGGGGACCAGAATGAGCGTGAGGAGCAGTGTAGGGGAGTCCCAGGAAACAGGGAGGCTGCACTGTGCATGGAGGGTGGACTAAGGGCATGAAGACAAATGCAGAGGGACTGGGGACAGAGAACAAAGCAGGAGGGCCAAGGCCAGGAACAGTGGCTGCCAGGTTGGGGACATCCTCGGGGGAGTGTGTGTGGCTGGAGGCGGGAAGCCCGTGCCACCAGGATGGCCCGCAGATGACACCACCCACCAGTGCCATGAGGGGGACTGTCTCCATCTCAGACACATTTGGCGTTTTCCTCCCTGGCATCCGGCTGCAGCCCTGACCGGAGTCCCCGCGCTTCGTGTCTGAGAAGCAGCCAGCACCACGCGCAGCTGCCCCTGCCGGGCCACTGCCCTGGGAGACACGCATGCGCAGACCCATCCTGAAGGATGTGCCCCATAATCACCCTCAGCTGCCAGCTAACAGCCTCCACTTCCATGATAAGCAGGCCCGTGAGCGGGAGGCAGCCCCCCAGGGTAGTGCCAGGCACACTGGAGGGGTGGCCCCATGGCTGACATCACAACTTCCTGCTGGAACCCAATCCCTGACCAGCACTGGAGAATAGGAGACCCTTCCCCAAAGAGACAGAAGCTCCGGTCGCCCGCTCCCCTAGGCCGTCAGACACTGGGTGTGCTCAGTGTGCAGAGGACACCTTCTTACTGTGACTTTCCAGAACCTGGCCACTGCCCAACCTGGCCCTCATCTCAGTTTCTAAGTCAATCTGGGTAGGCCTCCTGGGGGTGGTGAGCTGCAGGTAGCACTCCCAGTGCACCCGCACATGCTTTGGGCCAGAGGCAGCTCCCTCACCACGCCTGTCGCCAGGCCTGACCGCACCAAGCACACAGTGACATCATGACCACGGACACTGGGTCCAGCTGGGGTGCTGCCTCGGGCCCGCAGCGCTCCGAGGGACAACAGCCAGAGCGATGCCAGGAAGGTCTAACAGGCCAGATTTCAGGGCAGCCTGCTTAGCTGGGAACTTGAAGGGGCCTCATCTTGCCCCAGACCCTCCGTGCAGCCCGGGGCCACGGCCACGCATGGCTTTCGGGTACCATGGGGAGGTGCCCGGGGGCCAGAGCCACACTGGCGCTCCCAGACTGAGAACAAGGAAAAGAAAGTACGCTATCTGGTTCCTTGTTTCTGCACCGATCACGTGTTAGAGTGAAAATATTTAAGAGCTACTGAGCTAATAAAAGATATTATTAAAAATAATTTTATCTTCAAGGAACTAGTATAAATGACCCATGGACATGACCAACAGGGTGGGGACTGACTATGGAAGTGGGGGCGGGGCAGGGGAGAGCAACGGGGGGGTGGAATTGGGACAACTGTAATAAAACAACAATAAAAAAAAGTATATGTTGAAAATAAAAAATAATTTTATCTGTTTCTTTTTACTTTTTTAAAAGATTTTATTTATTTATTTTTAGAAAAGGGGGAGGAAGAAAGACAGAGAGGGAGAGAAACATTGTTGTGTGGGAGATCGGTTGCCTCTCGTGTGCCCCCAACCAGGGACCTGGCCTGCAGCCCAGGCCTGTGCCCTGACTGGGAATCGAACTGGTGACCTTTGGGTCCTCAAGATGGCGCTCAGTCCATTGAGCCACCAGCCAGGGCTCTTTTTACTTTTCAAACGTGGCTACCACAAAACTTGCCGTTGCAGACGAGGCCCGGAGGCTCTGCCTACTGAACCCTCCGGCCCCTGACTCTCCTGAGGAAAGGTGGAGCAGCCGGCATGCGGTTCCACCTGCTGCGTAATGCCCAGCAAGTCACTTGGCCTCTCTGAGCGTCCTCCAGTCCTGCTCGACCGTTGAGAGGATCAAAGGGGGCTTCCGTGCTGTACCCAAGTGTGGCGACCACCTCGCAGAGGCATCGCCCCTGGTCAACACCACTGCGTCCTCCACGTCCACTCGTTCCTTCGAGAAGCGCGGCCACATGCGGGCCTGAGGGCCTGCGGGGACAGGAGGAGACACCGAGACATGTCCAGTCCCGCCGGGGAGATAAGGCATGCATGTGCACAGCCATGAAAGAGTTCCATCGCCATCCCACCGCGTGATGAAGTGTCCACAGGGGAGCTGCAGATGCGACAGTGACGGAGAGAGCTTGGGGCAGCCGCCGCCCTGGGTGGGTTGCAGCCCTGCGCCCTGCAGGACCGGCTGGGACCCCAGTGCCCTATCTTTTTTTTTTTTTAAGTATATTTTATTGATTATGTTATTAAAGTAGGTCCAATTTTTTTCCCCTTTGCTCCCCTCTGCCCAGTACGCCCCTCCCCCCAGCAGTCCCAACCCCCTTAGTTCATGTCCATGAGTCACGCATGTAAGTTCTTTGGCTTCACCCTTTCCCATATTATTCTTAACTTCCCCCTGTCTATTTTGTACCAACCAGTTATGCTTCTTAATCCCACATCCATTTCCCCATTTCTCCCCCTCCCCCTCCCAGCTGATAACCCTCCAAATGCTCCCCATACCTATGATTCTGTTCCTATTCTGGTTTGCTTAGTTGGATTCTGTTTTTATTTTTTAGATTCAGTTGTTGATAGTTGTGAGTTTGTTGTCATTTTAGTGTTCATAGTTTTGATCTTCTTTTTCTTAAGTAAGTCCCTTTGATATTTCACATAATAACAGCTTGGTGATGATGAACTCCTTTAGCTTTACATTGTCTGGGAAGCACTTTATCTGCCCTTCCATTCTAAATGATAGCTTTGCTGGATAGAGTGATCCTGGTTGCAGGTTGCCTTTCATCACATTGAATACTGCTTGCCAGTCCCTTCCTGCCTGCAAAGTGTCCTCTGAGAAATCAGCTGATAGTCCTATAGGCACCCCACTGTAGGTAACTCCGCCTCTCTCTTGCTGCCCCCAGGACTCTGTCTTTATCTTTCACCTTTGGCATCTCAATCATATGTGTCCTGGTGAGGTCCCCTCTGGGTCCAGCTCACCCGGGACCCTTTGTGCTTCCTGGACCTGTATGTCCATCTCCTTCACAAAATTTGGGAAGTTTTCCTCATTTTTTTCAGTTCTTGCTTTCTCATTCTGCACTGGGTGACTGCTTTTTTCTTTCTTATGTTCCAAATCACTGACTTGAACCCCGGTTTCCTTCCCTTCACCATTGGTTTTGTGTGGATTTTCCTTCATTTCACTTAGCACAGCCTTCACTTCTTCCCTTATGTGTTTGCCATACTCAAGCATATCTGTCAAGCCTGTGAGCATCTTTATCACCAGTGTTTTGAATTCTGTGTCTGTGAGGTTGGCCATCTCCTCGTCGCTTAGTTCTCCCACTGGAACCTTGATCCGTTCCCCCTTTTGGGCCATACTTCTCTGTCTCCTCATCTTGACAGGATCCTGTATGTGTTTGCCTCTGTGTCTTAGGTAGAGCTGTTGCACCTGTTACGTTGTAAGGGCTGGAGCCTTAGGGATTCGTCAGTACAGGGCGACCTGTTTCACCACATTGTGGCGCTGTGTGTGGGGAGGGGTCTGAGAGGGAACAATACCGCCCCTCCAGCACTTGCCCCTTTTCCAGGCACCTCTCCCACTTCCATATGGGACTGGCGCCCCTCTAGCTGCTGCCCTGGCTGTCGTTCCCAGAGTCGGTGGGTCTCTGGAGGTTCTAGGACCGTGGGGCCCTTTAAACAAGCAGACTCCGCTGAGAGATCGGCAGTTTCTGCCTTCACCCCAACCCCCACTGGTCTGCACAGTCAGAAGCAATGAGGCTTGATTTTTCCCTGGTGCTGGGACCGTGAGCTGCGTGGTCTGGTGAGGAGCTGGGAACGCTCCCCAGGTGTCCCTCCTGATTTTCTAAAACATGTGACTGTGCTTTCCACTGGCCTGCCACTGCTGCTGCCACCACACCATGTCCTCTCTGCCCCAGCTCTGACCCTCCTACCTGTCTGGGTGAGCATTCCTTCTTTATATCTTTGTTTGCTGGACTTCCATGCAGCTAGATTTTCTGGAACTTCTGGTTGTCTCTAGTTTTGAGGTAGTTGTGTTTCTTCTTAGTTGTGGAGGGAGATGCAGCGTGTCTGTCTAGGCCCCCATCTTGACTGGAAGTTCCCAGTTCCCCATCTTGAAGTGACATAGGGGCTGCCTGGACACCATCCTGATACGGTGCTGCCCTGGGCGTGCAACCCAGGGGACCCCAGTCCCCCACACAAACCGGTATGTGGCTCCCCAGGAGCTGGCTGATGCCCTGGCCTGCCTCTCCTGGCCACTGAGCCCCTAGCTTGCTCTTCCAGCTGGGGTGGGGGTGGGCGGTGCACCAGCCCCCCCCTGCCCAGCCAAGTCACCTGGCCACCTCACGTGTCCAAGGCTGGCACTGGGCTTTGAGTTAAAAGGTCCTCTTTGCATGCAATGAGCCGAAGACCCAAAAGAGAGGACACAGATGCCCCGAATCCTGACTCCCCTTCAAGAGAGGGCCCCACCAGCACCGTGCTCAGCCCCGTCCCTGGCTGCCCAGGCCGAGGTGGCCCATTCCTGGCACTGAGGGCTTCCTGGGGCCTTACAGACCCAGGAGGAGGTCAGCCTGGGCTGAGGACAGAAAGACTTCCGCTGGCATCAGGGGCCACCCATCCAGGCCAGCAGGGAATAAGAGACCATCCCCAGAGCAGCCCCAAGCCCTGAGGACCGCAGGAGCTCCATGGACCCCAAAGGGGAGGGTCCTGGAGCTGGGAGCCTTCGGCTGCACCGCCAGGGACCTCTGCTCCCTGGGAGAGCCGCAGAGCGGGCAGCCCAGGCCTCGCCGGCCCACAGGGAGGCAGGCGCAGCTTCTCCAGACTCCCTAGGGACGCTCGTGCTGGGCAGGGCTTCTGACCTGGCTTCGTTGCCTTGGTGCCCTGCTGTCTTAACAGCGATCATAAGCGCAGCAAAAATGACGGGGACAGCAGACACGTGTCGTGCCCTCCCTCCCACCATGCAAAGGGCTTTGCCTGTGAACCTCCCACCGTTTCGTCAGGAGCTGCTTTGCCAGGACAGGGAAGCTGAGGCGCAGGGCAGCGAGTCACCCCTCGAGGGCGCAGGGCAGGCTGCTAATCCCCGCAGTCCGGCTCCAGGGTCTGTGTCTTTGGCCCGACCCTCTCGTGCTGGCAAGTGAGTCTTCAAGTCCATCTGGTTCAGAGGAGAGAGATGCTTCCGAGATGCTTCTTAAAGTCTGGCCAGGCGGAGAGAGGGCCTCCAGGAAGGGCGAGCCCCACAGGCTCCTCCTCCTGTCCTGGGAACTTGTCCTCTGTCCCCGGAGTGTAGGCCTGACCCCATTAGCTGGCCTTCCACAGCCCTTAGGATCAGGTCCAAACTCCCAGGCACAGCCCCAGGCAAGCTGCCTTCCTGTTCCAATGCGCTCCCACCCCGGCCCCTGGCCCCAGCTCCCCTCTCCCCGCCTCCTGTTGTCCTTCCTGCCCGCAGACACCCCGGGCGGTGCCTGCCTCGGGGCCTGTGCACCTGCTGCTCCCTCTCCCTGGAGCAGGGTCCTCCCCCATCTTTGCGTGGCTGGCTCCTCCTCAACATGCAGGTCATGGCTCCCATGTTGCTCACTCAGTGAGGCCGCCTCTGCCTGCCCGACCTGACGCATGCTCAATGCAAACACAGCAAAGAACAGAACCGACCAAAAGGTTATTTCTCGGCAGCAAGAGAGGGTCAGGGCCAGGGCTGCTCCAGCCTTCCTAGGTTCCAGCAGCAGCAGGGGCTGGGAGAGGAGACATGATCGGTGCTGGGGCACGAGGTCCCCGGGCAAGCTGGGAGGACAGGGAGAGAGCAGCGAGGGGCAGCTTCGAGGATAACGGGGCTTCTGTCCGGGGGCTGTCTGCCTTCAGGACTACGCCTCAGGGCTCGGACTTCCAGGGTCGGGGGCAGTGTGGCCCCCCCAGGCAGGGAGCATCCTGTCCCGGTGCAGAAGCTGCGGGGTTCTCCTTTCACCTAATACACCAGCCTGCAGTCTAGTCTGAGGCGTCCCAGGGCCCAGCTCTTATCACCGGTATCCCGGGCCTGGGTCTCTCTTCCCATCTCTTTGCCTTCTTTAGGGCCGCCGATGGATCTGAATGAATCCCCTCGGCCCCCATTTTATTCACCGTATTTCATTTCTTTACAACGACCTGAATGCCTCTTCTGGGCCAGTCCTGTTTGAGGCACTGGTAAAGGGTTAGCACCAGCAGCCTCTTCTCCGGGGGAAAAAAATACATGTATTATACATTTTGCTGATATAAATTTTACACATTATCACACAATTTGCAAATTATAATAACACGCACAGTGTTCTTCGCTGTAAGTGCTGTGGGACCGACTGCTCCACAGAGCGCCCTCGAGGCTTCTCGAGCCACACTCCCTGGTCGCTAGCTGGTCTCGGCCATCGTGGGCGCAGGAGGGCAGCTGTGCGTGAGCACCAGGTGGAAGGGCGGCCCCGGAGAGGCGTGTCAGCCTCAGCTGTCCCGCGTGATGCGAGCGGCCCCTTTGCTGGGTCACAGGTGTGGGTGCTGGGCACATGTCCCCTCGAGTGTCTGCGCAGTTCACCACGGGACACCTGCCAGCGCGACGCCCTTCAAGGTTTGTCTGCACCAGTGACACCCTTTCCTATCACTCTCTTAAGTCCGGACAGTCCACGCACCAGTAAGTCAAGCCACGATGTGTGGCGTTTGCCAATTTCCATGGTGTAAACACTCCCGCCGGCTGCTGGCATGGTGTCGCCAAGCGTGAAATTGGGACAAGATGCGCGGGGGCCACCTGGGTTCACTATTTCCACCTTCCAGACTCAATAGGTGTAAACCACCCCAAGAACGTGGCAAGAATAAAACAGAGTGAAGTCATAAGGGAAAAAAATGACATTTGAGCATGTGTCTGAATAGAAGTTATTTAATTGTAAATTTAGATCATTTAATGTTTACTCTGTGTCTGAAAGTGTAGCCATCAACTCTCGCAAGCCAGTGTGCACCAGCTCCAGCCACCTCTCCAGCGGCATCCTGTTTATTCAGCAGTGACAGGCGTTCTCTGGGCGTCTACCCCGAGCCAGGCAGCGTTCAGAGGCTGGGACACATCTGGGAGGGGACGTGAGCAGGACCGGCCCAGTGGGTGTATGTCCCAGCAGGAGACAGAGACGGGGAGTCCCCACAAACACACAGAAGACAAACCGACCAGAGGGAGACTGGGTTGCCCACCGGGGCAGGGCAGGCAGAGCAACGGGGCGTCAGACGCAGCTCATTGAAAAGGTAAAAGGAGAGAACCCTGCAGCGTGGGGATGAGAACTCTTGGTCGTCTTTCTGCAGGTGCCGGCCCTGGGGCCTGGAGTCCCGCAGGCAGCAGGCGGGAAGGCCAAGAGAAGCCCGGGCCCCCCTCGCCGTCTGTCCGGCACTCCTGCCTCTTCATGACAGCAGGACGCCTGGCAGGTACCCAGCATGCCCCAGCAGCACGAACTGGCCGTGACTGAGGGTCCCTCATCCCCTCCCTTCTGACTGCTGGCTCTGGGGCAGGCAGAGAGGAGCCGAGACACTTGGTCAGGGGTCAGGAGGAGGGTGACCAGGGGCGTCAGCAGGCTTGTGCCCTGACGAGGCCACCCCTCAGCATGACCTGGCCGCTCCCCCTCCTAGCACTTCCCCTCCATGTGAGCCTGGCCCCTTGGCCAGAGCTGGGCACCTGACCGCAGGAGCCATTGCTGGACCCTCTTGACACAGAGGACAGGGTGCAGGGATCGTGGCCTCCTAGGGGCCTCTGACGACAGTAATGAGCTGGTCTCGGGGGTGCGACTGGAAGGAAGCCAGGACCAGAGGGGAGGGGGGCTCTCAGGGGCTGTGAGCGCAGACTGGACACTGTGCTGTCGGGTGGGCAGGGCCAGCTTCACAGGCCTGGGACCTCAGACCCATAAGCCCCTTGCTGGGTTAATGCTGTCATTTTGCAATTGTTCATAGTTTTTGAACAAAAGGCCCCACGGGTTTATTCTGCCCAGCAAAGCAGACACATCCGCATGGGCAGGGCCCTCTGCCAGGAGGACCGCAGGGCCCGGGGGCAGGAGCGTGCAAGGAAACAAACCCCGTGGCTTCCACGAATGTGCCCTCGGGAGGGATGGGGCACTGGTGGCTTTTCTGTCCCGGGAGAACCCCCCCAGCTAGGGTCCTTCCTGTCTGCTGGGTCCGGGCCCAGCGAGCAGGCCCCGGGGCTGGCTGTTCCGAAGCAGACAATTAGAGCCGGGCGTGTGGGCTGTTCAATACTCTATTGACAGGTTCACCTTGGCAACCTGGAGCCAGCTCCTCTGTGAGCACCGATCTCTCAGGGCGCGACTTTGGTCTTAAAGGCACCCCCCCGCCCTCCGCCTAGGCTGCACAACCCCGAGGGAGGGGGCAGAGCCGAGCGTCTGGGCGAGGACAAGAGCAGCAGTTGGAGGGACTCCTCCCACCTACCGCTCTGCGGTGGGGACCTCTGCCTTAGTGCCGCCAAGGAACAGCACAACTAGCCCCCGCCTCCCCGGGGATGGGCTGGCAGGGTAGGCACTCCGCCTTCTCCCTGGTCTTCTCTAGGGGTTGACAGACGAACCCCGCAGTGGCAGGTCCAGGCATTCCTCTGGGGGGGCTGGAGGCTCTGAGTTCAGGGGGGCACCGCTGGCAGGCACTGCAAACAGCCGGGCCTCTCACGAGCAACGTCATAACATGATCGATGCTGCTCAGGAGCACACGCCAGCCCTGCAGACCGTGCACAGACGCTGGCCTGGCCTTGCTGGGAACCAGAGCGGGCGCAGGGCTGGGCTGTGTCCTCCAGGACACATATCAGCGCCACCCCGGAGCACAGGGCAGCGGTGTGATTCCGGCCAGCAGGCAGGGGTGGCTACCCCTGGGCCAGGCTGAGAAGTGAGTGGGAAGTGATCAAGGCCCAAGCTAGCCTTGGTTCAACAGTTGAACCCCCACGGCACTGCCTCCGTGTCCATCTGTCTGTCTGTCCGTCTGGGCCTATTTGGAGAAAGTATCAGAAGTCGGGCTTCGTGTACATGGAGATGCATCTTTGCCAGTGGGTACCCGAGCAGGAGATGAAATGTCCCATCAGCAGAGTGTGTGGCCATGAGCGATACTCAAATAGTTCACTGTGCCTGTCAGCTGCAGCTGTTTCCCAGAATTCCCAGAAAGACCGGCCTCTCCCGCGTAAGCCTCTGGGGCGATATGTCTTGGTTTCTGTGGTACTTGTTCTTGGTCTCCAACCGAAAAAAGAAACTAGTGATCACTACTAGGTTCCAAGAGAGAAGGATCCTTTCTCCATCTGGACCTTCTTCCGCGAGATTCTGCCATGTCTTTGGAATCAAAGCAAACACCAGTTTCAAACAAAGGGCTGGAGGGTGGGAGGCGCGGGTCCATTTCTGACCCTTCCGATCCGAATGAGTCAAAGAATACAAAATCACCCCATTACAATCATTACTGTCAAATCACAGGCAATCGGCTCGCTGACAGAGGCCAGATGGACATCCGGGGAGTCCATGGAGCCAGAGCTGGTTCTGAGCCCTGCAGAGCTCTTCACGTGGAAGAAGGAAAGAAAGGCAGGCTGCGTGCTTTCCCTTCCGGGTGCTGCCTGTTATTCTTACGTGCCTGTTATTTCAGTGCATGGGACAGAGACCTGAATTCCTAAGTGAGAAGAAGGGGCCCAAGGACAGCGTATAGGCACCGGGGCACACAGAGAGGGGAGGGCTCTGGACCTCCGGGGCCGTCAGTCCCTGGGCGACAGGTGATTCACCTGCACCCAGCCACATGGAGAACTAGCTGGGAGTCCCCAGTCTGCAAGTCACCCCACAGGTGCCTTCTTGAAATTTCTCCCAGATACAGGACCTAGCTTTCATGGGCCCTTGCCTTCATTCATATAGTGTTAAAAATTCGTTTATAACTGCCTTGGTATACGGATGAACACAATATTATTTGAAAACATTTTCTTCAACCTAAAGGTCTTTTTTCTTCTGATGTTAAAAGAAATTGGATATATATAATGCAATATTAGCTAGCTTTTAAAAAGAAGGAATTCTGCCCTGACTGGTGTGGCTCAGTGGACTGAGCACCAGCCTAGGAACCAAAAGGTCACCAGTTCCATTCCCAGTCAGGGCACGTGCCTGGGTTTCAGGCCAGGATTGCAGTTGAGGGCACACGAGAGGCAACCACATACTGATGTTTCTCTCCCTCTCTTTCTCCCTTCTTTCCCTGCTCTCTAAAAATAAATAAATAAAATCTTTTTAAAATTTTTACAAAAAGGAAATTCTGTCAGCTGCCACAACGTGCATGAATGTTGAAGATACACTGAGTGAAATAAACCAGACGCAAAAGTACAAACACCGTGATGCCACTTTGTATAAGGAGCTTCGAGCAGTCAGACGCACAGCGACAGAATGTGGAATGGTTTGTGCCAGAGGGAGGGGGAGCTTTGGGCCCACAGGAACAGAGGCTCAGTTCGGGAAGACGAGACAGGTCTGGAGATGACGGAGTGACGACGGTACAACGGTGTGAATGTGCTTAATGCCATTGGACTGGGCACGTCCGTGGTTATAACGGTCGTTTTTATGTTCCGTGGATTTCTCTGATGTTTAAAAAGCCAGTGTTGAAAAATCGGAACATTTTCATGGGACTCTGAAAGGACGTGGGCCGTGGCACTGGGCCAGGCTCCAGGCCTGCCGACTGGCCTGCCCGGGAGCTCCAGGGCTCGAGGGCAAAGAGGCTGGCCTGCGTCCCCACTCACGCCTGTGCCAACCGCGCACACAGCGACACTCTGACCAGATCCCTTCTTCCACCGGTATCTGTATGCGTTCAGAAGAAAAATGAAATCCTGAACTTGATCTCAAGACTTAGGCCAGCCCAGCTCTCCTGCTTTTCTCAAGGCCATGGTCTCTAATAGAGGAGAAAACCTGGGGTCTCCTTCCCCTACCTGGGATACCCTTTAGGGTTGTAGTCTCCCTCCCAGTCATCACCCCAGGGGAGGGCCCCTTTCAGAGCCCGTCAGGCCACATTAAGGGAGTCAACTCCTTCCAGTGAACCTCGGTTTAGGGAAGCGAGGTCCCAGCGGGGTTCTGCTGTGGGCTCCCCTGGGGCACTGACTCCCACTGAAGCCTACCGGGCTGGCGGGCGTTCTGGGGACGTCTGCAAATACCAGTCCGCTTCCTATTGGCCCTTTGATGACAGAACAAGGGGCTTCGCGATGCTCTTGCCCTGCGATTTCCTTTTAAAACTTCAAATTAAAAGATGCAGGCGTGACTTCTCACCAAGAGAGGAGGGGCGCTGAGCGGGGGCCGGCTGGGGACACAGTGGCCCCACCATGGGGGCAATTCAGCCCTGAGTGTGCACAGCTCCTGGGGTTCACAGTCGTTCTGGAGCCGGTTGTTTCTGGTTGGAAAAGCAGCAGCCAGAGGGGGGGAGGGGTGTGTCCGAGGAGGGGCGCGCTGGGGCCCCTCTGCGCACCCCCACTGCAGCCAGACTGAGACCGCCCTTTGCCCGGTGCAAAGCTCCTCACTCCACCAGAGGCGCAGAGGGGCGGCCCGCCCTGGCAGGCCCTAACCGCCACCAGCCCGAGGGGAGCCCTCCCCCTAGGGGAGGGCGTAGCGGGTGCAGGCTCCTTAGCTACCCTGCCCTGGCCCTGCCCCGGAGCCCGGGGTAAGCAGGTGAAGCCGCGGCCCGTGCCCCTGGGAGCCCAAGGGGATTCCTCCGGCGGGCGGGGGCTGGGGCGGGGTGGGGTGGATCCTCAGGGGCCATCCTAGGAAACAACCCCCTCCCGAAGAAGTTGGGGACGGGGACTTCTTGGGCAAAACTGGGGAATCCTTCTAGAGGTGGGGACACCCACACATTTTTATCAGGACTCAAGTGGGTGGAGCTAAGGGGATGGACTGAGCGACCACGTCCCACGACCTGGTCGTCCGAGGTGGGGGTGGGGTTCGATGGGGACGGGGGCCTGCACACGGAGGGACGACGCTGCACTGCTTCCAGACTCAGTTCCGGAAGTGCCCCAAGCCGTCCCGATACAGACAACATGGAATTTCTGGGGTGTCTGAGGCGTCACCACCCACCCCGGCCCCCGCGGGGCAGGCTGAGCTGGGCCCTGCCGGCCGCCATCCCACAGTCACCGGATCCCCGGGCACCCCCTTCGTTCGCCCCCCCCCATCCTGCAGGGACAACCCCCTCCCCAAGGTGTCCTGCGGGGCTCGTCGCGCTCCCGCCCCAGGAGATCGATCGTCTGGCTGGCGACGCGCGGCCGCAGCTCGCGGGCCTCCGCCCCCTCCCCCGCTCGGGCTACGCAGGACACGGCCTCCAAGCAGCGTCCTCGCGGCTCCGGGCCGCGGCCGGCCTCGGCTCCCTGCCAGCCCGAGAGGCGGAGACGCACCGGGCCCTTCCAATAGCGCTGCCCTGCCACTCCGGGTCTGGGGGGGGGGCGGGGGGGGAGGAGAGCGAGCCTAGCTTCCCCCCGCCGCGGCGCCCCACACCCAACCCCACCCCCGCTCCACTCTCCTGCCCAAATACCCCTTGGGCGCGCGCTTAACCCTTGCTGCGCCGCGAGGCCCGGAGGGAGGGTGCGCGTTTGGGTTGGGGGAGGGTGGGGGTGGCAGTTGCGCTTCGCCTGACGACCACTTCGGGGTCCGCCGGGCGATTCTTATTTCATTCTCGGGTTTGCTGCAGCAGCTCTTGGTTGGAAAAAGGAAAGAAAGAAATCTGCCCTGTGTGTGGGCTCTGCTGGGTTCAGGGGCGCAACAGGGGGCACCCGAGAGCAAAACGCAGGTCGGGCGTGGAGGAGCGAACCTTGCGGGCAGAGGACGCCCGCAGGGAGACCTTGGGCAAACGAACCCCACATGGAAAACACACAGCACACAGAGGCCCTTGTGAGCGCGCGGCGGCGGCGGCGGGCTGTGGAAGCGGCTCCAAAGGTCGCATTTGAAATACGGGTCCTGAAGGCGCCTATCTCCAGGCCAGCGGGAGCCCCGCGACGGAGCATAGGCGGGGGCCGTTGGCCTTCTCCAGGCGGGCCTCGGGAGGCCGCCCTGACGTTGGGAAGGGGTGGGCCTGCTGGCGTCGTAGAAAAGGACGCGTCCCGCCGTGGTGCGTGCGACCCCCGCGTGCCGCAATGCGGAGGCGCGACCCCGCGGGCGACTGTGTGGCCCCAAGGAGTGCCCAAGACCTGCTAAGGGGCCAAGGCCTCGCAGCCCGCCAGGCCCGCTGTCCCTCCCCAGCACCCTGCCCGGCCCTCCCACCTAGAGCCCCGAGAACCCGCCCCGGAGGGACGCAGGGGCGTCAGGGGCTTCGGCACCCAAATGAAAGCCAACCCTTCACGGGCGGCGTGACAAAGAGCAGAAACACGGGGATGCAGAGGGCGGAGGGGAGCCCTTAGGAACAAAGCCATCCCTCCGCGAGGGCGCTGGGGGCGGAGTTTGGGGCTCCCTCCCAACCTCCCGCTCTTCTTCCCCTCCCCCCCATACAAGGACAGTCCCCTACGTCAGCTCCCCAAAAGCCAACGCTAAAAATGCAACAATACAAATACCAGCGCTAAAGTCAAAGGCAAGTCCCTCTACCAAGAACAAAGGACAGAAATGAGCTCTTGTCAAAGCCTGGGCAGGTTTTGTAGTCGTTGGGAGTAAATTCTCCCTTGGCTATTTGAAATCCACCTCTGGGAGCCTAGAAAGCCACTCGGACTGGAGAGCTTTCCCAGTCAGGGACTGGGGGGAAGTCACAGGCGGCTTCTTCCGGGCAGAGCCGGGACCTGGGCTCAGTGGGTGCGTGGTGGCATCTTCTTGCAGAGAGCGTCCATTGGGGTGGGGGGGGGTGTCTTTCAGAAGTTTATTTCTCTGTGTCGGCATGGGTCACACCCCTTTGGATCTGGATTCTCGGGGACCACCCTCTAGTCCACAGCCATGAATAAGTCCTGGATGCTCCAGGGCCCCCTCTTTCATCCCTCTCCTTTCGGGGCTGGAGCCTGTGGCTCAGCGAGATAGCATCGCTCCTCTCCTGGGGCCCCTGAGGCCCCTGGGGGCCCCAGTCCGAGGTGGCGCCCAGAAGGCTTCTTTCCCCTCCTTCCACGGAACCGAGGGGCAAACTCTGACCCTGGCTGGGAGGGGGCGGCGTGAAAGGTGCAGACTCACATCCTTCCCCGGGGTTCCCCATCAGGCTCGGGGACATCCCGGGTCAGAGGCAGGGGCCCCAGATGAAGGCTCTGGGAATCCTGACTGCGGTTCCTCTGAGGGGCCAGGACGGAGGGGGGGTGGGAGGGATAGGGGAGGCCCCACTGGTGGTTTCCCAGGAGGGGCCCTGAGCCAGCCAGGGGAGCTTCCACGGCGCTTACGCCCCCCATTCTGTCTCTGCTTCCTTCCTGCAGCCCATCCGCGATCCCATGGACCTGAGCTGCCCCCCACACCCGCTGGCAGGTGACTGGTGGTCTAGGGCAGCGTCTCCCAGGTGGGGCGAGGGCTCCAGCCTCTCTCCATCCCGGTCCGCGCTCAGACAGGACAAAATAAACAACCGCGGGAGGGGAGCGGGAAGCCAGTCCACGGGGCTGTCGACTGGCCAGTGCTCGTGTATTTCGGTCATTTTCCTAGTTGTGGCCAAAAGGCCAGGAGCAGGGGCGTCTGGGACTCCTATGGCTTTTGAGGAGCTTTGGGGCGTGGTCCCCCCCAGTCTTGAGGAGCCTGGCGGCTTCTCACGCCGCCGCCCAGGCAGCTCCAGAAAAGATCCGCTGTACTGGCGGGCGGGAGCCGCCCTTCCTCCCAAGCTCTGCAGCAGGCCCAGCCCGGCTCCTGCGCAAGCTCGCCGTCGGGGCACCGGGTGCCACCGCGTGGCCCCCAAGCCTCGAGAGCGGCCCGGAGGAGCACGGGCCCAGCGAGCTCCGACACGGCCTGCGGAGTCCGACGCCCCTGGCGGCGCGGAGGCTGCAGCGGCTGCTCGCCGCCCACCCCCACCCTCGGCGCCCCGGACCCCAACGCCTCGGAAACAACCGGTGGAAATAGATTTTCCAGGGGATTTTTTAGCGAAGGGCCGGCGGAGTTTGGGGAAGATCAGCCCCTCCCCGGACGACGGGACTGCCCAGGACAAGGTCGCTGCAGTCCTCCGACAGAACGACAGCGCGCCCGTGGCCTGGCGGCCGGCTAGCTCAGCGTGCAAGGCTAACTGTCGCGCTGACAGCGCTGCCCGCCCCCGCCTCCGAGACCCTTCCCCTCCCGCAGTGGAGTTGTCTGTCCCGCACGAGAGCTTATCCTAGGCAAGGGTGTAAGGAAGAAGCCCGAAACACAGCAGGAAGAGAAAAAATTTCTCCGTGTCCCCTTCCCAAAGAGTCGCAGCCCCCTCCCCAGCTTCTACAAACTCCGAGAGCCACCCACTCCTGCCCCAGGGACCACCTAGCTGGGCAAATCCCCACCCCCACCTGGAAAATCGTGGGTTTGCGCCTCGAGCCTGTCAGAGAGCAGTCGCTGCAGAGCGAGGCCCCGTCTGATGCCACCGGAAGATGACCCCCACGCCCAGGACCCTCCAGCAGAGGAGCCACGCGAGTCGCCTTAGGCAGCACCGCCCCGGCAGCAGGAGCCCCCGCGGGGAGCTGCGAGGTGGCGGGCTGATGGCGGAAGGTCTACGTGTGCACTCTGCAACCCCAGACCGGCTCTAGGCTTCCCCCGGATCCCTGGGTGAACGGGAGCCCCGCGCACGGCGTGGGGGTTCGCTTCTGCACCTCACCCCCACCCCTCCCCGTCTGGGTAGCGTCCGCGCGCGGCCCTCCACCCAGCATTCCAGGCCGCGCGTGCTAGGGCGGGAGCGGAGACCCGGATGGCTCTCCGCCCGCCCCCCTCGCTGGTTCTGCTCTTTTTCTTTCTCCACGGAAGCTCAGCCAAGGGATTGCGCAAGCTTCCTGCTCCAGGTCCTTCAAGGGCCCAGAGCCGGGGCCGGACATACCCTAGGCCAGGCGCGCCCCTGCCCCTCCCACTCAGGCCGCCCTGCCCTGTCCCCGCGTCCCCTCGCTCCCCACCCGACACCCCACCCCCAGCTCGCGGCCCCGTGGGTGGCGCCCTCAGGAGGCCGCGTCGGGCGCAGCAGCCCCTGCAGCCAGGAGCCGAGCTCCGGAACGCGCTGTCTCGCCGCCGGAGGTGCTAAACTTCACACTTCGCGGCTTCCCCAGCCCAGTCGGGAAGGCCTCGGCTCGGCTGCCGCTGCGGGGCCGGGCCACGCGAATTCCCGACGAATGCTTGGCTCCTGGTCCGCTCCATCCCTCTTCCTTCGTGCGGCCCCATCTGCCCCTTCCCAGCCTCAGCCGCCTCTCACTGCTCCCGCTCCCTCTTTCGACACCGTTCCCGGGGACCCCACGAAGTCCCCTCGAGCCCCCAAGAGGACCTGGACAGCCACTGTGCCCCCTCTCTGTCCTCCCCGCCGCTGGTCCTGGGGGAGGGGTAATGCTGCTGAAAACTAGACGCCCTGTCCCTACCCCGCCACGGAAGGGGCCTAAGGTACACGCAGGCCGACCAGGACGGGGTGCGACTGGGCTCAGAGCCCCCTTCTGGTGAGGTTCTTGAGCGCCAGGGCTCCGGGCTGGTTGCTCCTTTGTCCCCCACCTCGTCTGCTCTCCACGCTCGCCCTAGCGATCCTTGGCACCCGGTCCTCCCTTCTCTGGGCCCTTTCTCTTCTCCGCTTCGCCTCCCTAAGTGCCCAAAGCCTCGCGGGGCGGGGCCCGCAGGGTGGGGGCGCGAGCTGCCCCTGCCCCGATTCCGCCCCCTGGCGGCGGGTCCCCGGTGCCCGCACGGGACGCACTTCGATGCAACCGGCAACGGCGACGGACGCCGCGGGCGTCCCCAGCGGGGCCCCCGGGCGGTGCACACTGAGAACGAGAGGCGAGGGGGCTGGTCCCGGAGGCGGGCAGGGGGCCTGGGGTCGCCCGGCCCTGTCATTCTGTCCACCCCGCTCCGCCGACACACCGCTCCCGTCGGCCCCGCTCCCTCCCTCGGCGCCTCCCCGGCCCAGGCCCGAGGAGCCCCGGCTCCGCACCTCCCCGGCGCCCTGCTCCCGGCCCCCCTCCCGCGTCCTTCCTCCCCCCCCCCCGCCCCCCCGGCGCCCGGGACCGGGGCCTCGGGTAGGCCGGGCTGCGCCAATCCCGGCCTCGGCCCGCCCCCTGACGCCGAGCTGGGCCCGCGAGGCCCCGCCCGCTGACGTCCGGATTTGCATGAGTTCTTGTGCAGCCGCGGCCCTGGCTCAGTTGTCTGAGCGAGCGCGAGCCGGGAGCCGGGGCGGGCGCGGGCAGCGGCGGGTGGCCGGGCTGTGCGGGGCGAGCGGCGGCGGCGGCGGGCCGCGGGCAGCGGGGTCGCCTCGGCCCGGGCGCCGGCTGGGCGCCGGCGGGAGCGAGCAGTGTGTGCAGCCGCGCCGGCCCCCCGCGCCCCGGCGCGCTCCGGCCCGGCCATGGAGCTGCCAGCTGTTGGCGAGCACGTCTTCGCGGTGGAGAGCATCGAGAAGAAGCGGATCCGCAAGGTAGGGCGGCGCGGGGGTGGCAGCGGGGCGGCGCGGGGGCGGCGGCCGAGCAGCCCGCGAGGAGGCGGGGAGGGGGTGGGGAGGCTGCGGGCCGGGGCCGGGGATCCCGCGGAAGCTGATGGAGTGTGCTGTCTCTTCCCCCCGCAGGGCAGAGTGGAGTATCTGGTGAAATGGAGAGGCTGGTCCCCCAAGTAAGTAGCGGCGGAGTGGCGGGGGAGCCGGGGGTCGCGGCGCGGGGCTCCGGGGCTCGGGACCCGCCGGGCCGGTGGGGTGGTGGGGGGAGCGGACGGGAGGCGGGGTGGAGGTGGGGTGGAGGGAGGAGGGGGTGGGGAGGCCGGTGGCAGGCACTGGGGAAGCCGAGCCGCCGAGCCCGAGCCCGGCGCCCTGTGTTGTGCTCCGCTCTCCGGGAAATACCATCACTAATTTATGCACTGAAAGGAGCCGGAGGAGCTGGAGAGACGCGGGGCCGGGCCGAGGAGGCCGGCGGAGGGAGGGAGGGCGCAGGCACTGACTGATGTGCAGCAGAAAATGGCTCCTTTTCCCTTTCCCTCCACCGAACGGCTCCATATTGCAAAACCAAAAAAAAAAAAAAAAAAAAAAAAAAAAATTAAAAAGCGACGAAAATGCAATTATGTGCCTCTTCCCTCCTAGTGGTGCAGGGGAAGGAAGGAAAATGGCAGAAAATGCTGGGCACTGTCACTGCAGCGCTTTTGGTGGGGAATTTCTTTTTTTAATTTGAAATGCGAAGGCACCGGATGGAGACAGACGCGCAGGCACGCACACACACACTCACACACACAGGCATATTTTTGTGTTGCTGAGTATTTGGGGGTGCTTGCCCGTGACAGCGGGCTCCAGGGCCACGAGGGGGTGTCGGGGGGCCGCTCGGCTGGCCGTTATCGGATTAGGGGTCAAGTGGAGAGCGCATGAAGTCCTAGCGGAGACTCGGGGCTGGGGAGCCAGGAGGGGACTGCGACTTTGCCTTTTGGCTGCTTTGCACGCAGGGTTCCTGGTGAGCAAAGTGGCTTTGGAACATGTCGCAGTAACACGCTTAAAATTCTTGGACAACTGCAAAATAAACTGCTAGTTTCATTTTCCTTACCCCTCCCCTTCCTGCCCCTGTGTGTTTATTTTGACTTGGGGGGGGTGTCAAGCCTGCAGAAGTCTACCCCCTAGCCCCCACATCCACAGTGAGGGCGCTTTCGGTTCGTGAAGACAGCGTGGGGCCTCTTGTCAGTCCCCACCCGGAGGCCGCCACGCTGGCTCGCGTGTTTCACGCTGTGCCCCCTCCCTTTTCCCTTGCAAGATATAACACGTGGGAACCCGAGGAGAACATCCTGGACCCCCGGCTGCTGATCGCCTTCCAGAACAGGTGAGCGCCCCCCGGCACCCGCCCGCGGCCGGGATCGGCCATGCGAATGGGCGTGTGGGTCAGGCAGCACCGAGGGGGAAAGGGCAGGGAGGGGCCTGCAGGAGCCCCCTCCCTCCGACGGGCCGGAACGGCAGGGCTGCGGCCTCGGCTTCGCTAACCAACGTCCTTGGCGGTTGCTGCAGCCTGTGCGTGGGGGCGGGGCAGGGCCAGAGAAGGCGAGGCTTGTGTTTGGGGGGGGCTGCGGGAACGGTTCGCGCGGTGGCCCTACAGCTGCCCCGAGAACTCGGAGCCGCGCCTAGGCCCCCTCGGGCCCCCTCCCGTCCTGATCTTGGAGCTCCGCCCCCAGAGTCTAGGTGTTGCTTCCCTGCCGCCACGGGCGGCTTGGCCCCAGCACGTCGCGGGGCAGCTCCGAGGAGCTGGCACTGTGAAACCGCCGGACGTCACGGAACTGAACTTAACCTGTTGGGGGCTGGAGAAAAGTTGACAAGACCTTAAGCCCCGACCCTCATCCCCAGGGAGCTTGGGATGGGGGGGCATCAGGTTCTGGCTGGCAGGGGGTGCTCCTCACACCCCCCACTGGGCTACTAGGTGGGTGAGCTTGGGCAAAGGGTGTGGGGTGGGCGCTGCCCGGCTGGCGGAGGGGTGGTATCCGGGAGGAGCTCATCCTCCTGCACACAGATGCTTGTCACGCTGCAGCTGATGCAGCTGGATTCACTGCCGGTCGCTGTGGTTCTCTGTTTCGGGAGGACAGAGGGGGGAGGGCTGGAGCGGAGGGGAGGAGCGGCAGGGCCCGCGGAGCTCGGCCACCCTGTGGCCTGCCGTCCCCCCTCCCCCTTTTATTTTGCATTATTTCCTGTGGTGCGTTTGGCGCTAAAACTAAACTCTAGACCCTTGGAACGAGCAACTAGCGGGGAACTTGCTCTCCCGCGACGCTGGAGCGGGGGTGGGGGCTAGGGGGGGCCCCGCTGAGAAGGGACTCTGCCCCGGCTGCACCTGGGAGCTCGCCACCCTGTAACCATGTCAGCGGCTGATGCCATGTTGCGTAATGAGTCCCCGGAGTATTAAAACGCAGGCTGTTGCAATGCCGCGCAACTTCGGAGTCGGCCAGGCTGAGGCCCTGGGCTTGGCGGAACTCCCCTGGGCTAGCCCACCGGCCGAGGGTTACCTAGGGCCTCAGGAGAGCGGGTTTCTGGCCCGAAAATGGGCTGCAACTTCGGCCAAGCCTGGAGAGGAGCCCGCTTCTTCCATGGAGGACTGGGCGGTGCTGGGACAATCTGCCCCCCAGCCTCGGGGCACCCTAGGCCACACCGCAGGTGGAATCCTGACAGCTGTATTGACCTCCGCCACCGCCTGTGGGCTTAATTAATTTGGAAATCGAGGGGGCAGGGCTTGGCGAGGGGGCGGGGCCTGTGCCCCCCACCCCCGCCCCGCCCCGCCCAGCCTCCGCCCCGGCCGCCTGGGAGCCGGTTTACCAGGTGGCTGAGAACCTGGCCAGGCCTCTTCGGCTGGCCTCCGCCCCCAGCCCCTAATTGGCTCATTTGCCGCTGTGTAAACAAGGGTGCAGCCCCTCCCCCTGTTTAGTGCCTGGCCTTTAGGAAAACGAGCCCTCCCTTCCGCCGGCGGCTCTCGTTATCTGAATCTTAATGAGGTCATTAGCATCTCCGGCCTCGGATGGGAGGAACGATGGGAGGAACGTGGTCCTCACACACCTCCTTCCGGCCTGTTAGCATCCCCTGGAGCCCCGCGCCTGCTCCACTTCGCGCGCGACCACCGGCTCAAGGCTGTGAGTGGCAGTGCAGGTGACCCAGCCCCGAAACTGCCATCTCGCCCGCAGAGAGGCAGGCTTGTGGGACGCGCCACTTCAGGCGCGGACCCCAGAGGTGGGAAAGCCCTTCTCGGAGGACCCCTTGGGCAGGTGAGGGTCGGTTGGAGCGAAAAGCTGGGCTCTGAGACCGGACCGAGGCGCCCAGCTGGCTGCAGGGGCTACCTTTTGCCTTGAGCTCTGAGTCATTCTGGGTCTTGCTAGCCCCGCGGCCCGCTGAAGGGGGCCATCACCCCAGGCTGAAGCAGAGCAGGAGGGGAGGTGACCCCCAGGCTAACGGCGCTGCCTGTTGCTCTGTGCCCCCAGGGAACGGCAGGAGCAGCTGATGGGCTATCGGAAGAGAGGGCCCAAGCCCAAACCGCTGGTGGTGCAGGTGAGAGCACTCTCTGGCCCTGGGGCTGCCCGCGAGGCGTCCTTTCCCTCTCGATTGCCACAGGAGCTTTTCCCAGGCCTGGAGGGTGGGGGAGGGGTGTAGCTCCAGGGCACTCCAAGTCCCTTCCTTTCTACCTGACCTTTCACACTGACGCTGGCGGCTGGCTTTTCCCCAGGTGCCCACCTTTGCGCGGCGCTCCAATGTGCTGAGCGGACTCCAGGACTCCTCTGCGGACAACCGCACCAAGCTGGAGCTGGGCGCTCAGGGCAAGGGCCAGGGGCACCAGTACGAGCTCAACAGCAAGAAGCATCACCAGTACCAGCCGCACAGCAAGGAGCGGGCGGGCAAGCCCCCGCCACCCGGCAAGAGCGGCAAGTACTACTACCAGCTCAACAGCAAGAAGCACCACCCCTACCAGCCTGACCCCAAGATGTACGACCTGCAGTACCAGGGCGGCCACAAGGAGGCGCCGAGCCCCACCTGCCCTGACCTGGGCGCCAAGACCCACGCGCCCGACAAGTGGGCCCATGGCGCTGGGGCCAAGGGCTACCTGGGAGCCGTGAAGCCGCTGGCCGGTGCGGCTGGGGCTCCGGGAAAGGGCTCCGAGAAAGGGCCTCCCAACGGGATGACGCCGGCCCCCAAGGAGGCGGTGACGGGCAACGGGATTGGAGGCAAGATGAAGATCGTCAAAAACAAGAACAAAAACGGGCGCATCGTGATCGTGATGAGCAAGTACATGGAGAACGGCATGCAGGCCGTGAAGATCAAGTCCGGCGAGGCAGCAGAGGGCGAGGCACGCTCCCCGGGCCACAAGAAGCGGGCCTCCGAGGAGCGCCACGCCCCCGCAGACAGGACTTTCAAAAAGGCGGCGGGGGCAGAGGAGAAGAAGGTGGAAGCCCCCTTTAAGAGGAGAGAGGAGGAGGCACCAGCCACCGGGGACGCGCAGCCCCAGGACGCCGGCTCCCGCAAGCTGTCCCCGCCGACCAAGGAGGCCTTCGGCGAGCAGCCGTTGCAGCTCACCACCAAGCCGGACCTGCTGGCCTGGGACCCGGCCCGCGGCGCGCACCCGCCCGCCCACCACCACCACCACCACCACCACCATCACCACCATCACCACGCGGTGGGCCTCAACCTGTCCCACGCGCGCAAGCGATGCCTCTCCGAGACCCACGGCGAGCGGGAGCCCTGCAAGAAGCGGCTGACGGCTCGGAGCATCAGCACCCCCACCTGCCTCGGGGGCAGCCCGGCCGCCGAGCGACCCGCTGACCAGCCCCCTGCCGCCCTCCAGCAGCCCGAGGTCATCCTGCTGGACTCAGACCTGGACGAGCCCATAGACTTGCGCTGCGTCAAGACGCGCGGCATGGCTGGGGAGCCGCCCGGCGCCCTCCAAGTGAAGCCTGAGGCGCCTGCGACCGCCACGGTGACAGCCGCACCGGTGACAGCGGCGGAGAAGCCCCCAGCCGAGGCCCAGGACGAGCCGGAGGAGCCGCTCAGCGAGTTCAAGCCCTTCTTTGGGAATATAATTATCACCGACGTCACTGCGAACTGCCTCACCGTCACTTTCAAGGAGTACGTCACGGTGTAGCTGGAGGGCACCGGAAGGGGAAGCTCGTTCTCGGGGGGAGCTTAGCGCCTCGGGCCGGGGAGGGAGGGGCGCGTTCCTCCCCTGGCCCCCTGCCGGGAGATCCCGGCCGGCCCCCAGCGCCAGGACCCCAAAGCCGCAGTAACCGCGTCCCTCTGTATCCAGCTGTGGGATCCTGGCTGGGGCGCCCGGCCTGCTCGGAGAACTGGTACCTTCCGGGAGGTGCCTGCGGGTCTCAGCCTCCCACCCGCCCCCGCCCTCCCTCGTGGACCGCCAGGGCAGCCACGCACGGGGCTCTCAGAGTTATAGTATTATATTTTAACCGTGCTAACTTGTCAAGTGCAGACTTTACTCCCGTTTGTACGTGGTGTTATTATTGAAATGTATTGTTTGAGCTCAAAGGCCCGACGACCCCTTTGGGCTGATATATATATATATATATATATTTATTTGTAGGTATTTATATATGGAATATAAAAACCTAGATTTATGGAGTTCCCTCTAGATCATGTTATATTCTATATCAGACAAACTATTTTCTGTTGACCCTTCTTCAGTTCATTCAGTACTTGTTTGATTTCCTTTTCTCCCCTTTCAGGAACTGCAATACCAGTAACCTTGGTATATATTTTTTGATACTGTACACATGGATGTGTTGTTTCTATGTGCAAAAAGAAAAGAGAAAAACGTTTGTTAAAAGGCTAAACGAGCTCTCTAGAAACTGCTGCTACTAGAAATGTCTAAACTATAAGCTTCCGATTATTACCTGCTTGAATGTAAATATTAAATGGAGATGTTGAAGGTGCACTCTCTGGCTGTTGGAGGCCCGGGCCCCCCTCCCCACCCCACTTCCCCTTAGGCGTCAGGGAGGAAACTGACGGCCTGCGCGCTAACCTTAGCAAAGCCAGGAGGCCTGGTTTCGAGGGCTGAGGCACCCTCACACTGAGGAGTGACCCTGCTCCCCAGGAGGTCGGAAGTCGAGAGACACTCCAAAAGAGAGGGGACCCCGCCCCCAGGGCACTTGGTGGTGCCGGGATCTGCACAGTAGGGGAAGGGTGCAGGGGTGGGTGGGCAGGCTCCCAGAGGCTTGGGTAGGGCCAGCCCCCACCCGGAGCGGCACCCGCCAGGCACCTGCTGATCTTTGTCCCCCACCCACTGGGGCACAACACACCCAGGCGCCGGCCCGGTGGGGCAGGGGTGTTCCTCCTTAGTAATCCGTGCCTGGTCGGGCAGGTTCAGCGGGAGGAGACCCTCCCACCCTCTCCGGCCTCCCTTGCTGGCATCCCCAGCCCCGCCCCTCCGAGGGAGCCTCCGCGGCTCTTTCTCTGCCAGGCTCTCTCCCCGGAAACCACCAGGCCAGAGGCTCTGACTGGAGGCACAGCCTGCGCTCCGGGGCAGGGGGTGGGGGTTGGGGCTTCCTTGGAGGTGGATGGTGGGGGGAGGAGGAGGAGGCTTGCAGAGCCAGGCCTGCCCACCCTCACGTCTTTAGTTAGTGGGGAAATGCGGGACCCCATCTCGCCCATGCTGCTGCGGGTGGCAAATATGGGGCACTTGGTGACCCGGGGCAGGAAGGGGTTAAGGGCCCAGAGCAGGCGAGGGCAGTGGGCTAAGCTCTGAAGTGCAGCTCCCCCGGCCTGGAAGCCACCACCCGGGAATGCAGGGGCGGAGGCCAGCTTTCTGCAGACGCAGCGATCTTCCTCCCGGCTGGGGTGGCCAAGCAGGGCCAGGGGCCGGGGACAGGTCCTTGCGGGTACTTGACTGCTCCTGGCCTGCAAAGCCCCTTGTTGGCCTGCCTGGGACTGAGGGGCCCAAGCCCGTGCGGAGCGCCAGGGCGGAAGAGGTCAACGTGGTTTCAGAATGGGTGTGTGTCTGGGGGGTCGGGGTGGGGGGGAGGTGGCGAGAGCGCACAGTGTTGGGAAGGCCAGGGAAAGCGCTGGAGGGCCAGGAGGGTGGGGAGGCCTGAATGCGGACAGTGTGGCCAGTGTTGGCTGCAGGCCACCAGCGACTGGAGATGGGGGAGGGGAGCCCAGCGGGGGAGGGGAGGGAGGGAAGGGAAGTTCAAAAAAAAAGAAAAAAACCCGTTGAGAGTTTCTAGCCCTGGCTTTTGTAAATTGTCCCTCCCACCACCCCCTTCACCCCAGCCCCCTAAAATGAGCTAAATGCCGCCCCTCCCCCTCCATGTAATGAATGCCCTTTGCCACCCTGGGAGCCGAGGGAGGGAGGGGTGACCGTGACTGCTTCTGGCAAACTGCCTGCTCAGCACTAGAACTGGGCCTGTCCTTCACTGGCTGGCACACAAAGGGGCATGCCCGGCGGCGATTTCGTCTCCCTGTTTTTCTGGAAAAGGGGAACTAAATATTCGGGAATGGGAAGGGGGAGCCCCTTGTTCAGGTCAGCACAGTCTGTGACTTGAGAGGGAGCCTTAGTCCCTGGGGTGCCCCTCTGCCCAGTGGGTGGCCTCTGCCAGTCTGAGCCTGGGGAGTGGGGGAGGGGCAGGAGGTAGAGGAGGGTACTGCCACTACCTCTGAGGGAAAGACGTGGCCTGCAGGTCGCCTGAGGCCCTGGAAACTGGGCTTGTGGTGGGTCTGCAAGGAGGGCAGGTCAAGAGCTTATGGAGCCTGGGATCAGAAGGCTGACAGCAGAGCAAAGGCGGGCGGGCAGGTCACGAGGAGCCGCAGGGATGCCCAGCCCGGGGCCAGACCCGAGAAGGTCCAAGGGCGCCATTTGCTGAGCTCCGCAGACTCAGACACCACCTGGGCACCTTGTTCCACTCAGACCACGGAGCTGAGTTTGCCGGGGGATGAGAGTCTGGGGCTCTGGGGGCAGAACAGCTTGTCCAGGGCCAGTGGCCGCTGCCCAGTTCCGTGCTGATTCCAGAACCAAGCTGTCTGCTCCACCTTCCTGCAGAGAGGTGCCCACGGTGACTCACCACCCCGCCTCCCATCCCCACCTGGGCCTCAGGGCCTCTTGGCATAGCTGTGTCCACGGCTGAGGAATATTCACAGGAGGTCACAGCCCTGGGCCAGACCGGGGAAGAAAGGCCCCCAGGTGGGGCCTGTTCTGCCTAACTCGGGGCCCAGCTGTCTGTCAGCTCCCAGCGCCTCACCAGCAAAGGCTCAGAAACCCTCTCCTTGAGCCCAAGTTCAGGGCAGAAAGAAAGCAGGAGGCAGAGATCTTAACGTTGCACCTGGGAGACCCAAACTTCTGTCCCTTCTCCACATGAGCCTTCTAAGAGCCGAGCCTTAAGCATGGCGCACTCGTGTATGCCTGCCCCCCCGCCCTGCCAGAAACTGGTAAGCTGGCCCCTCCAGCACCAGCCCGGGCCGGACTCTGGCTCCGGGGTCCCTAGAGAGCCTGCACCCCTACCCCAACCCCTTTTCACTAGAGCCAAGTTCAGCCCTTCACTGGCTGTTTGCTCTGTCCTTGGATCCCGCCAGAGTGCTTTGGCAGCTAGGGTGGCCAGACCGAGCACCTAAAAAGATAGGGTGCTTAGCTACGTGTGAATTTCAGATGGACGCTGCCTCATTATTTAGTGTGAGCGTGTCCCATGGGATAGGTGAGATATGCCAACGCAGTGTGTACAGCAAAGGAAAAATCGAATGCACTGCTGATGTGAATTCCGACGTCACAGGGCCCCCTGCAAACCCTGTCCGGGTGCTGACCCGTGAGCGAGGTCCGTCCCGGCCCCCAGGCAGGCTCAGCCCAGGTGGGGAGAGGAGATGCTGGCGCTGAGCCACTCGGGTCCCATGTGGGTGGCTGTCGTCACGACAGGGGTTTTGCTGGCGTGGCCCTATGTGGTGGCACTGAACAATGACTGCAGTTTAAGGTGGGGGTGCGGTGTGCATGTGACATGACCTGGACAGGGGAGTGAGGGGAGACCAGAACCGGTCCCTGTGTCTCTGCCCACCTTGGGCTCCTGAACCGAGGTGCCTCCATCCCTGCGCTCCCAGGCAGCAACTTCTAGAACATGCAAGGAGGGCAGGACAGGTGTGGTTGCAGCGCCCAGAGCCCTCAGCTGAAACCTGTCCCTCCCCACAGCTCAGGGGCCTCCTCGCCAGCGAGGACATGGCCGACGGTGGGGATGGGCCCAGGAGGGCCTGGCGCGCTTCTGCAAACCCCCCAAGTAAGCACATGGCGTGTTGTTTTTTACCAAGGAACGTGAAACACCCCGCGCCCGATCCGAACGCCTTCTCACGGCGTTTGGCTCCGTATCGGGGTGACCTGACGTGGGGACGGACCGTAGGTTACCCGTTGACCTGGGGCCTCATCCCCAGCCCTCCTCCGGCTTTATCCTGGGCCACCGAGGAGGTCACAGGCACAGCAGAGGCACAGCATGAGACACGTGAGCCAGGCCTGCGCTTGCACGGAGGCCGGGTTTCTCCTGCGGTTCCTCACTGGTGGCTGCTCAGCTGAGAAGGGGGGACTCAGAAGAGGAAAGGGTACTGAGGTGGCGACTCCCGGACACACAGTGTCTGTCTCCTGGGGCCGTGGCCCCGAACCTGCCCCGCCCCGCCCCCACGCCCTCCTGTCTTCCCTGCGCCGACCAAGGGCTGGTTGTGTGCGGGCACCTCAGGGGCCGTCTCATGTGATGCCCACGCGCCTGCGGGCGGGAGGCCCTCCTCGCAGACGGCTTTGGTGCCGGTGTTGCCTCTCTGAGCGCAGATGTTCGTGACCAGGACCACAGACAGGGGTTCTGAGGAGCCTTGATTGTTTCCAGGAGCCGTGCACTCAGCTTCTAGCGTCTGTGGATCCTTCAGAAGCCAGCCTAGGTCTCCTCCCTTCTCCGAGGTTGTTCTAGACGATTCCAACCTTTACCAGGGCCAGCTGTAGCTGCAGTATTTACTGACCCCCCACGCGCCCCCAACTCATTTTCAATCAACACATGGATGCGTGGGCCTCGGCTCTCCAACTAGACAGAGCCCTGACGAGGGATATGTCTGGGGTGTTTTATGTGCTCCCACAGCTTGTACATGGTTCTCAGATAGATGCCTTAGAATCAGATACCGTGGGGGGAGGGGCGGACGGCGCCTCTCGGACAGTGGCCCTGGTTCCTGCACTGCAAGCCATTAATAGCACCCACAGACCAAGGAAGGGCCTGAACAGCCCCCAGCGGCTCAGCCCCCAGGCCCCTGAGGCTGCAGAGCGAGACCAGGGCGCCTTCCCCCTTGCCAGGCCTACACCTGATCCACTTGTGAGGGCTTCAGGAGGCTCCAGGTAATTACGAGGTAATTGAATTTAAGGGAACAGAACCTGAGGGTAATAATCCTGGAGTCAGTTTCAGGCAGACACACGGTTTCGTTTCCGTATTTAGCTAGTGGTGCGTGTTATTTTGCTGCTCGTGGCTCGGCCTCCATCTCACCCTTTTGCATGTAGTTGTAACGTGAGGTGGGAGAGGGGCAGGCATGTCACACACACACACACACACACACACACACACACACACACACACCCATCGGCGACCAGCGGAGGACACAGCACCCGCCACCCTCTCTTTCCATGGGCGGCATTTCGTGTGAGCTGTGTGCAGAAGGCCAGGCACCCCGCGAGCGCTGAACGCTGCTTGTGGTCATGAGGGCACCTACCCAATTGCCTGCAGGTTCGCACACCGAGGTGGGGGCAGAGCTGGCGTGACCGAAGGCTGCGCAGGGAGCGCGTGCCCCCACGTGCCGCGCATGGGTGTGGGTGTGGGTGTCCGGGGCTGCGGACGCCGCCGCAGCACGGCCCACGCTGCCAGCAAGGCCTCTCGCTTGCCACCTGAGTGAAGGGCCCTTCGAACGCACCCCGGAGTTTACTGTCACTGCTAACAAGCGCCTCTGACGCCTTTCGACCCGCTCCAGGTGTAAAGTTAGCCTCCCTGGGTTTCCCCCCTTTCCTGTTTCATCTGAGGAATTCTTCACTAATTCCACGGTATCTGGTTTCTCATTGTTTCTCTCTGCGGCAGAGAGCCCCTTGGGGTGGGCTCTGGAAGGTCTGCCTCACAGTCTGGGCCTCCGGGATCACTGGTCCTACCCTCCGCTGCCCGCCGCCCTCTCCAGGGGGGCTGCCCTGCCTGTCAGAGCGGTGCGAGCCCTACCGTCCTGGGGAAACGAGCAAACACCTCTCGCAGAATCAGAGAATGGCCTTGGGTGGTCGCTCTGCAGGAGGAACAGGACAGCGTGCTACGCTCCTCTGTAACACAACGCTGCAGTCACGCAAATGGCACAGAGTCACGGTGTGTCATCCAGTCTCGGGTGGGGGGCGGTGCTATTGGGGCTTGAGGACTCGGAGGAGCTCAGGCTGGCGGAAGAGGCCTGGGCTGTTCCAGATGCGAGCTGAGGACCATGTCTCTCCCTCTGACTCGAAGGAGGTAGGACGGGGGGTGGGGAGAGAAGAGCCTGGCCAGTGGAGTCCCTCCCTCGGAGGGAGGAAGAGCGGAAGCAGCGAGCATCCTTATGGCCGTTTCCTGCTTTGTTTTTCTTGCTCTGACTCTCCCCCCAGGGCTGGGGTGGGGGGGACGCTGGGCAGGTCCCGGAGGCCCAGGAAGCCAGCCGGGCTCCACTGGAGCCCCCGTGCCACTTCCCACTGGCTCCTCTCCTGGCACTGAAAATTATTTATGTTTGCAAATTGCTTTTGACTCACATGAGTTATTCCTCTTGCCTGCCAACAGGTCTGCGGCGGGGAGCGGGTTATGGAGCCGGCGAGCTGAGAAATCCAGGGGCGATGGCGGACCTGGCCCTGAGGGAGGATCGCAGGCCCTGGGGTCTGGTCCGGGTCTCCACTGCTGCGCCTTGACTTCCCCTCCTGGGGTCGAGCTTCTCATCTGCAGAACAAGAGGGTTGGGTGGCCTGTGGGGGCCGTCGGGGGCCTCATGGCTCTGATGTCCCCTGGGCCTGTGACCTCTGGCGGGGCCCAGATGAGAGTGGCGCCAGCTGCCAGACCCCGATGCCAGAGGCGGCGAGGGTGCTTCCTCTCTGAGTCTGGTGCCACGATGGCCCTCAGTGACGTCTTCTTCTCTAGACGAGGGTGAAAACAAAGGTCTGCAGAGGAACGGCAGCGTGGAAAGTTGGAAAGTCCCTGGGGCTGGTCCAAGAGAGAAACACACACAGCCCCCCCCAAGGAGCCACCTGGTCACCAGCAGGTCCTCAGCGGACAGGGCGCGGGTGGGGTGGCCTGCGGCCCAGGGGGAGCACAGGGTCATGGGCTCCTGGAGGCTGAGCAGGGAGAGGATACGGAGTGTCTGCTTCGAGTCCTTCACTGCACCAAGGAGAAACTGAGCCTCCGAAAGAGCAAGCCAGCATCAAGGTGAAGTATCGATCATGCCTGCCCACCAGCCGTGCTCGCCCAGGTCCCTGCTGCGGAACTGGATCTATTAATAGGAATGACGACGAGGTAAGCCCGAGTTAACGCCAGAGCTGTGGCGGCTGCCCCTGCTGCTGCCGAATGCCGCGGTCTGGCTTCTGTTCTCCGGACTGTGGTTTGGGGCCCAACCCGGAGAGAGGACGGAGGGTCTGGGCTTCTTCCAATCCAGTGACCACCAAGCGGGGACAATGGCTGTTGTGGGCTCAGCGCTCCGAGGTGGCAAGAAACCTGCCAACCTCAGAGCCTGTGTTGGCTGTGCCTGGGCAGAAAGATGGTATTTCTTCATCCCTGGCCAAACCACAGCGAACCTCAGCCGCGGGTGCAGAGGGGAGTCTGGGGTCTGTGCTCTCTCTCACGGGAGAGGACCTACGGGTGGGCGGGAGGCAGCTGGGCAGTGGGGAGAGGGCCTTCCCTGCAGAAGGCCTCCCCCGCCCAGTCCTGACCGTGCCCCCGGGAGCAGGGGCTTCCACCCGAGGCAACGGTGATGCCTCACGTCTGCCTCCCAGAGCAAACTCGCATGAGTTCCGTGGGTTCCTCCTAGGACTGGGGGCTGGGCCAGGCTGTCAGCACGCGGAGAGATTAGTCATGGCCCCCTTGCAGCACCAAGGTTAAGGAACCCGGAGAAAAGGCGAGGCCCTGGCCCCACTTAAAGGAGACTCAAAAGATAAGACACCAAATGCAGCTCATGATCTGGGTTTGCTTTTGAAACGAGAAAAACAAAACAAAACAAAACTAGTTACAAAGAACATTACTGAGTGCCACGGTGACGTGAAGCACAGCACAGGGACTGTGATCACCACGGACGGACGGTGCCGGCAGGGGCAGGGGGGTGGAGGGACCGGAAACACCGGGGGGCCACCTCGTAGCAATTGTCTGACTGCCATCCTGCACACCTGACACTAATACAAAATAACATCAAAAGTAAACTGTAACTGGAAAATACAGATTTAGAAAGGCCGTGACAGGAAAGCGACAAGGCCAGCCTGGGGCCGTGTGAGACGTCCTATCGGCGGTCACGCTGAGAACGTCCCTGATCCTAGAAAATCCACGCTGCTCGGAAGCCCTCAGGCTTGATGAGCACAGGTCTCCCACTCACTCTCAGACAGCTGGGAACAAATGTGTCCGTAAGGACGGAGCAGACAGCAGCCGCTGGGGAAGCTGGGTAGGGAACCTAGGGCAGCTCCTTTATGGTTCTTGCTACTTTTCGGTAAACAGTGTTGTTACAACGTAAAAACCGGTCCTGGGAGCCTCCCCTCCGGGGTTGGGGCAGGTGCGGTCCGCGCTGGAGCTGCGTGCGGGGCTGGCAGGGACCAGCAGAGCCACCCCACGCAGGTGAGGCTGAGCCCTCGGGGCCGCCTGCTTTCCAACCCTTCGCCCCATGACCTCAACACAAGTGTTGGGGGCCCGGGAGGGCGAGACCACAAGCCCGAGCCCTGCCCCAGCAGGGTCCCACCACCCCCAGCTCCGCCAGCCCCTCGCACCTCCCGGCTGAATCCAGCCTTACTCTGCAGCCACGCGAGGAGGAAGCAGAACTAGGCAGCCAGGCAGACCTGGCACGTGTGCCAGCCCCTGCACTCCCCAGTTCTGTGCCCGGGGCTGGTGGCTCTGTGCCTCTGAGCTCCCCAAAGCTGCTTCCTTCTCATCATGGAGGTCACCTACACGCCACCTTTTGAGAGAAGCCTTCCCGTCTCATTAGCCTGGTTTTTTTTTACAGCAGGGCATCCTTATCTGAAAGTATTGATTTGTTTACTTGTCTGCCTCCCCTGGGCAGAGTGTCAGCTCCAGGAGAGCAAGTCTTTGTCTAGCTCATTGATCCCAGAACTTGGCTGGGGCACCAGAGCTATTCGTGATGGGGGGAGGGGAGCCTCAGTTTCCTCACCAGTGAGATGGAGGTGGTGAGCCCTGATGCAGGCACACTTGTCAGGCTGCTCAGAGAGAGGCCCAGGGTGCCCCAGGGGTGCGCTTGCCTAGAAGAGGCAGGAAGAAGCCACGTCAGGACTGTGAGGACGAGCAGCCCAGCGTGGCCCCCTCCTGCTCGGACACTCTCTAATTAACCTGGCCACCCGGTCGTTCTGTCAGGGGAAGAGCACGTAGATGGGAAGGAGTGAGTTATGTTGTCAGGGCTTTTGTTCTGGGTTGCCCTGTGGGGGGTGGGGGCTAGGCCTCATTGGGTGCTGTGAGCGGGCATGACCCTACCTGATTTCCCCAGCCTCTGCCCCCCAGACCGGACATCCCAGCAGCTCTGTGAACCCAGGTGGCTGAGAAGCCACACGTGGCCGGAGCCCAGAAACGCCATGGGCCCGGAAACATTTAGTCACGTGTCGTGTGAAGAGATTCTAAAGCAAAGAAGCAGCATGGACCCTCAGACCACGCTCCTCCCACTGACCTGGATTTTTCCGCTCCTGACCGCAGAATGTACTAGAAGAGAATTACACCTGTCATCGTGGCCTTGCCTGTGGGTCACAGGAGGCGGGCAAGGTCTGCAGAGCGCGGGCCCTGACCACGGCCTGGCTGGCTGGGTGACCAGGGGAGTCAGCGAGTCAACGGATGGAAAACTCGGGCACTTCCGGGTATTGTAGCTCAGAACTTGGTTTCTTCCCTGGTACATGAGACGGGCTGGAAACAGTGGGCCGACCCCAATCTAGGCCTGCCTTTTGTCCCCCTGGAAAGCTGGCACGACATGCAACCGCAGCACACCTAGAAGCTCCCTGGAGGTGACTGTGGCATCCCAAATAGAGCAGGTCCCTTCTCTAACCTAATTAGGGCCCAAGGAGACCTTCTGAAACCCAAGCCCCCAGGAGACAGGAAGCAGCTGAGAAGGCGCCGGAGAAAGGCCTCAGCCCCACATCCTCGGGCATTTGCTCACTGCTGTTGACTGCCATGTGGCTTCCCGGTGACAATGTTGAAAGATCTAAATGCACACGGGGCATCGCAGGGGGCATACCATACAGGCCGACTTAGCTCGGCACGTCAGCAGGTGAAGACCATGCTGACATTTAGAACAGCAGACGGGATCCTGTCCGCTGCCACTGCCGCCGCTGCCCCAGGGGCCGGAGACATGAAACGGCCTCCAGCTCTGGGCCGGTGGGGGCCTCTCGCAGGCAAGGGATCTCTTTGCTACGTCCAGGCCTTGAGGGGTGGGTGAGGGGAGTGCCAGGTAGAACGGATGGCTGACAAGGAAGAGGCCAACGACTGATCTGCTGTCCCAAATTCCCATCCTGGAGCACAAGTGGGCAAACGGTCAGATCTATAAATAATGCTTTCAAGAGGGGCCCTTCCTGATGCACCTCCCAGAGTTGGCAGGCATGCCCTGCTCTGTTAGCGCTCCTGCGCCCTCTCTCTCTCCCTCTCCCCCCTCCCCCTCTCCCCCCTCCCCCTCCTTCTCCCTCTCCCCCCCTCTCCCCCTCTCCCCCCTCCCCCTCCCCCCCTCCTTCTCTCCCTCTCCCTTTCCTTCCTCTCTCTCTCCCTCCCTCCCACTCGGTAGTGTTGAGCCAGGAACACAGGATCTCCATCACCTACAAAGGGGTTCCCACCCCTCCACTTGCCCTGTAGCCACAGCTGCCCAGAAATGAACTTGGGTGGGGAGCAACCCTCCCCCAAACAGCCAATCCCTGTTCATCCCCAGCTGGGGTGAGGCGCTGCCCCCAGGCTGGCCACAACCGACCGTGTCCCGGAGCCCAGGCCGTGGTGGCGAGTCCCAGCGCACCTGCGACACCCCTGCACACCCGCTCCCCCACCACCAACTCTCCCTCATCCGCTGAACCGAGTGTCTCCACAGGTCGGGACTACTACGCCTCTGCCTGGAAGACCTGGCTAAATGTCTCTGAGTGATGTGCCCTTTGTACCTAGCAGGTCGCTGCTGCTCCCTTCCTCCCAGAGAGTAATTGCTCAGGGCACTGTGCTCGCCCCTCACTGCTCCAGGCAGTGGCCATCTCTGGACTGTCCCCAGGGCCCCCCACGCTGGCTCATGAGAGCAGGAGGTGAGGAGGCAGCTTTCTTTCCCACTGTGGGTCTCTCTTTGTCAGATACTTTTTAAAAATATATTTTCTTTATTTGTTTTTAGAGAGAGAAAAAGGGAGGGAGAAAGAGAGGGAGAGAAATATCAATGTGTGGTTGCCTCTCGTGTGCCCCCAACGTGGCTGCAGCCCAGGCCTGTGCCCTGACTGGGAATCGAACCTGCGACCCTTTGGTTCCCAGGCCAGCGCTCAGTCCACTGAGCCGCACCAGCCAGGGCTCTGATACTTTTCATCATGAGCTTGAATTAAGGAGCAATGTGCCTGGTCAGCCCCACTGCCTTGTCCCCCATGACCTCACGATGACAATGAACGATGGAGCCAGGCTTCACGGCAGAGGCCTCGCACGCCAGCTCTCCTTCAGTCCTCACAGGAACTCAGTGGGAGGCAAACCATCATTCCTTCCAGGAGCCATGCTCGGAGAGGTGAGGGTCCTGCCCCCCTCACAGAGCTGGTGAGTAGTGGAACCAGGGCTTGGATCGAGGCTGCCTGGGCCCCTAACCATGAGGCCACATGGCACACGGCTGCCATCAGGGGTCTTCGGGCGCAAAGAGTGTCTGGCCAGGATGCCCCCCTGCAAGAGTGTCAGCGTAGGCACCGCCCACCTGCCATCAGAGGCACCAGCCGTGAACTGAGATGACCCCACCAGGTGAGTAGCTCCTGGGACCCTAGAGTCCGCTCAAGGATGGAGCTGGAAAGAGCCTCAGAGGGACCTCAGCACAGCTCCCCACATTTCTCAGGTGAGCACAGTGATGCTTGGGCGCCACACCTCAGCTGCCAAGCCACCCAGGACCATGCGGGGACAACCCTTCTGCCCGCAGCCCCCACTTTCGGGTCCGCTCTCAAGGCAGACGTGGGGGAGAGGAGTCAGCCTGTGTGGATGGGACCTCCCCCAGTTCTGGCTCAGCCCTCTGGAAGCCCCCGGGGTTGAACACGGCTTTCCAGTAGCCTCCGAAATAGAGGCTGCTGGGGACCATATCTGTACTACGGACCCGGCAAGAAACCCCCACTCTTCATGCCTGAGTTTCTCTGCAGCCTCTTCTCTCCTGCAGCCCTGGGCTGACAGGAGGGTCACTGTCCCATGGTATGGTGGCTCCATTTCCATGACTACTCCATTCAAGCCCAGGCCTCGGTCACAGCTCAGGGCCTCCGTCGCCGGCTCTCAGAAACCTCAACCAGAGATCTGAGTTGGTCGGGCCGCTTGCACCCTGGCCTTCCCTGCAGCCCCGAACCCCAGGTTCTCCCATGATACGCTCGCAGCAGCACCTGGAAGCTTCCCTTTGTGGCACTTCCCAAAGCTGTCAATTACATCACGTGGGTGGCCTGGCTATCGCTGTCTCCTGTTACCCCGCTGCAAGCTCCATGAGGCCAGACTTCAGGTCTGTTGTAGTCAGAAAAGCACTCCTGACTCTGAGCGCTGGGCTTGGCCGGCACAGAGAAGGTGCCCAGGAAATCTTTGTTGGATGAGTACGTAGGCAGGCAGTGGGTGGGTGCATGGGGGGATGGGTGAGGGAGGGATGGGAGGGTGGGTGGGTGGGTGATGGAGGGATGGATGGGTAGGTGGATGATGGAGGGATGAATGGATGGGTAGACACTGAAAGAACAAGTGGAGACTTTTCTAGGATGCCACGTTACCAGCAAGGCATCTGAAGCTGGGTGATGTCCCACCGTGTGGAACAATGAGGCTGAGAAGGGTCAGGGCAGGCATGCCAATTCTCCCCTTCTCCCCTTCCTTGCCTGCGGTCTCTCCAGCTACCACCTTGGAAGCCTCCTGCTGAAACTATCCCAGAAAGCTTTCCCCTGTAACCAGCAGCCCCTTGGGTTAACGTCAACCTCAGGTGGCTGGGGAATGAGACCACAGTTGACCCTTGGACAGTGTGTGGGCAGGACCTCTGACCCTCCACACAGTAAAAAATCTGAGTGTAGTTTCTGACTTCCCCAAAACGTAAGCTGCCCCTGGGTGTGTGTGGGGAATTGGCTCCAGGACCACCTCCACACCAAAGCCCCAGGTGCTCGGCCCCGTGTAGAGCAGGACGGGGACCGAGGCGCACACTCAGCTCCGCACTCGCAAGCCGCCCACCACAGACGGAAAGCAGCACAGACGGCCACGGAAACGGTCCATGCGGAAGCGGGCCCGGGCGGTTCCGACCACGCTCTTCAAAGCTCAGCTGGACGGTGTCCCTTCTGCTCCTTCGAGTTTTGTGCCCTTCTTCCTTTGCCTGCTGCTCCAAGGCAGGTTTCCGGAATAGCCCAGCAATGGGGGCCAGGGGGAGGCAGATGAGCAACCTGGAGGGATCCCCATGAACATCCAGGAGCACAATCCAGGGCTGATGTCTCATGTTGTCATAGGATCCCCCCAAGAAGGAGAGGAGGTGGCTGGATGGCGGAGGGGGGTTTGCTCCTGCAGACACCGGCTCCCTTCTGCCCCCCACTGATGTCCCAGGGGACGTGACAGACACCTTCTTCACCCCCTCAGTGCAGGGCCTAGGACAGCATGGGGACAGAGGTGCACTTGAGCAAGTTCTTCTGTGATCACTGTGGCAAAGAGAACTACCGCCAGGCGCGCTAATACAGAAATGAAAGGCTCTCCTCCCTACGATTTCATAAAACCTGGGCACCTACTACGTGCCAGGCCCTTCCGTGTTGTGTCAGGGAGCCGGGCACAGAAGGTGAGGTGTGGAGAAACCCAGCCGAGCTGGGGTTCACACCCAGTTATAGGCCACGCTTGTTGTTTGTTCCCTGGAATCTGGAAGGTGCGGTCCCTAGCTGTCATTCAGGCTGTCCTTCCACCAGCGCAGGAGCCGGCTCCACGATTTCCCACGACCACACTGGGCCTCCATGTCCCCAGGTACCCAGCCCTGCCCACTCTGGGGCCTGGCTAACTGTCCGCTTCTCCTCCTGAACCACTGTGAGATCCAGCTTCCCGCAAGTTCCTCCCTTTTCCACGGGTGGGGGGCGGGGTGTGGAGGGGAGGCAAGGCTCCAAGTGCTAGGAGCCCCGGGGGGCGCAGTCTTGGCTGGAGGCTCCCCAGCTGCCCCCCTCGGCCACGGTCTGTTGAAGGAGACCTATACCCTCACCCCGCGGCTCTGCCTCAACCGCCCCGCCCCCAACACTTCCAGAAGGGAGACAGCCGACCCCCGGCGTGGGCTCGAAGAGCGGCCAGCACCTCTTCTCTTGTTCTCCTTCCCGACCCTCAGCCCCACCCCCACCCGCTTTCCTTCCGCCTCCCACCTGGCCGAGGAGTGAGCCAGCTACTGCTCGGTGTGGGGAGGGGAGGAGCTCCGGGGGCTGGGGAATCTGTCCTGCCCCCCTCCCCAGGAGGGGCGCCTCGGGGAGCTGAGAGGGTGGGCTGGTCGGGGAGGACACCCACCCACAACACCTACTGTGGGTGCTGACTGCCCTGCCTTCGCCCCAAAGAGCCAGATGGAGATGGGGAGGGGGCGGGGCTCGGAAAAGGAGCTCGCCCGCCGCATCTCGGCCCTGCTGACTCGGCAACGCTGGCTCCGCCGGCCCCAGCCCCGCACCAGGAGTCGCTGGGGCCCCCGACAGGGCTGCGGGAGCGGCGCCTTCCGCCCCGTGCCTGTCTGCCCTGCTGCGGCCCCCGTCCGCCCCGCCCGGCGACGCTGGCGGCCGGCCATTTCTCCGTCTCGCCCGGGCGGCCGTCGCTGCGCAGCCCCGCATAGCGGCGGAGCCCGCTCCCCACCTGGCCGAGGCCGCAGCCCCAAGGCCACGCGCTGTCCCCCGTCCCGGGGCCGGGGTCAGTTGACACGCGACAACGTGGTCGCCCCGTGGTGGGCCATGCCCTCTAGGGGCTTCTCATCGACAGGAGCCGCGCGCTGGACATGGCGGCGCAGCCCCTTTCTTGGAGCGACCTGGCGAATTGCTTGTGGAACCTTTGAAGCATGGGCCCAGGGCGGGCTGCCGAGCCACCTGCCCACCCTGCCCTCAGGGCAGGGCTGCTCCGGCCTCTCCCACCCTCGGTCCCCTGGAGGAAATTCCTTCTCTGCCGCCTCGGTCCATAGGGTACTGCCCTGTGACCCCACGCCGCCTCCCACACAGCAGACGCTTGACTCTGGGGTTCAGCTCTGTGTCCTAACCCAAATGTAAGAGACCCCAGGGCAGCCGGTATCCCCGACAGGGCGCACAGGGTGAGCAGGGGAGTCCGTTCTGTGCCAGGTGGTCGTGGCCTGGCAGGTGACCCCTGGGGAGAGGCGAAGAGGTCTGGTAGCGGAGCTCCCCACCACTGATTTGTCTCGATGGGAAAAGACGGCGTGGGGAGCGCCCGGACGCCCACAGCACCACCAGGCTGGAGCGGCCCGGTGCCACCCTCCCTCTGGGCAAATCCATTCTTCGCGAGGGCAGCTGAGGCCAGGGACCGGCCAAGTAGGGCCGGGCTCACCCCACTCTGGGAGCCGGCCGCCCGCCGCCCAGGGAGCCTTGGGAAATGCGCGAAGTGGTCAGACTGGTTTCCGGAGCCGGGCTCAGAATCCACGCGGGCTGGCAGGCTTGGGGGGGGGGGCTTGAATCCCGCCAGCGGTGCTGGAGAGGCCACTCAAGTAGGCTTTGTTTTAGACCCTCCAAGGCGACCCTGTGGGGTGGGGGTGCAGGGGACAGCAGGCATAGCTTTGAGAAAACCCAGTTTTCAGATTGAACAAGAGCACAGGCGGCTCTCCTGCCCCCGCCTGCCCAGCCCCCTCCAGCCCTGTCCCCTTGTTGGCCAGGAGTACTTAGAGGAGTGACTCCAGCCCACAGCGAGCCCAGCCTTTGATCTTGGTATTTGAGAGAAAGAGGGGAGGGTGTGGGAAGAAGAGTCTGGCTCTGCAGGTGACCTTCCAAATGACCTTGCACTAGTCACCCCACCCCCCATCTCAGTTTCTGATTCTACCTCTGTCCCTTCCTGTCTGACCCTCCTGGGAGTCTAGGTGAATGGGGACGTGGGGACGCCCTCCGGGTCCGTGGAAGGGGAAGGACTGTGCCAGAGCCAGTGGCAGTGGGCTCCCCTTCAGTTGAGGGCTCCCGAAGGAACCTAATGCGATGCTGGGGACCCTGGGCCCCCCACCCTCAGCCCCGGGCGCTGGCGACTTGGAGACGGGAAAATGGAGACTTGGGGGGCACATTTCCTACCAGGGACTAGCATGGCACTCGATGGCGTGCGCTAGCAGGCGCCAGGTTCTCCAGGGGTCTCTGGGCTGAGGAAGGGGTGCCTCCCCTCTCCCCACCCCTCACAAACCCCCAGGTCTGGAAGTCCAGGGAAGGGGCCTCGAAGGGAGAAGCTGAACAAGATGGGGGGCTGGGGCAGCAACAGCACTGCCACCCCAGAAAATGGAGTGTAGAACTTCCTGTCGGCGGCAGCTGCTAGGCAGCTAGAGTGGTCTCCAGAGCGCCCACGCTAGTCTTAAGATTCCTCCGTGGAAAAGACGGGGACGTGGGGCTGGCCCTACACGGAGTGGTGGGGGCTCCAAGATTAGTGACCCCCCCAACCAACCCAATCAGAAGAAATGAGTGCCCAGCCCTCCTCACCGCCGCGCTTGCAGGGGACCTCCCCCCACTTCCCGCAACCAGGGTGGGTTGCAGCGAGGGTCCAGCCCAGCAACCGCGTGGCGGCTGACCCTCTGCGGCTGGGCTAGTGGCCATCGCGCGCAGAGTCCCCCTTAAGGTTGGGGTCGCAGCGGCCCCCCAGGAGGGGCGGCACGAGGGCGCCGGCCGCGGGGCCCCAGGACGCCCAGGCCGAGTGGGCTGCGGGGGCCCCCGCGGGCCGGGGGCGGGCTTTGTCTGCTGCAGCTCCGCTTTGGGAAGGCGCCAGCCCGGGTACAAGATGGCGGGGAAAGGGTGGGATCGCAGGCGCTCGCCACGCGGAGCGCCCCGCTCTGCCTGCACTGCAGCAGGGGGAGGGGCCGGGGCGCCGGCGACCCCGCGCGCCCCTCGCCCTGCTCCGGCCGCCGACTGAGCCCCCCGGCCGGTGACCCCCGCCTGTCTGTCCCCGCCGCCTCTGTCTGGCGGCCGCAGCCTCCGTCTCGCTCCGCAGAGCCCCGGCCGCGGCAGCTGCAGAAAATGGCTGCCAAAACGGCGCCAGTCGCCACGCTGCCACGGGCGGGGGCGCGCGCCGCAGCCCCCCGCAGCCCGCGCCCTTCCCCCGCCCGGGGGCTCTCCGCGGGGCGCCGGGACCCTTGAGGGCGCCTGGAGCGGAGGCCGCAGCGGGGGCGGGCGGGGAGGGGGAGGGGCGGTTACCTGCCGGCCAAGTGGGGGTATGTACGGGCGGGGAGGGGTGGCAGGGGACAGTGCAGGAGGGTGCTCGCGGTCCGTCCCCCAACCGGCCTGACTCGCGCCCTCGCGAGGTCGCGGCGCCCGGGTGGGAAAACGCTAATAATGGGCTGTTGACCTCGGTGACCGCGTGCCCCCCCCATCACCCATAGAGATATCGCGGTCCTCACACCCACCCCCACCCGGGCATAGGAGCTGCGCTGGCCAGCTCGGACGGCCCCGGCAGAAAAATAAAAAATAAATTAAAAGGCTACGTGCCTGCCGAGTACAAAACGACCCAAGCCCGGAACTTGCCGAGAAGATCCGGGTGGATCCTCCGGCGCCATGAAGCTTGGCGGCGGCGGCGGCGACAGCTCAGCAGGTGCTGCGCGCCCACCCTCCTCCCGGCAGGGAGCCGCTCTCCGACCCCAGACACTGCCCAGTGCACAGCCGCCCGCTCCGCGGTAGTGCCCGCGGCCACCCTGGCACCCAGGCCCGCGACGCTTGTCTGGGCGCCACGGGAGCCTGGGGCTCTGGAGAAGGGCGCCCAGCGCAAGCGGGAGACCCCGCCACGGACGCGAGCACAGAACAGAGCCTGGGGGCGCACAGGGCAGGGAGGAAATTGCTCCGGAAGCCCCAGGCCAGGGTTGCTGAGGAATAAACGAAAAGTTCGAATAGGGGACCCGTGGGTGGGGTCGGGCTCCGGAGTCAGGACACCTTAGCGAAGTCCAGCGGGTGTATAGCTCCCCCTTCCCCTAACCCAGGGGAACCCAGGCCCAGAGCGGCCTGGCCGGCGGGCCTGCTGGAAGAGGTGTCTGTAAGTTTGGCGCTTTATTTTTCCCCTATCTGCAAGTTTCCCTCCTGCCCCTCCCGCCTATTGCGTTCTCGACCCCCGCGATTTCACTACCAGTGGCTGGAAAATTCAAATGTAATAAATAGGAGGACAGGGACTAGGAGCCAACAGGTCAGAGGAAGGGTTTCCAGGTTCTAGAGCGGCTTCTGCTCTTGGGGTTTAAGAATAAAGAGGAGCACTAAGGAGACACGTCCCTGTGCGGAGACAAGTCAGAGGACGGCGGGGCCCGTAGTCTCGCAGCCCCCGCTAGGCGAAGGTGTCCGTGTACCTAAACACACAGAAACTTTAGGATGGGGATTTAATATAAACGACCTGGGTAAATGGGCGTGGGCAGGGACGGGCTGTGCCGGGGCACCGCGCATCCTCGACTTTTCCGGGGCTTGGAGAAGACTCCGTGGCAGAGGTCTGGCGGTGGGCACGGACCCAGGGAAACTCTCTGTCCCGAGGGCATTCCCAGTCCCTGAGCAGGAGGGAAACTGCTTTCTGCGAGGCAAAACCCCGCGGCAGCAAATCTCAACCAAGGTCAGAGAGGGATGCGTGCTGGCACCAAGGGCTGCTTCGGCCAGAGTTTCCTTCCGCAGCAACAGCGAGGAGGAGGAGGAGGAGACCGAAGCTAACTCGATCCAGCAGGCAGCACCCTCCCTGATCTCGCACCCGCATTCCCTGGCAGTGCCCGCTTCCGCTACCTTCCCCCGGAGGGGCCAGAATTGGGGAATTGGAGATTTGTATGGGAAGAAGGGTGAGGGCTGAGGACGCCGGAGACCCAGGGGTGGTCACCAGGGTCACCGCGCCCCTTTCCCTGTCCCTCACCCAAGACTGCCTCCGGTGCGACCCCCACCTGCGTCGAGCTCAAGGCACAGGCTTCCCAGTAGGGGGCATAGCTCTGCGCCTCTGCGAGGCGGCGGCCCTAGAGGCGAGCTCGGTCACAGGCAAAGTCCCCAGGCACTGGGTACCCATTGTCTTAGCTGTCCCCTCTGGGTCCCCTGGGGACAGGACCGGGTTCCTGAAAGGGTGGCTCTGGCCGCCGCTGCGTCTCTAGAATGGGAGCTTCGGAACTGGCGACAGCCTGGGAGGGGTCAGACGGACACCTGTGCGTGCGTGCTCGTGCGCGTGTGCGCGCGCGCCTCTGCGCGTGAGAGCGGGGGCGACAGGAGCCCCCTGCACCGCGGAGCCTTCGCTGCCTGAGTTTGAGGCTAACGGGAGCCTAATGCCCTGAGGAATAGCGGTGTCTCCTCCTTCCGCGGGGTTCCAGCCCGCGGGTGGGCCCAGCGCTGGGCACCTGGCCCGCGTCCCGAAACCAGCGCTCCACTGCATGGAAACCCGAGGGGTAGCTCTTGCAGTGCATTCTTCTCTCCGCACACAGGGTCCCCTCCCCACCAACAATTAGCTGTTTTTTTAAAAAGTAACCTTTAAATGAGACATCGATTTGTCATTATTATGATTGCATTCAGATATCCAGCCCGAAGGGACCTCCTGGGAAATGGTAATTTGGTGGGACCTAGGGCCGTTTGTGGTTTAGCACATCCCGAGCCCCGAAAGCACGCTTCTCTGGAGGCTAATTGCTGTGATTGCCTTCGGGGCGGGGGAGGTGAGCGGAAGGGCTGCGGAGAGTGCGGGGGAGACTGTTCGCGAAGACCGGTGCGTCCGAGCCATGGACCCGGCACTGCGGCGGCTACTGCAGCAGCACCGCACCCCCCACGCCCGCCTCCAGCCCCCCTCCAGCATCCGGGCCTTCCCGCTCCTCCGCCGCCGTCCGCAGGGTTTGGGGAGTGGGTGCGTGGGGTGGAAGCGGGAGCCTGCGCGGAGGAATCTAGGACTGGCCGACCGGGAAGAGTGACAACGAGGGGGAGGGGGACGCCCGCGGAAAGAAAACTTGGGGAGACGTTGCAGGCAAAAATGGGGGTAGACAAGGAGGGGGTGCTGCGGCTAGGGACGGGGATGCCCGGAGAGAAAGAAAGAGACGGGGCGGGGAGCAGGCGGGGGCGGCTGGCTGGTTTCCACTCGTGAGAGCCGGTTGCCGAGAGACGCGCGGGCCAATGAGCGCGCACCAGCTCAGCCCGGCGCCCGCAGCGTGCCCTTATATGGTGCGGCCGAGCAGCGGGCGCTCGCGCACATCGCCATATAAGGGCAGGAACCTAAATACAGGCTATACCTTGTTCTCCGCTCGCGCGGCCGCTGCCCCGGCGATCGATGAGCGCGCCGCCGAGCGGGCTGCGGCGCGCGGGCCCGGGGAGCGGGCGCGGGGCGGGGGGGGCGGGGGAGCGCCGGGCGCGCGGCCGGGCCAGATGTGGCCGGCGCAATGGCCGCCCGCGCCAGCTGTGGCGCTCAGGTGTCACGCGCCGCTGCCGGGCTCCCCCCTTTTACCCGGCTCGCTCCCCCTGCTGTTTCCGAGGTGCCAAAATGCAAATGAACCAGGACTGAAATCTAATTGCTTTTGTGTAAAAAAATCATGCGAGTCTGCGTTGTGCCTGAGCAAAGGCCCAGGATCCCGAGATACCGAGCCCAGCGCGCGGGTTGGGGGGAGGGAAGAGACTTGGACTGTGGTTTGGGGGTTCAGGGTCCCTCCCGTTGTCTCCCGAGGCCTGACCATCCTGCCAGCACCTGAGACCGGGCTTCCCGACGCCCTGGGCGCCAGGCCTGGCCGAGGTCCCAGGCCAGGCTCATGGCGCTGGGCTGCGTGGGGCCCACCCAGGCCGTGAGGAGCCGCAGGCTCAGTGGCCGGGCAGGCGTGGGCAGCCAGGGGCCAGCCGGGCGGCATAAGGAGCGGCGGGAAGCGTCCTTGTCACATCTCTCTCTGCCATCGCTATACGGGCCTGGTTCCTGATGCCAGGCCGCTTGCTGCCCGCAGTGACAGGCCCGCCGGCATGCGACACAGCTACAAGGTTGGGCCCACGCAGGCGGCGAGGAGGAGGAGGGGCCCCGGGGGGCCTCTGTGAGTGGGGAGCTGGCCCAGGGTGGAGCCCCAGGACATGCCCCGTCAGCTCCTGCCTGTGCCTAACCTCAAAGTCCTGCATCCAGTGGGCTGCTTGCTTGCCCTCTCCCTCCCCGCTCCTTGCTGGTCCCCTCCTGCACCAGGAGAGGGGTTTGGCCTCCTGCCATTGGGGTTCTGGACCCCGAGTGGCCCCGGGCCAGGAGCTGGGACCTGCTCTGTGCTGGCGCTGTTCCCCGGCCAGCTGCGTGGCGTAGACTGGCATTGGGGGTGAATGTTGCCGGAGACCTGGCATGGCCCACCCAGCACTCCCCACCATCTCTGGGGCTGAGGCCTATTCCTCCCACTGTTGGCAGGGCTCTGAGAGCTTCCTAGGGACCCCCAGCCCTCCAGCAGGCTGATGGTCCTGGAGGTCTGTGCGCCCGGCCCAGGCGCCCCGAGTCTGGGACAAACACCTTTCTACACACACCAGCTGGGCGCCTCTGGTACCCCTCTCGGGGCAGTCGGGGCTGGGGCTGTGCAGCCCTTGCCCCACGTTCTCGGCGCCTGCACACGCTGCCGGGAGCCTCCCCCACAGAGGCGGCTATTTCCGGGAGCACGGTGCCACCTATAGAACGCACCTGGAACTATCCTGGCTGCCGGGCGCTGGCGCTGCAGCTGGAGGGAAGGTCACACCCTTCATTGTTCCCAGGTGAGGCTGGGACTGGAAAGGGGTCCCAGTGCTTCCACTGGGGCTCTTCCCCTCGCCTTCTGGGCCCCCTAACTAGGTGTTTGGTAGCGCTGCCCAGGGTAGTGTTGGGGAAACTTGAGGCCAAGACCTGCGCAGCTGGGACAGGGAATCGCTGCTCTCACTAGGAGTCCCCGTGCAGCCCCTGAGGTCCCCAACCCCAGGATTCTGGGTGCTGGCTGCACAGTGCACCAGCGGCTGGTCCTCCACAGTGAACAAGCATTCTCTAAAGGTTTTGGAGGCTCAGCAAAGCCACCCCAAGGAGCCCAGATGCATGCAATGTGGAGCCTCGGCAGGCTGCTCAAGGCTGCCTGCTCCAAACGACCATGCAACAGGGATAAACCGAGGCCAGCAGAAAGGAGAATGGCTTTTCCCAATCAACGCAGCTAACCAGAGGCAGAGCAAGCTCAGGTCTGGACCCAAACCTTCTCATTCCCAGTCCACTGCTCCGGGGATGGTCAGGTGCATCTCAGCGGCAGCCGGGACAGCGTGACTTGGTGGTCCAAGGACCCTGGAGCTGGCGCATGGGGGCCCAGGGCTAGCTGTTCCGGCGTTGAGAACTGCCTGCGTGGCAGCCAGTCAGTCTGCCTGGGAAGGAGGCAGGACAACTTGTCCTTTGTCAGATTCTGGCCCCAGGCTGCTGGGTTTCTGCTCTCACCAGAGTCTGGCAGGTCCAAGAACCAGTGACACCCCCCCTACACACACACACACACACACACACACACACACACACACACAGAGGTGACTCCTCTCACGCCAAACCCGAGACCCCAGCGGCAGCAGGGGTGACCGGCTCTTTGCTGATCCGAGTTACACACCAGCCAGAGCCACCTCGGCACCTGCTCTTAGGCACCCCCTCAGCTCCTGGGCAAACCCTGTCCTCAGCTTCACTTAGTCATGGGGGTAGTACTTAACCCCTGAGTCTGTCTCCTTGTCTTTAAATGTGGTCAATGAGTACTCCTTCTAAGGGCCTTGGAGAGGAACAGCAGGGAAGTGTTTGGGAAGCGTGCCGTGTGGAGCCTGGTGTGGAGCAGCCCCTGCTCTGGGGTGACAGCTACATCTGTCCACACCCGCCACTCCCGCACACCCTCGTGCCAGGCCGGACACCAAGCTCTGGATACAAATGACCAAAAAGCATTAGGCACACTTGAGCCAGTGTCGAGACAGGGGCTTGCAGGCACTCCCCAGCGGGCTCCCCTGGGCAGTTTGTTGGTTGGTGTCATCTCCAGCCCTGACCCTACCCTGGCCTGACACCACCCTCTGCCCTGCCCCACCCCCGCTGGGACCCAGGACCCAGCAGGATCTTTCTTTCCCAAACCCACACCCACAGTGGCTAAAAGAGGTATTGCCTTACTCCAGGAAAGTGAGCCTGGAACCCCCTTCTCCATCGTGGAGAAAGAATGGCCGGGATGTGTGTGTGTGTGTGTGTGGCAGTCCGGTTTTCCTGGGACCCTGTGTACCCTCCCTGTGGGTCCATCACAGGTGTCTGTCGGCAACAAAATGGGAAAGAACTTGCTGGGCTGGGACAGGGGCTGTCAGCACTGAGAGCCACCGCTGGAGGGAAGGGGCTGGGGCCGGGGCGCCTCAGCTGGCAGGCAGGCTGCAGCACCCGAGTGGGTTGGGGGGGGTTGGAGAGATCCTGCCTGCGGCTCCGGGCCGCCTCTCCTCTGAGCCGCCCGTCCCTTCTCTTCCCTGCACTAGCCCAGGCACACCCTCACCCTCGGACTTGAATCTCCGAGGTCTCTGCCAGCTCATCCTCCAGCAGACACAGGCGAGACCCTCGCCCGCTTCTGAGCGGCCCAGGCACCTTTACAGCCCAGCTGGGCCTTATGACGCCCCCTTTGCACTCCCTCCGTTTCAAATGGACAGCGCTCCTCCCTCGGACCGGCGGTTGTGGAGTGGGGACGGAGCTTTCCTCCTGATGGGACAGGGGGATTTAACCTCGGACGCTCCTGGGAGGAGGCTCACCACCACGCTGCCCTGCACCCTGCACGGGGGTCTGTGGCAGGCGACTGCGGCAATTGGGAGGCCAAAGCCCGCCCCCCTGCCCGCCCTAAGACGCCCCCCCCCCAGCTGGGCGTGCAGCACCTCTTTCTGCGTGGGCTGCTCTTTGTTCTCTGCCGTCTGGGGCCCAGTTGTCTGGCTCTGGGGCAAACGACACTATTGCTGGGGCCCCTGCAAGCTGGAGGGCAGCCCCCGCAAGGAGGACAAGCTGCTATCGGGCCCCAGAGGTCCCACCCCTCTTCTCAGCGGGGGAGGGGGGAGTGGGGAGGACAGTTCCTGGACCCACAGCATGGGGGCTGCTAGGACATCCTGGGTGGGTGAACAAGGTTGGCTGGAGAACTTCTCCTGCAGGTCTGGGAAGCACGGAGCTGACCTGGCTCTGGGCTGGCCCCTCCCTACTCTCTCAAAGGGAGAGGCTGAGGCTGGGACCTGGTCCTGCGATGTGAGGCCGGCAGTCCCGACCTCTCCTGCGTGCATTTCCTGTCTAGGAAAAGACTTTGCTGGGCTATCCCAGAGGCACTCTTCCCAAGAGTGCCCCACCCCGGGAAGCCACTAGAAATAAGATAATACCTCCGGGGTGGGGCTGCACCCCAGGAAGGGGAAAAGAAGCCTGGATGGAGACCTCATCCACAGGCAGCATGAATGAACCCGGAGCACAGAGAAAGAAGGTGCAGCCAGGTCTCCCTGTTCCAGCCCAGCAGCCCCCACCATCCAGAGACACCCTGTCCCATGCCCTGGTCCCTTGGCCCCCTCCTGCCTTCCCCTGGAAATAGCCACTCCTTGGATGGGGGGACAAGCCCTCCGCCCACTTTTCCTCCTGCCCAAGCCCCTCTGCAGCTCACTCCATCCGAAGGGATGCCTAATTCTTCCCAAAGCCTGACTTAAAAAGGAACTTAAGAATGATTTTAACAGAAGTGACTGCTATGGTGGCTTCTTGGTGGCAAGCCCGAGCTGCTGCTGCCACCTCCTTAATTAAATGTAAAACTTGCATCTTTCAGAAGATAGGGAATCTTGTCCACAGCCGGATGTGGGGCCCCAGGTGGATCTCCCACCCTTTTGTTTGCTGTCTGCATTACTTGCTGGGGGACAGTGCCTCCGAAGGGGACAAGGACTGCTGCAAAAATACTCTGGAGCCCAGCATTGTCCCGAAAGTGGCCCTCGATGAGAATTCTACTCCAAATCCATTGATTGTATTTATTTGTGGATCTCTCCCTCCCACTCCTCTTCATATTAAAAAGATCAAAAAGATTTTTAATGTATAAAAGATGTTTCCTCCACATAATGCCCTCACCGCCACCCACGCCCCCGTTTTTCTGCTTTGTATCCAAAGACTTCTGCTGCCAAGGTCTGTGTGGCGAAGACCGTCCAGGGAAGTGCTTCCTCTCCACCTGTCCGGAGGTTGGGGAACGGAGCCCTGGAGGGGCCAGAGCAGAGACTCGGCACGCTGCAGGGCCAGACACCACCCCCCCAATGGGCAGCGGGCCACAGGAGGACCCGCTCCCCTCCCTGCGCCGTTTTCAACGTCTGCCTCCCAAACTCCCAGGCACAGTCCTTGCTGCCCCTGTTTCCGGGGCCACCAAACCTCCTGTGATGGATAGGGTGATACATGGGGTGTCTGCAGAGGGTTCTCTTGGTGGCTCAGCCCCTCACCCGTTTGGCCAAAAAGGACCTAAACTCCAAGGCTGAAACTAGAAAAACACAGACACCCAGTGTGAACATGTCATTCTCATTACTTTAAACTTCATCTCTGTCTGGTCCTGGTCAAGAATTCAACTCTGCAACCTGAGTTTTTCTTGCATAAGCCCCTGTTTTCAGGGTCTCGAGGTTGAGCTGAAGAAAATTAATTTTGCCTCTGACTGCTATTATTCTAGATAAGCAATGGCTTATGCAGACGAGGGAGTGCGGCTTTCCAGCTGAACACGAACGTGCCAGGTAGCGGCGCTGGACAGCCCCAGTGTTGGCATAATCATTACTCCTGCCCCGCCGCCGGCGGAGCGCAGATGTCGGGAGAGAAGGTGGTGCGGGTAAATACGGTACTAAGTTCCCCGAGTCTGACTTCCTAGAGAATGGCAGGGAAGCCCGTCAGAGGCTTTCATCTGTGAGAAAAGGCTTCCCGGCTCTCTGTGAGGGTGTCCCGGCCACTCGGACCGCCTGCACCCTCTTCCTTGGGGTTGAGCCACCCCGCGCCCGACGGTGGCGAGAGAGACCAGGGTCTGGCTGGGGCAGCGAGGCGCTTGCGCGGGGACAGAGCCTCCGTTGACCGAGCGCTTGCCGGCAGCCCCGGCACCAGCAACAAGGTTTCTGGGTGTGAGCAGAGTGTGTGCGCTCGGTCGCGCAGGCTGGACGCCCGCCAGGCCCCGTCGGACCCCAGACCGCGCCCACACCTGAGGTTAAGGCTGGGGGCGCACCGCGGAAGCACCCTCTGGGGGCTGTATGGAAAGGCACGCCAAGGCCGCACCAAAGGCCATCAGCTGCAAGAAAGACGGACCCTTCTGCCCACCGTCGCGAATTCTCCGCGGAATCCCAAACGTCTGCTCTGGGGTTTGCCATCAGCCCATCGCAGCCCCCGCTTTGCCCGCTCCTGTGGAGGGCCAACGGCCGGCGGACATCTCTGCTCCCCGATCTCCTGGAGCCCCCAGACTCGCCGCTCCCAGCTTGTGCCTCCTGGACTGGGCCAGCAGGCTCTTGCATCTCGGTGCTTCTGACGTCGAAACGGGCAGACGGGACTCTGGCTCTTCTCCGCGTGAACAGCCTGGCAGAGAAATGGCCCTAGAGAGGAACCTCTCCAGTTTGAAACTTACTTGAGGTCCCTGGAGTCCTAGCAAAGAGTCACTTCAATTCCTTCCGCTTGGGGGCGGGGTAGGAAGTGAGAAAGAGAAGCGCCAGACCGAACCCGAGCCTTCTCGGCAGCTTCCCCGGGGCGGGGAGAGCCTGGGGGAAGAGTCTAGGGAAATGGAGAGGACAAGGAGGCGACCGGCGGACCAGCCTGGCTGGTGACCAAAATGCCAACGCTGGCGGAGCTGGGGTTCGAGGGAGCCGAGGAAGCCAGGTGACCTTGCTGAGCGCAGGCTCTGAGACCACCTTTCCAAGCCGCAACTCGCTCAGCCTCGCCCTGCGTCTTCCCGTGGAAGGAAGCCTGCCCCCTGCCTTCCCCCTGCCTTCCCCGTGGGTAGTGTTCTGGGAGGCGAAGGGGCGCACACGGACCGTTCTGAGTAACCACCAGGCCAAGGGCTCTCCATGCAGACAGAATCGGCGTCAAACTCTCCACCTCGGGCGTCTTGAATCACAGGCTGACAAACAAAAGGTCGAGCCCCAAGGGCGCGGTCGCCGGCAGCAGAGCCTCGCTCGGGCAATCCAGCCCAGGAGGCACCCGATAGCGCCCGGCTCTCTGATGGGGCTCCAAGGCCACTCACTTGTGTATGCGCACCCACCCCACCTCCCTCCTGGCCTTTCGCAGTCCCTCCCAGGCTAAAGCCGTCGGGTCTGAGGGTCTGAGCCCCTTCACCAGGGACAACCGGAAGGGAGCTCCCTGGCCCCCCCTGTCTAGGACCCCACCCCCTCCGTGGAACAGGCTGGGGGGGGGGTGCAGCCGCTCGGTTCTCCCGCCCATATCGGAGCTGTCTCCCCTGAACTCCCGTGGCCGTGGGTGCCTCCCTGCTCCCGGAGCCAGATTTCACGAGCAACGCAGGCGGCTCTCCTAGAAAACATTGGGGGGGGGGGCGCGGCCCACGCTGTGGCTCACGTGCGCGCATGCGTACGGGCTGCGCCGCTGTGCGCGTGCTCCTGCCGCAGGGCACCGGGTGCGCGCCGGCCTCGGGGCTGCGAGGGGCCGAGGGCGCGTCCCGGCTCAGCGCCCGTGTGTGGGGTGCGTGGGGGGGGGTAGACACCCCAAGGAGCGAGCCTGAACTATGAGGAACACAGTGGGTTTCCCCGGGGAAGAACGCTGAGCAGGCCCCCTGTTAGGCTGTAACAGTTACAACGAACACTTCCTGAGCGCCCACGTGTGCCTGACCGTGGGCTCGTGGTTACCAGGCATCTCCCTGAACCCTCCCATTGACCCTGTGGGGTAAGCACGTTAGCATTCCTTTTTACAACGATCGTGGGGACTGAAGCACAGGGTGGTTAAGTAACTCGCACAAGAGCACACAGCTATCAGAGTGGATTTGGACCCGGGCAAGCTGATCCTACAACACTGTGCCCTCTGATGAAGGAAAAACAAAGATTTCCACCAACATCCAGAGTCCAGCTGGGCGGACTGGGCTCCTAGAACCCCTTCCCACCCATGTTGCTCCAGGTTCATCGTTTCTGCCAAGGGCCCAGAACAGTATCTCTGCTTAGCAAGCACCAGGCTGCTGATTCTGGCAATGAGACCCCAGTGAGAGTCTTACCTTGAATTATTTCTTTAAGCCCAGGAGGAACTGCAATGTCCATAGGACCCCAAGCTCCTGCTGTAGAGTGTTAGGGTTTAGGACTTCAGGCAGAAGCCCTGCTGCGTGCCCTTGGGCAAGTTACTTGGCCTCGCTGAACCTCAAGTTTGCTCATCTATAAAACGGAGAAAATAGAATTTATCCTACCCTGTTGTTGTAACTCTTAAGTGGGATAATGCAGGCACCAGACAACGACCGCTCAATAAACATTGTTCGGCTCGGAGAGGCCGCTGTTTCTCCCGTGGAGGCCTAAGAGGGGCTTGATTTTGGTGCCTGTGATTTCAGGAGACTGCAGTTAAAGGTTATGTGACTTCAAGAGTGAGTGCAGGCTTGTGGGGAATTACTGCAACATGGCCAGCTTCGTCTTATCCTTTGCAGAGTGTTCTAGCGTTCCTCTGGCAAGGATGGTCTGAATGTCTACTTGGGAGGAGAAAGTGGGAACTTCTCGCTCAGGGGTCAGCTAGAAGCTGGAGCTCAGACCGGAAAGCTCAGCAGCCTCACCTGCAGTCCCTGGCCAGCCTGCCCAGGCCGGGTCTTCGCACTGCGCCTCTTTGCAGAGTGTTGGGTCACCCCCGCAGTCTCCCCCAGTAGTGGGCAGTCAGCGCCCCACAGGGGCTGTGGCCCTGGCCCGGGCGGGAGGATGGCAGTCGGGCTCCAGGGCTGCTCACGCCCACGCGCCGGAGCCACCGTGTTCACTCCACGGCCGGCCCACCCGCGCGCCTGAGGCGAATGGTTGGGTTCAAATTCGCCCGCGTCCGCCGCCAAGACCAAGCAGGTCCGACGCCCGCCAAGCCGCGGAGTTGAAACGCTCCCAAAGAACGAGCCCAGGCCCAGCCTCACCCTGGAGCGAGAGGATGCGCTGGGGCTTGTTGGTCGCACGGGCGACCTAGGAGCCCAGCGCCTCACCCTGGCCACCCCTCCTCTTGCCTCCCCTCTGATGAGGCCAACTTTCAGCGTTCCTTCCCAGGAGCTCAGTGCCCTGGCAGCCCGTACAGGGAGGCCTAAAAGGGCCCCTGGTCCCGGGGCAGCCTCCTGGCTGGGATGAGGCCAGAGCACAGAGCACAAGGTCCGGGCACCTTGCAGAGGGTGGAGCAGGCTGGGCTAGCTCCCAGGCATCGGGAGTGGGTAGGAGGCCCTTTGTCGGGAAAGGGAGTCTCAGGTGTGTGCCCAAGTCACCAAAACGAGTGCAGAAGTGGAGAGGAGACCGCGCGGCTCGGTGAGCAGGTGTTCAGAGGTGGGCCAGCGTCTGCATTTCCGCAAACAAAGGAACTGGGCAGCTCCTTCGGAGAACTAGGGGGCGGAGGGGGGCTGCTAAGAGAATCGCCGACAATTTCCTTCATAAAAATGCGATCTGAGATCATTTGATTTCCACTTTCACTCCCCCCTGCCCCCGCCCCAACACACGCACTGTCTCCAAAGACACTCAAATTGCAGCCATATGGGGCTAAAGTAATAGGAAGCAGTTACCTTATTTACTGCAGAGGCGGCGCACTAGAACCTGGCAGCCTCGGCCGGGACCACTGGGCGGTGGGATGGGGAGAGGAGGGTCCTCGTTCTTGGGAACTTTGTTTTGTTCACTCCCAGGAGGTGCACGGGAGAAAATCCTCGGTCTAACTCTGGAGGAGGAAGGCGGCTGTGTGGAGGAAAGAAGGAAGGTGTGGAGAATTGAGTGATGGAGGAAGAGAGAGGGTCAGTGAGAAATGTGGTGAGTGGGGTTCTCCGCCCCGTGGTTTCTAAGATGGGCCATGGGCTGACCCTTGGAAATTCTGAGAGGGATACCCCCACCTTCCCACGCCAGCGCCCTCCCCTGGCGCCCAGCGTCGGGCCCCCACCAGGGTGGCCCCAGCTCCCGGGTGCTCTAGCCTACAAACCCATTTCTCAGATTGCTCCCTCTCCCTCTCTAAACTGTCGGGGAGTTGTGGTCACACTCTCTGGCAGACAGCCCCCGCACCCCCACTCCGTGGGCATTGCTTTCCTCGCAGGACTGAGTTCGTCTGCCGCAGACAAGAAAGGGGCTGGGTCTGACTGCTCTCGGATGATTCTATTCCTCTTCCCTTCTGGATCGAGTTCCACCTTGGCCATGGGCTCTGCAGGAATCCCTGACGTCTGCAAACTCAGACACCTCACAAGCAATCATTTTATTCAGAACAAGCATGTTCGCCACCAGACATGAAGACAGGCAGCAAAAGGCGGCTGGGGAGCGAAAAAGTACTAAGTACCCCGCCAGAGGGGGGGGCTGTTGCCAGGGTTTTCATTTCCCCACTTCACACTCGAGGCATTTAGGCCAAGGAGAGAGAGAGAGAGAGAGGAGGAGGGAAGGGAGGGAAGGAAAAAGGAAAGCAGAGAAACGCTGGAGGGAGGAGGAGAGCTAACTTTCTCAGCGTGAAACTGAAACCGCCCACCTCTGCACGCCTCCGGCAAACTCCGGGGCTGTAAAGGCACCCAACGCAAACACACGCCAGGACGGGGCTCCAGAAACCCTATCTGAAGGGAAACCACCACTCTGCGGGCGCAGGAAAGCTTGCGAGGGGTTAGGGAGAGGGCGGGAGGCTAGGCGGGTCTGGTCCTCGGCCGGCTCGGGCGGCGCCCTCCCTCCGGCCTCCGAGGGAGCCCTGGAGCCAGTCCGAGGAGCTCGGGCGGCCGATGCGGGGCTGGGCAGCCCGAGAGCTGTCGCCCACGGCGCGCAGCGGATTCCAAGAGGGGGCGAGCTGGGTGTGCAGAGCGACCCAGGCCCAGGGCGGAGGGTGGGCTTTCTCTGGGCGGGGAAACCAGACACTTATAGGCGGCTGAGACCGACTTTATTTTTACTGCCCAAACTGTTGGAAAGTATTTAAGCTTAAACAGAAACAGCTGTATCGCTGGCACCGGCCAACGAAACTATTTGTTACCGGGAATGACTTTTTATGATTAAGGACGCAGCCGTCGGCGGCCTCTCGCGGGCGGCCGGCGCGGGTCGCAGGGGTGATCTGGCCGTCGCCAGCTCGGCGTTCGTTAAGACAGACCGGCCGGGGAGACGAGAGACTGTTCCCCCAGAAAGGCTTGGGAACAAGGCCAAAGCCTGGAACCCCACATTCCCAGGGGAGGGGGAAGGGAGCGCGAGAGAAGCTGGGCCCCGAGCTGCGATTGTCCAGGGGGTCCAGGACCGCGCGCCCGCCGTGCGCGCCGCGCACCTAAGTTTGGACAGGAGACCGGTTTTCCGCTCTGGGCTTCCCGCTCCTTGGAGTCAGACTTCTCGGCCCGCTCTTGCGCTCTTTCTCCTCCCCCCGCACCTCCCCACCTATTCCCTCTCCAAAGGAAACAGCTTCCACTCAAGTTTGTCGTCGATGTCTTAACTAAATCGCGGGCTCCAAGGAGTGGGTGCTGTGACTTGCAGCTTGGGCGGTAAGAGAAAAGGGTCGGGGAGAGCTGGGCCTGGACTCGGGCTGCTGTCCCTGCCGCCGCCCCAGCCACGCGTCACTGCCAGCTGAGCAGGAGCTTGTGTGCACACGCGAGGCATCCGCGGCCCGGCCCGGGCCCCTTTCCTGGACCCTCTGCCGTCTTCGCTCCAGAGCCCCTCTTACTCAGCGCGCTCTGGGCCTCGCCACTCCCCGCTCCGCGTTTTCTCGCGGAGTGAACGGCGCGCACGTCGGGAAGAGCCCTGGACAGGAAGTGGGTGGCTTAGGCCCCGCAGGTCGCCCGGGTCCAGGGGAAGTAGGAGGCACCCCCAGTCCCGCGCCCCAGCCCCAGCGAAGCTCCAAGCTCCGCCCTGATGGTTGGTGGTCGACGCCCTCCCCCAACATATTCAGGCACCGAGCAGGGGGCGGCTGGGCTGGGCCGGCGACGCTTGGGTCAGAACCCAGCGGGGAGAGCAGCGTGGGCTGTCGGCAGGGGCAGGTGGCTACGGGCGTCGGGGACGGGTCGGGAAGCTGGAAGAGGGCGCGCGACATCCCCCGCGGGGTCCTTGGGCGCGGGAAGTCTCGGGCAGGAACAGCGGGTCCCCACTGGGTCTGCATTCGGCTTCCGACCTGGGGGCGAGCTGTCGAGCCCAGCCCGGCTCGCAGGGCCCGGAGGGTGGCCGAGGGCAGGGCTGCGCGACAGGAGACGGAGACACAGGCACATTGATTTGTTAGCAGGATGGGACTGGCGGCGGCGGCGGCGGGGGAGGCCGTTGCCATGGAGACCGGAGGTCGGGCGTGCGGCTCGGGGGCGGGGGGCTGGAAGGAGGAGCTGCCGAGGGGCGCGTCGCCGGCTCCCGGGGTTCGAGCGCGGCCCGCAGCGCCCCGGCACCTGTGCGTTGTGCATTGTGCGGCACGGGCATCTGGGGGAGGGGAGGGCGCGAGTGTGTGTAGTGGGGGTGGGGCGGGCTGGGGTCTGCCGAGGGGGCGGGGCCTGGCTGACACCGCCGCGGGGGTCCCAGCAAGAGCTGTGGAGGACGCTGAGCACCGGAGGGACAACTTGGCGGCCGCGGAGGGGGCCCAGGCGAGGACACAGGGAGAACGGCCCCCCTCGCCAGCTCCGCAGACTGACAGCAGCCGGGCCGCCCTCCCCTGGACGTCACTTCCGGTGGCGGCCCCACCCCCTCGCTTTCGGTCCCTCGAGTCGCCTTGGACTCCGCCCCCTGGCGATTGGAACGCGGGTCACGTAGCAACGCGGGGGAGAAAGGGAGAGGGGCGTGGCCCGGTGTTCGCCCAATCAGCGCGCGGGAGAGCAGACCCTGTCCGCTCGGCTTTAGCAACGTCGTTAGCAACACGTGGGGCGGGAGGAAGCGCTGAGCGGCAGGGGAGGGGGGAACCGAGAGCCGGAGGGGGGCGGGGAGGGAGCGAGAGCGCGGGAGGGGGAGGAGAACTGACGTCAGTGGGAGAGTATTATGGTCTGTTGTGCGCTGGCTGCTGCTTTTCTGCTCCTGGAAGCAGCCAAGGGGGGAAGCGGCGAGTCAACATGGAGCTTTCAGCGGTTGGGGAGCGGGTGTTCGCGGCCGAAGCCCTACTGAAACGGCGCATACGGAAAGTAGGTGCCCTCGGGCCTCGGGCCGAGGCCGGCCGAGCCCTCCCATCTGGGCCCGGGTTCCCTCCCCGCTGCTGCAGCCCAGCTTCCCTTCCCCCAGGTCCCATCAGCGGCCGCGGCCGTGGCGGCGGCAGCGGCTCTGAGCCCAAGCGCTTTCCTTAGACTTGCAGCGATGCACAGATTGCAAGGGTGGGGGGCGGGGTGGGGGCGATGAATGCCGGTGCATGCACTTTGTGCAGCGTTTCGTGCAGGGGGCGATGCAGGGGACGCGTGCCTTTCGTGATAGGCTTTCACGCATTCATTTGGTGCATGCATTTTTTGCATGCATTTCTTGTGTCCTCGTCATGCATTTCTCCCCTTGCACACACATATTTTCCCCTTTGCATCCGCAGGGACGCATGGAATACCTCGTGAAATGGAAGGGCTGGTCGCAGAAGTAAGTAGGTTAGATGCAATTCTCAACCCCAGACTGTTACTCGGGAGGTTTCTTTCTTCCTCTTTTTTCCCTTTATGCTGAAATACAATACAATGCAGCAAGAAAAGTTATAGACAGACACACACCCCTGCTGCTCTTTCCCTGTCCCCGGGACTGACGCCCGCTCCTTCCTGATTCCCCCTAGGTACAGCACATGGGAGCCGGAAGAAAACATCCTGGATGCCCGCTTGCTCGCAGCCTTTGAGGAGAGGTACAGACCCTTCCAAGCCTTAGCTTTTTTAAAAAAAAATTATTTATTGGTTTTAGAGAAAGAGAAGAAGGAAGAGGGAGGGAAGGAGAGAGGGAGAGGTCGACTTTTGTTGTTCCACTTGTTTATGCATTCACTGATTCTTGTGTGTGTCCTGACCAGGGACTGAACCTGCAGCCTTGGTGTATCAGGACGGTGCTCTAACCCACTGAGCCACCCGGCTCAGCTTCTCCCTTAGAAACAAGGAGGGTGGCTTCTCTCCAGCCTGGACTGGAGTTCCATCCAGTGTCCCTACTTACACACACCTTTCCCCCCTCCCTCCTCCAGGGAACGAGAGATGGAGCTCTATGGCCCCAAAAAGCGAGGGCCCAAACCCAAAACCTTCCTGCTCAAGGTAGGATGGCCTTCTCCCAGTGGTGGACTGCAGTGTTGCTGTGTCCACTTGTGGGAAGGGGGCCCTGAGGGCTTGTGAACCGATGGGGTGTCCACATACTTTGCTTATTTGTAATCTAGGAGGGAGTCCCCAGACAGGCTGTGGACCAGGTCAGTGACTGTGCCAAAGGGGTGTCTTGGGGGGGAGGGCCTTAGCCATTCAAGAATTCCCACCCCACCCCCAGCTATCCCAAATAGACATATAACCAAATACAAGATGTGTGCTTGCTGCAAATGGCCGCTCCCAGTCCAATCCTCTGCCCTTTCCCCCGGACCACCACCCCTAAGCCCTACCCCCACCATAGAGAAATTCTGAAGCATCCCAGGGTGAAACTGGGGGGCTGGCTGGAAGAGGGGTCCTGGGGGTCTAGTGGGCAGGGCCCTGCTCCACTCTTGATGCCACCTCTCTCCTGCAGGCCCAGGCCAAGGCAAAGGCCAAAACTTACGAGTTCCGAAGCGACTCTGCCCGGGGCATCCGGATTCCCTACCCTGGCCGCTCGCCCCAGGACCTGGCTTCCACGTCCCGGGCCCGCGAGGGTCTTCGGAACATGGGCTTGTCCCCGCCCGGGAGCAGCAGCAGCACCAGCAGCACCTGCCGAGTGGAGCCCCCTCGGGACCGAGACAGGGACCGGGATCGTGAGCGGGAGAGGGACCGTGAAAGGGAGCGGGAGCGTGAACGGGGTGCCAGCCGCGTGGATGACAAACCCAGCTCTCCTGGGGACAGCTCCAAGAAGAGAGGCCCCAAGCCCCGGAAGGAGCTCCTGGACCCCTCGCAGAGGCCCTTGGGAGAACCTGGCGACGGCCTGGCAGATTACCTCAAGAGCAGGAAGCTGGAGGACGCCTCTTCCGGGCCAGGGAAGTTCCCAGCTGGCCACAGTGTGATCCAACTGGCCCGAAGGCAGGACTCCGACCTGGCCCAGTGCGGCGTGGCCAGCCCCGGCCTGGCCGAGGCCACAGGCAAGCTGGCTGTGGACACCTTTCCCGCCAGGGTCATAAAGCACAGGGCTGCTTTCCTGGAGGCCAAAGGGCAGGGCGGCCTGGACCCTGGTGGCCCCCGGGTCCGGCATGGCTCAGGCACCCCCAGCTCTGTGGGAGGCTTGTATCGGGACATCGGGGCCCAGGGGGGAAGGCCCTCCCTCATCGCCAGGATCCCAGTGGCCAGAATCCTGGGGGACCCAGAGGAAGAGTCCTGGAGTCCTTCTCTGACCAATCTGGAGAAGGTGGTGGTCACCGACGTGACCTCAAACTTTTTGACCGTCACCATTAAGGAAAGTAACACGGACCAAGGCTTTTTTAAAGAGAAGAGATGAATTGCCGGGTGGGTGATTCCAGGACAAAAGAGCAGGAAAGAGTGAGAGCGCAAACTTGGCATAAATGATGCTTTTTTATTTCTGGGGGGGAGGCGGCCTCCCGGCTGGTCCCCTCCCTACCTCCACACAGCCCGCCCCTTCATTCCTCCTTCCTTCCTCTCAGTTTTGGTTGGAAGATTATCTCTAGAGTTATATTTTCTATTAGATGTAAATATGTTATTTAAGAAAAAATATCTAAATATATATATTTCAACTCTTGAAGTTGTTTTATTTAACAAGGAGAGAGAAAGAGACTCTGGTTTAGTTGGGGCAGGAGGGGCCCCTCAGCTCCCCAGGGCCCTAGGGAGGCTGGGGACCTGGGTCCTGGGACTCAGCCGGCCCACCTCAGCCCCCCTCCCTTTTCCCACAGCCCCAAGGCAGACCCCTGGAAACCAAGGCAGGACCCGGATTTTTTCTCTCTTCCCATTGGCCGGCCAGGCCAGCAAAAGGTTGGCTCCCCAATCAGAAAAAAGGAGGGTGGGCTCAGTCTGTTTTTCCTTTTTTTTTTTTTAAGATTAAGTCTGTTAGAGGGGAAAAAGTATTAGCTTGAGTCATTTTTGTGTGTGACTTTGAAGGTGAAAAGTCGCGGGTGGGTGGGGAGCGGCAGACCTCCCCCCAGGACCACACCAGGAAATGCACTTTACGGGAGATGCGTGTTACACACGCAGGCCAGACCGTGTGTGTGCCCGTCATGTGGATAAAACCTCCCAGTTCCCTCCATTCCTTTCTTTACTCCACAGAAAGAAAAGAAACGCAGCGCATCTGTTTACATTCCCGAAATGCCAGGATAAATTGGGAGGATTGCATGTCAGTGCCCAGAGCTGGAGACAGTTGTTCACAAGGAAAGTGTCCGGGGGTGGACCTTTCCTCTCGCGGCCGCCACCGCGCCCGGAGCAGAGACGGGGGCCCCCGTCTCAGAAGAGTTGGACTCGCCGCCCTCCCTGGCGGGGGTCGGGCCGCCGGCTCTGGACGGACGCACGGCCAGGCAGGCCCACCCTGCGGAGGGTCCGGGCCCGGGCTGGGGGCCGCGCAGGGCGCGCATCCCGAGGGGAAGGCGCGGCGGCGCGGTTCTCACCCAGGAATGCGCATCGGAACTTTTGCTTTTAGCTCACCACCCCCCTTCTTAAAAGCAAAAGCTATAATTTATAGGCCTTTTCGATTCGCGGAGTGTTCTCTGTTTGAACTCGACATTCAAACTCCGCCAAAGGGGGAGGAGCGGGAGCTGGAGGAGAGGCGGCCGCGGCGGGGGGAGGCCCTGCGCGGCGGCCGGCGGGGCCTGGACGCCCCCGCCCCGACCGGCTCGTGACCACGCTGCGCTCCAGGAACGCAGACGCGCGCCCCACTCGACTCAAAAGCACAAATCTGTCTCCCCCTCCCTCCGAGGGCTGATCTGCGGCCTCCCCGCCCTCCCCCTCCCTTAAAGGGCCAGCGGAGGTGCCCCTTCCAGTGCTCGTCGAGGGGGGGGGGCGTGGGGACCCCAAGCGCTGGAGGAAGCACAGACTCGGGGCGAGCGAGCCGGGGAGACGGCGAGCCGGGACTGAGGGCGAGGCAGCTCCTCGTTGCGGGGTCAGGGCGGGAGCCCCAGCCTCGCCGTCGTGCTGCGCGTTTGCGTGTCCCACCTCCCCCCCCCCAGCCTCTCCTGCCTTTATCTAGAGGGGGTGAAGCCGAGTGAAGCGGTGAACTGCACGACTTTGTTTCTGATGATTAAACTGCGCCTCGAAGGAGAAAGGCCCTGGGGTGGGGATTTTTATCTGCTCACATTTGTAAAACTGGTATTTTAGACTTTGTATAAAGAAGCGCCGTTGACCGAGTGTATCTATTTAAACGTCGACGCTATTTTCAGATGAAACTTCATTGAAGGGACCTGTCTGTTACCGTGGACGGTAACTCGGGGACACGCGCCTTCACCTGGCTGCCGACGGCCCTCCCCCTTTCCCTCCCTCCCTGCCTCCCTCCCTTTCGGCTGACTTCGCCCCTTCCCTCCGACCTTCCTCCCCCCTCCTCGGGCCAGCCTGGTTCTGCCCCGCGCCCCTCTGTCCTGCCGTCTGTCCGTGGCCGTGTGTGTCTCCTTCGCTCGCTCTTGCGGCGCTGACCTGGGGAGGGGGGTGGTGGGCAGGGCCGGCGCAGGTGGCTGGAAGTCTGCAACCGTGCCGAACGTGTTGGGTTTATTTAATTCTGAGATTTTTACAAATCGTCAGTCGGTCTCCGCCTCAGCTCCAGAGTGAAGCTTCGGTACCTATCTTCTGCGGTCGTGAATGTCTGTACCCAATACCGCTTTTTACGTGTTTAAATATATACTTTGTAAATAGAGAGAGTCTCAGTTTCCTTCTTTTTTATTTTTTCTTTTTCTTTTTAGCACCATTGGAGCAGACCGAAGAGGCGCCCCGGGGGGGGGGCCTTTCCTCCTCTCTCGTTACCCACCCCACCCCCCACTCTCGCCTCCAAAAGCCTGGGACAATCCGGCCCTTGAGGGACCTTTCCCCAACTGGGGGAACTCCAACTAGGGGGAAGGATCAGGGTATGGCCCTCCTTACCTCCAGAGGCTAGCCCTGGCTTTCTTCACCTACCTATTGAACCTCTCTGGGACCCTGTAGAATTCGGGGACACCAGGGGGATGGGCTCAATCTCTGCGTTCCCCTTTCCCCTGGCCCTGCCTCAGGCCCGACGTCGCTGGTCCTCGAGGCCCGGGTTCCCTGGAGCCGCGCTCCGGGGGTGCTCAGACCTCCTCCCGGTACTGTCGTGGGACCAGCTCCCCAGACCTACCCAGCCTCCCCACCACTCCCCGAAATGCAGCGCCTCGCGCCTATTGATTGAGGAATTGAATTCGCGGGTATTGCTAGGCAACTGGCCGCTTGGAGCTGGCGCAGAGTGAGCTGATGTGATTAGTGAACCCGGAGCTTCAGCGGCGCAGCCTCGCACCCCCCGCGAGTCCCCACAGCCTCTCTCGTCCCAGGTCTTCTCCGGGCCGGAACCTCCAAGGCTTGGCGAGGCCTGGCCCGGGAGAGACCAGAGCGCAGGGAGGGGCGGGGAATTCTGGACCCTTACTGGCCCTAGTGGGGGCGGGGTTGTGATAGCGGCCCCGAAGAGCCGCCCTCAGGATCCCCAAAACGGCCATTGCACGGAACCCAGTCCCACCCCCAGAGCCCCGCAGATGTCGCCCCGCGAAGAAGCCCAGACCCGGGCGCACTAACAGAGCCCAAAGGGAGGGGTGCGGGCATGTGTTCTCCCCGCGTCACCTGCCCTTGGCCAACAAGTCATGATCCTGTCCTTGGCGGGCCTGTCCCCTCCACTTTCCCCCAGTTCTCTGACCGGTGTGGGAGGACCGGGAGGGAGGGAGCGCCCGGGCTCGGGGCTGCGGGGCCGCGGGGCTGCGGAGCGCTGAGTGCCCTTCAGACGTGAGGGATCCACAGCCGCGCCGATAATGTCAGCAGGGAGGGTGCAGTGGGGTGGCCTGGTGAGAGTCGCAGAGGGAGGTCAGCCCCCAAGCCAAGGGGGGCTGCTCAGCCGAGACTCCCGCCCGTGGCGGCTCCTGGGTGTTGGGGCAGCGCAGTGGGCTGTGCTGAGGGAGGAGCAGGCGCTGACGCTGCCCCTGTCCCCAGCGGGCTGGCCACCACCAAGCCCGGGCTTCCCCGTGCCCCACGCAGGGAAAGCGACCAGGTGCGGAGGTCTCTGGCGGCGGTGCCACCTCGCCCCGGCCGCCGCCCTGCATCCCAGGAGGGTAGGGCCGGCTTGTGCAGCCGCTGCCAGGGCGGAGCCGGCCCGGCACACACGCTGGTTGAACTGAAACGTTGACAACTTTTCCGAGAGCGGAGGATATGGTACCTTTCTCCGTTCCTTTGATGCTCGTAGCGCACAGATCCTAGTCCAGGCCCTGCGCCGAGCGCAGGAGACCCGACAGTGAGCAGCTCTACCCCAGCACTCTGGGGGCTCATACTCTTCTTTTTTTCTCACCGGAACGTCCTCCAGTCCCAGCGGAGGCCTTGGACCCAGCTGGGGTCCGAGGCGCGAGCGCTCAGTGCTCCTCGGGCTCCCCTGCGGGGGTCCAGCCTGGGGGCGGGGGTGGTTCTGGACACCGGGAAGGAGGCCGTGGGCTGTGGCCAGGGCTCCCTTCTACGGACTTCAAAAACGCAGACTTCCTGGGAGCTTCTGGGGTGGTCAGGGTGCAGGCCGTGTCATTCGGTTCCCTGGGGCGGCTCAGAGCTGTAAGTAGGGTCCCAGAGCCAGCGGCCTGCAGTTGGTGGGACGCGCGCGCCCTCTGCAGGCGATGGTCTCAGTCCCTTTTCCCGAGCGTCTACCCCTCCCGGGGCGGCCCTTGTCTCTCGGGGTCCCGAAAGGAGCAGTGAACGCCTCCTCTCCCCCAACAGGAGCATGCTAGAGTGGGCACCCCTCTGCTCCCTCCCTGCATCCAGGCCCTCGGGCCGGGAAGGTGGAGGGGAGGAAGGCGGTGTACAGCCAGCCGGATCCCCGCCTTGGAGCCTGGATGCGCCGTTCATGCCAGGCGCTTTCAGACTGAACCCAGGCACGTGGGGCTGAGTCCTCCGGCCGCCGAGGGCCCTTGGCAGTCCGGCCCGTTCTTCTGGGAAGGCGGTGGATTAGGCTATTAGATCAGCAGCGCGTAAAACTAACAAAGGCCAGCGTGGACCAGGGCCCGCGCCCGTCTGGCCTAGGCTCTGTAGGAATTGCTCCCAGGAAAGCCTGGCTGGCCACGGTGTGGGGAGGGCGGGGGGCGTCGCAGCGCCGGCTCCCACTCCGCTAGCCCGCTCCTCCCTGGCCATCCCCAGCCCCTGTCTGCAGCTCTCAAACACCCCAGGACAGGAGGGCCGGCTGTCCCTGCCCACCTTCTCCAAAACAAAAACATCTCCAGCCTTCGAAGGCGCAACAAAAGAAAACATACCAGCAGCCTTCCCGGCCAGAATCTGATCTCAGAGTCACAGAGCTGGGGCTGTGCTTCTTTCTGCAGTGGGCACCACCCCCTGAACTAAAACATCCAGGCCTTCCGCTCCAACTAGTCTGCCGGCCCGTGGCGGCCAACGTCTAGGCCCAACTTCTCACTTCAAAGGGAGCTGCTTCTCCCCGGAGACTGAAACATATGAATAAATTCATGCCGAGGGTGACGCCGAACTTAAAGGACCAGGGGGTTATTTAGGAAACACATCTCTATCACGGGCCACGGGTGTCGTCCCGCAGATACAGCTTCTTGAGCTCTGCAGTACCTCCCCCGGAATTTTATAGCTGCCTCCTTTTAAAGTGTTACCACATGTGGTGAATTCAGGGGTCGAGTGGCTTTCCAACACAGGATCTTTGGATTCTGGGGAGAGGGGAGGCACTTTGGGTTGTTTTAACCTAAAGCATCAGCTTCCGGGAGATGCCTCCAAGTGAGTTTATGATGTATTACAGCATCCCTGGCCTCTGCCCACCGGACGCCAGTAGCAACAACTCACACCTTTGCTTAAGAAAAATGTTTTGCTGCAGCCCAGGAAAGTGGCTAAACCCTTCCCAAAGCCTTTAATTTTCTCCATCCTTTTGCCCAGTCGTGTTGAAGTATTTTGCCTCAAGAAAGGGAGAGTGGAGAGACTTGTGTTTGCAGGCACCGCTCAAGACATACACCAGGCTGACAAGGTAAAAAATATTTATTGATGTACTAAAAGTTAAAAAGACAAAGGATCTTCTCACATTTGCTAACGTCTTTCCCCTGCAAAATAAATTAACATCAGTCTAAAAGTCTGCAACCTAGCACTAGGGTTAGTTTTCCAAAAATACTAGAAAATGCACAGACTTTCTAGATGCATGTGAGCAAAAAGTCTGGGCACCTAGGCACTACCTCTTCCCTCCTCCCACCCCTTTCCCCCCCAGCCATGGTCGGCTTCCTGGGGGGAAGCGTTTCCTTTTGCTGGTTGGTCCTGTTTGAATATTTCAACAAAGACTAAGTTTCTGTGGGCATAAAATACCCACTGTGGTTCTTTTAAGCAAACAGCCATAGTTTAAAGCAATTAAAAGTGGTATACATAAATAATTTGGCTTTTTTAAAAATCAAAAAACACATGAAGCCAGTAACTGGCACTGGCCCGAAGGTCTGTTCAGTCCAGTTTCCCCCTAGTGAAACCTTTACTGAGGCCCAGAGCCCTCTTAGGTCAGAATTCTGAGTGTCACCAAAACAAGGAACACTTTTTTGGTACCAAAAATATACATATAAAAATATGCCCAAGGCTCTGAAGAAGAGGACAGGCTGGCCACTTTCCCTACCAGTTCCAGAAGCAAACAAAAATACAACAGGATTAACACACCCATGCAGTTTACAGTGACAGCCAGTGTGGTAGGGACCCCACGGAACAAAAAACCAAGAAGTCTCAGGTTGGCTGTGTGACCGATGCAGACTCGCGTGCACACATAGCAGCAAATAGACTACTTTTGTTTATTGGTAAACATGACGACCAGCTCCGAGCACACAGCCCAATCCCAGCAGAGGCTGTCACACCTGCACACGCACACCCACTTACACACGAAGGGCCTGGAGTTACAAGCACCAAAGAAAACACACAGCACAGCAAGAAGGCAAAGTGGCTAGGAGTTGGGTGTTTGCGGACTCAAACTTTGGGATTGAAATAGCTGGTAAACAGAAAGGCACCCACTCGGGGTTCGGAAACATGGCTGCTGGTGATGGCTGGTCAGCTCAGTCCCCAGAAGCCCAGAGGGAACTGTGGTTGGCCTGGCTCTGCAGCTTCTAAGGCAGAGGGGTCGCGGGCAGAAGTTGCAGATGTGGAGGCTGTCGGTGGCTTCTCTGTGGGAGAGGAACCCAGGCTGCTGGGACCTCCTCCTCCTCTGCCTGGGCAGTAGAGGGGACAATTCTCCCCTTGACTGCCCCCTTTCCAGTTTGAGCCTGGTCACCTGGAACTCTTAAGCCCTCTCCTGCCAAGGTGGGGACCTCCCCTGCTGCAGCCAGCATGGCAACCACGTGCAAGACCCAGAAACTTCAGTCAGATGCCTGTTAATGAGGTCCTGGACACGGGCTGTTCCCAAAGGCACATCGTTGAAATCAGTTTGGCTACACAAAAGCCACGTTTCCTATTTGGCATGGAGGGTGAAGGGCGGGGGGAGGTGTAGCAGGCCCACTCCTTGGAACCCACAGCCTGCTGTGTGAGTTGGGGCTCCCTCTCCCACAGTCAGGCTACAGGGGTAAAGGAAGAGCCCCAAACTGCTGGCCAACGTGAACCAACAACAGAAGAGTCCCCCAAAGGCCCGCTTCTCTTTTTGGCATTACAGACCCAGTGCCCCCATTCTGCTGGTCAGCACACAGGGCAGCTCCCCAATGCAGCCACGGGGGTGGGGGTGGGGTGGTGGCATGGCAGTCAGGCCGACAGATCTGGCTTTTCTGGGGGCCCCCGATTTTGCCCCACTTCCCAAATGGCACAGGGAGCCAGCTTCTCAGCTGGGCAGGACAAGGAACCCTCGGGGGTGGGGGATTGTCAGGGAAGGTGGTGCCTCTCCAAGGGTGGGAAGCATGGCCAGCAGCTGGGGGGGCAGCGGCCAAGGTTAGGGCACACGCTTCTTGCCCAGGCTGGAGGAAAGGCAGGCAGCCAAAGTCACACCCTGCTCCTTGTTACCTAAATCAGACTGCTCAGGTCAAACAGCTCTGGGACTCGCTGCCGCCCAGCCCAGGGAAACTTCTGGGCCAGCGTCTGGGGAGTGGAGCTGTTCATCCGAACCAGGGTTAGATGGCATCGAAGCCAGCCTCTCTAGGGCTCCAGCTACCACGCCGTCCCCATTCCAAGACCTGTCTTCTTACATTAAGGCGCCAGCCCCCGGCTATCAGGGGTGAGGATGGGGACAGCAAGTTCCCTGTTGCACTCCCCCCGCCCCATCTTCTGAAGGCTTAGCCAGCCCTCCCCAGCGCGGCCCCCCAGGCCCTGCCTCCCACTCCCCACAATACACTCTCGCCACCACTGGGCAGAGCAGCCAAGCTGGACCGGGAGAAGCTCCCTCCTTCAACACCTGTGCCCGGGGGAAGACCAGGAGAGCTGCCCATCACGACCCTGCAGGCGGGGAGGCAGCCGGGCGGCCAAGGGGAAGCGAAGACCCAGAGGTAGGAACGGGGCCAGGCCAGGTCCTGGCAAGGCATCAGGGCAGCACCGTGGCCCGACGTCACAGGCAGGGCTGGGGCCCTGGGGACAGTCTCGGGCGTGGCCCTCACTGGAGAACTGGAGGCCAGAGCAGGGCAGGGGAGGCCCAGCGGGGGCCATCCGGCATCAGTAGTGCCGCAGGCTGAAGAAGCCCACGCTGGTGGGGGACTCCTTCACCGTGACCGTGATGAGGTTGGCAGTGACGTCGGTGACGAAGACGTGCTCGATGAGGCTGCGGGTGGGCTTCCAGTCCTGGCTGGTCTGCACGGACACGGACAGGTTCTGCTGGGCGCCGGGGGGTGAGGCCGCGTCGGGGTCCGAGTCGGAGCTGCTGTTCTCCTCCCCGGTGCTCATCTCCAACAGCGCAGCCGCCTTGCGTGCGTCGCCCTGGGCCCCGGGGCCCTCCTTCCCTCCAGGGGCCACGCTGCCTTTGACACAGTCCCTCTTGCCCGCTGGGGTGGGCAGAGCCGTGGCCCTGGAGGCCAGCTTCTCACTCTTGCTGGTATCGGCCAGCATGCCAGCCCCGTTCCCCGCGGTGGGACCAGCCCCGGCCCCTTTCCCAGTACCTGGCACCGTGGCGGGGACACCCTTGTGGGCTGTGGTGTGGCGGGCGACCATGCCCACCCCAGGGGTGCCGTTCTTGACACTCTGTAAGTCTAAAACCTGGAGGCTCAGCTCCTGGGTGGGCGCAGGCTGGGGGCTCAGGCAACCGGCAGGGACCTTGCTGCCGCTGTGGACATGCGCAGGCCCCCCTGTGCTCCCCCCTTTCTGCTCCACTGCTCCCCCGCTGGGGGTCTTGGGGACTTTGCTTCCCGGGGGACTGAAGCCCAGCTCCCCCTTCTGCGTCCGCACCTTGAGGTCCAGCCCGAGGCCGCACTTGCTGGCGGCCTGGGCTTTGAGCGCCAGTCTGCCGGCGGCCTGGGCCTGGCCCTGGCTCACGCGGTTCATGTAGTGCACGATGGAGCTCTGCCAGCTGATGCCGCCCCGGCTGGGGCTGCCGGCCATGCCCTTCATCAGGCTGGCCAGGCTCTCCGGGGTGGCCACGGGGCTGGGGCCGCCGCACGCCTCCTTGGCGTGTGCCTTGAGGGCCGCCAGGCCAGCCACAGGGGCGCTGAGAGGCGCGGGCAGCTTGCTGGCCGGCACCCCCAGCTCCTTCCGCGTGGTCTTCAGCACCCTGGCCAGGCTCATGGGCCTCCGGGCCGCCTTCTGCTCCGGCGGCAGGGGCTTGCGGCCCCGCTTCTTCCGGATGGGGTCCTTCAGTTCGGGCTTGGCCACCAGGATCTGGGCCTTCTTCTGAGGCACTGGGTGGCTCTCACGGCTCCGGGGGCCCCTCTTGGCGTCCAAGTCGCTGTCGTCCTCTTCATCTGAGGAAGAGGAGGAGGAGGTGGAGGACGAGGACGAGCTGCTGGACTTGCACTTGGAGGCAGCGTCCGGTTCCTGCAAAGACAGTGGCAAGGTGTCACCCTTCGATGGCTGGTCCCCGGAGTCCTGAACCCACACTTTCCCCAGTGGTTGGCAGACACCTGGAAGCCAGACCAGAGGCAGCCAGCAGGCAGCGACTCCTCACCACTCCGCTCCAGAAAAGACTGATAAAGTCCCTAATGAGCGTCCATGACATGCAGGTAAAAGTAGAAGAGAGAAGAGCGAGTAGTGCCTGCAGCACACGCAGAGCAGCAGAGAGAGGCACGCCCGGCATGTGGCCGCTGGCGGCTCCTGGGGGGACAGAGCCCGGCTCACTTCCCAGCGGGCAATTCCAGAAGGGAATTCGGGGCCCAAACCACGAGGCTCGGAAGGCCGAGTCGGATGGAAGTGGCCGCAGGGCTCCGTCGCCCAAAGCACACGGGCTGCAGCTTCAGTCGCTCCGTTTCCAGCTCAGAGCCCTCGGAGCCTCCCACACAGGAGCCCCGACGCTGTCCTTCCGTCTCCTACCCGCCCCCCCCGCTCCCGCCCAGGGCACCGGCCCGTGTCTCCCACCCCTGTGCTGCGGGCTGCTGACCAGCCCACACGACCGAAGGCAGGGCTCTACAGCCTCCCGGAAGGAGGTCCTTACGAAGCAGGAACCAAGCCCCTGGCCAGAGTGTGGTTTTAGGGTCCTGGGGCAGTGGCCTCGAGAAAGGAATCAAAGCCACAGCCCAGACTGAGGCCAGGACCCCGGAGCCCCTCCTGCCTCTGGGGCGGTGCCACAGACCCAGGTCGCCCAGGTAGCTGCGCCTACTTGGCAAACCTCTGAGCCCCTACTGTGTGCATGCTTCCTGTTCTCTGCTCCCAATAGGCCACTGGGGGTGACAGACAAAAATGCTCAGCAGCCAAGTAGGACTCTGCTATCCAGCAGAAAGGAGTACAGGATGGATGGCTAAGAACAGGCACCGGCTCAGGAGGGGAAGGAGCTCGGAGCGTGCTGCCCCCCCCCCCCCCCCCCCCCCCGCGGCCAGGGCCTCACTCCCCAAAGCTCCCCACCTCCCACTTGGCCCCGAGTGCTGGAAGGGAAGCCGCCAAATCGGGGCCCTCACCACCCACCTTGAGCTTGGAGTGCCGGCCACAGGAGGACATCACTGTGTGCTTCCTCGGCCTGCCCCGGGGCCGCTTGCCTCTCTTCCGGTTCTGCACCTCCTTCTCGTGTTCCCTGGAGACAGTCACCAATCAGGGTCACAGACTGCCCCCCCCCCCCCCCCCCGCCACACCAGCCCAGCCTGTGGTAACTCATCGTGTATCCCTGCATGGAAGTCCAGACCCGCTTCTCTGCGGGGTAATATTTGTACATCCACCTACTTCATCTTCTTTGGGTAAAGACAAGTCAAAGGGATTCAAGCAAACCTAGGTTTCCCCAGCTCCACTTAGACCGACCCAGTGCCAATCCAGGCCAGTTTCTGAGGCACATTTTCGTGGGAATTCTAGGACTCACAAGTCTCTGGGGTCACGTGGCCCAGGACAGGGAGTGAGGCCTAAGCGCAGTCTCCCCCCAGAGCCTGTACAGAATCTTACCCACTCTAAGGGCAGTCTGGTTCCGCTCTCAGCCTTCCCGGAGCCAGAGTCCTGGCTCCCAGTCCTGTCCTGGGTTCCCTCTTCTAAGTCCCCCTGGTTCCTGGACTCTGTTCTAGACTGAGTATTGAAGGTGGATTCCACAGGGGCTGGGCTCCAGCCCTTGTGACTTGGGGGCCATGAAGTCAAGGGAGGGTTTCCAGTCCTCCCTAGAGACAGCTTGTATTTCAGGGTACCCCTCAGGAGAAGAGAATCTATATGGAGAAGTTTCCTGGGAATTAAAATGGGTGACCGTTGCCTTCGCTGGTGTGACTCAGTGGACTGAGCGCCAACCTGAAAGGTCATTGGTTGATTCCCGGTCAGGGCACTCGCCTGGGTTGCGGGCCAGGTCCCCTGGTGGGGACGCACGAGAAGCAACCGATGGATGCTTCTCTCCCTTTCTCCCTCCCTTCCCCTCCCTTTAAACAATAATAAAATATAACAGGCGAGACCACTATCTCATTGAGGTCTGGAAGGCGATCTCTTGAAGAACCCAGTTAGTGCAACCAGACAGACCTGACGCTCCAGAGCAGCCCGACGCGTCTCCTAAGAGGACAGGAGTGCCCTGTGGCCCCCTCCCTGATGCCGAGATCCTCCTTGCAGACAGAGGTCACACCCCCACACCCAGCAAAAACCTGCCAGCCCGTAGTGGAATCTTTCTGGCTTACAGGGAGAGTAGAGCCTCCACCTTCCCGGCTTTCTCTCCCCCAGGATGTAAGCCCGGCCGGCCACGCCGTGGCTCAAGCCCTCTGCCCCGCAGACATTCCCCAGCCCCGTCCGTCCTCGCCCACAGCACTGGAACGGAAAGTGAAGTCAGCCACACGCACTCCGGGCCGCCGGCACGCTGCCCAGAGGGACACACCCGCTCCCTCCCTTCCAGGCTCCTGGACCGCAGGACACCTCGGGCAGCAGGCAGTGAGGGAGGCTGCTAACCCTCTCCCCAAAGGCACGGGGCAAGCCTGGGCTCAGCTCCCCTTCTCACCCGGCCGGGAGATTGCCCTCTGGGCTCAGGTCCTCGGAGAAGATCCAACATGTCCTGCTGGAGTGGAAAGCTTGGACACAGCTTGAGCCATCAGGGAACCAGTAGCCAGACGGACCAGGCAACCCCAGCCAAGTGTCCACCCCCCCCCCCCCCGCCCCAGATGTGCTCCAGAACAGCACCCCTGGCCTCAGGGCCCGGACGGGAGGCTCACCCACCGCCAGCCCTGCACCACCTCCTCAAGTCTCAAGTGTCCCTCTCAGCCCATCTCCTGCCTAAAAACAGAAACAACGTCTAAGCAACTTTGGCCCCCGAGGCTGGCCAGGGGCCGCCATGCTCCCCCTCGGGACCACCTGTTCTCCAGCCCAGAGGAAAACACGTGTTCCTGGTCCAACGCACACCAGGCCCGACGTGCTGTGTGCCCCAGCTCCCTCTCTGAGCCTTCCCTCGCGCCACAGCATCCTTGGGCCAGGTGGGGAGGCCAGGCCTGCATTTCTAAGGCAAACCCGGTGGCCTAGCTCTTATCAGTCCTGTTTGCAGATTACTCAACAGAAAAGACACAGAGAAACCAGAATTTTTCAGGAAAGAATCCAAAAGGTTCATTTCGGCAAGTCTAGCTCTCAGAAAGACCAAGAAGCAGCCTTTATTGGTGACTCCTTAGGCCTAGACACAGCCCAGGGGAAGGCGGGGGACTCCTACGGGACCTCGAAGCTTGCTCCCCCTTTGCAGACAGCCACGGAGGTTGCAGCAGAAGCCCTGGTGGCAGCTGCTATGGGACCTCAGCGCACCGTCCCCCCAACATTCCTCCCCTCCCCACACTGCTGCCACGTTCTCACTTCTTCTGGAAGGCCAGGAGCAACCGTGGGTCCAAGATGTTTTCCTCTGGTTCCCAGCTGTTGTGTCTGGAAAAGCAAAGAGCAGGGCCTCGTCAGAAAGCAGCCGCTGCAGAGGGAAGCCCATCGCTGCTGCTGGCGGAGCCCTGAAAGGTCCCCCTCGCGCCCAGGACGGGCTCCTGGAGACTGGGGCCCGAAGAAAAACTGCTACCGCAGCCCCCCAATTAACACGCGACCTCAGCAGGGCTCACGGTGTCCCCCGGGGAGGAAAACAAATCCCAACAAAATGGAAAGCGGCAGAAGGAAGCCCCCAGACTCTGGCCCAGAGCCAGAGGGGGAAGGGCGGGCGGTCCAGGATGTCGGGAGGGGGGGCTGCGGGCACAGAAACGCGGCCCGAAGGTGTTCACCGCGGCCGGCGCCCCGGGGGGGGGAAGCAAAGAACAGGAGCGCGGCCGTGGAAGAGGGGGAGCGGGTCTCCGCGAGCGGCCGTAAACGCAGCCCCTCGGAACGCCGAGTCCCCTCCCTTCCAGGACGAGAGGGAGAAAAGGAAGAAAAGAAAGCCCCACGTTCACCGATAGACAGCTCAGGTTACAGCGGGGGACCACGGGCAGGAGGAGGGGGTCCCGGGCGTGCGGCAGGGGTGAGGCGGGGCGCGCGCGCGCAACAAATGGGCGCGGGACGGAGTGGGCCAGGCCGGGCCGCGACCCCGGGGGCGGCCAGCAGCTCCGCACCCCCCGGATTGGGAAACAAAGAGCAAGTCCGCGCAGCCTGGCGCCCCCTCCCCGCAGGGCCGGAGGGGTCCCCACGAACTTCCCGCGCTGCGCGCGGACGCCCCCACCCCGCCCCCCGCCGACACCGCGGCCCGGGCCGCCCCCCCCAGGGCCGAGGGCCGGGGGCGCGCGCGGGAAGGCGGGAGCCGCATTGTCGGGGACTCACTTGGAGGACCAGCCGCGCCACTTGACCAGGTACTCCAGCTTGCCCTGCCGGGAGAGAGGGGGCGGGTGAGCGGGGGCCGGCGGCGGGCGCGGGGCGGGCGCCGGCGCGGCCCGGGCCGTACGCACCTTGCGGAGCCGCTTGCTCAGGATGCACTCGGCGGCGAAGACCTGCTCGCCCACGCTGCTCAGCTCCTCCATGCTGCCGCGCGCGCCCGCCGCTCCCCGCACGGCCGCCGCACACAAAGCGCCGCCCCCGCCCGCGCAGGGCCCGCCCCGCGCACGCGCACCGAGGCCGCGCCCCATCTTCGCGCCGCGCGTCGCCTCCGCGGGCCGGCCAATGGGCGCGCGGGGGCGGGGCAGGGGGCGGGGCGCGCATTGTTTGCCGCGCGGGTTCGGCCGCGGGCTGGCGCTTGGGGTCTGCACGGGGACCTCGGCTGGGCCGGGCCGGGCCGGGGTGGGCAGCGGCGCAGGAGTCCCCGGGCGCGGCCGTGGAGCTGCGATCGGCGTGGGGGGCTGTGTAGGGGGAAGGGACGCGCCGCACGGCTTTGGACCTGGAAAGCCGCCCGCCGAGTCCTGCTTGGTCCCCGGGGCGTGCTCAGCCTCCTCCTGACTTCGTTTTCCAGGAAAAAAGCCATTGTTCTGGCTGGAAGGGGGAAGTCGGGCCGCAGCGCGGTGGTCGCTTCCTGCCCCCGCCTCCGAGGGGCGCTGCCGCAGGGCGCGCCAGGCTCTACGCCCGCCCTCCGCCTTTTTGAACCAGGTCCCTCTAGGTCTCGGGCGCTCCTATTTTGCGCGGGAGCGAAAGGGCCAGGGGGCGGGGAAGGAATGGGGGACAAAGTACTCGGGGGCGGGCAGCAAAAAACGGGGCAGCCCGGCTTTCTTTCTAATCCCCAAAGGCGAGAGAGGAAAATGCATCCACTGGAAGCGCGGGCCGCTTGGTGGTCTTTTAACTGTGAAGGGTGGAGCCCGGCCCCGAGTTTCAGGGCACACGGAGGGAGAACAGGAACTGCGCCTTCGTTTGTTTTACGATTTTGGTGAAGTGGGTGTGGGGGGCTGGGAGCGAGGTTTCAGGCGGTGGCTCTCACCTAGGACTGATTATGGTCCCGCCAGGATTTGGAAATCGGTATCATTTGGGTCAATTGCACGTGGCAGAAAGAAGACGACCGCGTTCAGAAGTGGGTGGCCTGGAGTCCTCCTAGGGGTCCTCGGTGGCAGGCTACCCTTTTATTTTCTGCTGTTAAGATCCGTGTTCCATTGAGCAGGTCCCCCTTCAGTCAGTTAGCTCTCGAGTCAGAGGAAGTCCCGCGGATAGTGAAGGAGACCCACATTAGCTTTACCTCCTTTATGTCAATACCACTTAACTTCACGAAAATTCCCTTTCTGGTTTTGTGCCTTTCTTGAACGCAGCTGCAAAGTATTCTCTCTGTTGAGCAAATCAAAAAGTCGTTTCTTGTTGCAGGAGACTGCGTCTCAATGTAATTTTGATCATTAAAACCACATATATAAACGATTCTGCAGGAGAAAAGTATTTTAACAGAAGGGCCTGCTGTAGGAACTTCGGGAGTGCAGGAGCCCATATTTCTATTTCTGGCCATTTTTCAGTTTATTTGGTTAAATAGGTTACATTCATCTGATATCCAGGAAAGAACGGGGATAATGTTTCCAGACTCCGGTACTGTTTGCAAGGGAGGTGGGAAGAAGGAAGACTCGCCTGGGGTGGGGGGGAAATGACTGCTCACTTGGGAGGGGCTGCCAGCCAGGACCCTTGTTCTGGGATAAAACCTGTACCCCTAGGGTGGAGAGAGCCACTTACAGTCTCCACCTCTTTTTGTACCCACATCTTGAGCTCGATTGTGGGGCCGAGGCCAGACATGTATTTATTGTAATCCGAAAAATAGCTGGATCCGCTTCAGCTCGCATTTCCTTGCACGATTCACCTTGGGTGTGAGAGGTTCCAGTTTCCTCTTGGTAACATGGGGTATCCTGGAAACTTGCGGGTTTTTTGTTTGTTTTTGTTTTTTTAAGACAAGAACGCTTTGGCCCTGGCTGGTGTGGCTCAGTGGATTGAGTGCTGGCCTGTGAACTGAAAGGTCGCAGGTTCGATTCCCACCTGGGGGTGCGCCAGAGACAACCACACACTGATGTTTCTCCTCCCTCCCTTTCCCTCTCTCTAGAAATAAATAAAATCTTGAAACATATTTTAAGCAAAAGTAATGCAGTTACTTACATTGATCCTGGAACATGATACATTCAGGTGTACTTTGTTACATGGGAAAATATTTAAAGATGTACAGATTTTTTAAAATGTACAAAAAAGATTAAAAGTACAGGCATACTGGAGTCCAGGCTAAATACTTCATTGAATGCTACTTTCTATGCAAATATTAACTCGTTAGTGTCTGAAATACTGTCGTCGTCGTCGGCAGCCGTCCGTCTCGAGAGACGATGGTGTAGCTTCTTAAGAGTCTATCTGCACCGCCGAGAATGGCTGTGCAGTCCGACTCGGGAGTGACACGGTATCTGTCTCCTCCCGTGTTGAATCGACATCTTGCGATGACGCTGAAGCTACAGAGCCTGGGCAGGGTGATATGGAGGGTCTGCTGTTGCCCATGCAGCAGACCCCCCCTCTCTTCGCAGCTGAAGGGTCCAAGGGAAAGACGGAGTCAATACAGCTTGGCTTCAGGTGCGCCGCAGGAGTTGCCGGTGTTGACTACAACGTCAAACCGCCTTAGGGACTCCGGCTCCGGATTTTCTGTCGGGGTTTACTCCCTTAGCCTTGCCCCTGAAGAGGTATGCCGCAAGGCAGCGGAGGTTTTTTGGAGTCAGAGTTTTCCTTCTCTCTGAAATACTGTACTGCTAAGAAAAGATAAGAGGTGTGGTTTGCAAGAAGGGCAGAGAAGCACACCGTGCGGCTTTGGAAGGGAAAACCCCGTGCGGTGTACAGGGAGGCTGGGAACCCCACGTGGCTCTGCAGTGAGAGCTGGAGGGCTCCGAGGCACAAGCCAGACCTCCCCAATCAGGCTCGAAGGACTGGCGGCTGCCGGTAAAGCCGAGCCGTGTCTGGGAAGTAGGGAAACGGTGTCTCTGACTTTCCTAAAGCCAGCCTGGCTTGGCGGGGGGGAGGCGGGAGGCAGAACTACGTGTCTGTGGCTGTTTTAGAGAACATAAGACTTAACGGCCCAAATCCGCCAATAATTAAATCTGTATAACCTTTAAATAAACAATTCCTTTTTCACCAAAATAAAAGGAAAGAAAGAAAAGATAAGAGTTTTTATGCTGCTCTCGTGGACTGAAAATGGAAGATACAACCAAGACGGAAAACGGCATGATGGTGTCCCCCCCAAGCCCATGGGAGAGCCGGGGATGGAGGAGATGGGGCCAGTCCGTCCCTCTGTCAACGGTGGCAGGAAGCTAAGTCACGGTTACATCTCAGCGCGGTGTCGGGACCGCTCTCCGCGTCTCTGTAAAGGCTGCCTCACTGCTGCAGCCAGGGCCGGCTAGAGGAGGACCCGGCACCCCACCACCACCACGTGCACCCCCAGGGGCCCCCGGGGTACGCTCAGGGTACAGAATACGTGGCACAGTCTTCGGTATTTAACGCGAGGGTCTGTCGCCTCGCAGGGCCCCTCCCGCTTGCGAGACTGAGGTGTGACGGGCAGGCTCGCAGCGCGCCGTTCGCTGCTTCTGTATATGTGACGGGTAAATACTAGACGCGTGTGACATGCAGTGTTTATGCAGCAGAGCCCAAGGAAAAATAAGCACAGCCGGGGTGCCCGCAGAAGCTCTCAGCCTTCGCTGTGCCTGAGGCCTCCGTCGCGCGCAGGCACGCGCGGACCCCCGGAGCCCGCCCCCGAGGCCCCGACCCCGGAGACCCGGGAGGCCGCGTGGGGCTGACGCTGTCTGCCTGGCCCGGCCCTCATTTCACAGACGAGGGGAAGGAATCCTGAGTTGCTTTGGGTCATGCAGCCCGTCCCTGGTGCTTCCCACGCACGCCTGGTGGGGTGGGGCTGGCACGCGTAGGCCTTCCAGGGCAGACCGAGGCAGCAAAGCCTAAGCTCCTGGGCCCTGCGCCCGGCCCCGCAGCGTGCCACTGGCCCCTGCAGGCCTGCACGGACCCGGTCACCTCTGGGTCCTGGGGGCACGAGCGCTGTTCACAGGAGGGGGGAAACCCACGACCGACCAAGCCTTTAGGGTGTGGCTTAAAATTCAAACTTTGGGAGGTCGTGTTAAATGACAGGGACAGCCATGTGTACTGTTCAGTGAAGAAGCAGTGTGGACTGAAGATTATAAAAATACCTAAATGTATCGATGTATCTGCGCATGGAAAAAAGAGTGGAAAGAGTGGAAATACCCAAGTGTTGAGACCGGGATGTGAGATCGAAATGGACTTTTCTTTCCTTCTCATACCGTCCGTCTGTACCTGTAACCGGGGCACGTGCCCTGCAGGTGCCCTGACCAGGATTCGAACCAGCAACCTCCCACTTTGCGGGATGACGCCTAACCCAACGGAGCCACACCGGTCAGGGCAGCTGTCACATCTTAATAAAAGTTACGGCCTGCTGGACTTCCCTGTTCATGGATTTAATGCTGGAAGGAGGTGCGGGAAGAGGTCGCTGGTGGGACCCGAGGAGCTGAGGAGCCCAGTTGGAGGGGAGACTCTAAGGCGCCTTTCCAAGAAATCAGCCCCAGCGGGCGCAGAGGGGCCAGGCCGCAGAGGACCAGAGCTGCGTACCCCGATGTCTCGTTGTCACGTCTTGTTTCTGCGACGGGATGTGCCTGTGTGTGTGGCTCCCTCACTCCAGTTTTGGGGTGCTGCCCTCTCCCTGGGGTTGTGTGTGTGGAGGAGGGGTGCGGGGCCTGGGGCGGTTACAGCCCTGCCCTGGGCGTTAGCCCGAGGACCCTGCGGAGGAGTCTCGGTTCCTCTGAGGTCGCGGAGGTGGCGGGTGGCCCACTGTGCCCCACGCTCCGCCCGGGGTAAATGCATCCCCTGTGACACCCAAGACCAGCCCAGGGAGCAAGGCGAGGCGAGTGGGTGGAGAGAACAAGGGGTCTGTGCTCAGAAGCGCTCCCCTAAGCCTGGCCAGTCACAGCTTTAATCACTTAAGCCTGCCCACGAAGGCTAAGCTCTGACCCCGGGGGGCTCCTGTCATCCCCCCGTTAGTTTCTTCTGTAGGGTTAGTGTACAAACCGAAACAGCATAGGGCGCAAAAGCTACACAGTTTTGGAAGAAGGTCAGGCTTTTGCTTCTGTTCCCTCTAGAACCCCCAAAGAATAACCCTGCACCCCTCTGCCAGGCCTGCCCGGTCCTGGCTGTGCCCAGAGTCCCTTCCCACAAACCACCGTCCTGGGACACGCAGGCGGCTGTGGCACCATCACCCGGGCACCCCGGGGGGAAGAAGAGCCTGGGAGCCCGGGAGCCAGCGGCCCGGAGCCGGCCCCTTTTTACCGCACCCGCTCTGGGGGCTTCAGCTCCTCAGCCAGTCCCGCCCTCGACCGCCTTCTGTTGCCCCGCGAACCCCTCCTACGGCCCCCGCTCAGCTCTCCCCGGGGACCTGATCAGAGCTCTCTGTACCCTCAGCTTATAGTTTCCATATATACAAAATTTCTGTATGCTCACTGTAAAATAGATGTATGTTTTGTGTTTTAATATATATTAAAGATACTTTAACATGTATTTTTATGTTTTCTATACATACATATGAGTAGTATAGCTTATTGTAAACATGTAGAGAGTTGCCTTTTTTATTTTTTATAGTGTGTTTTGTACATACAAAGTAATATGCTCACAGTAAAAACTGCTTGAAAACTGAGACAGAACATGTTCAACAGGACGTATCTGAAGGCGGTTGCTGAGCCTATTTCCATGCGTATGTCTGCGGCATTACCTCTCTGTTCCGACTTCTCACACCATAGGTTAATCTGCCCCGTTTTAGAACGTCACAGAATAGAATGGGACAGCGTGCTCTCCGTTTCACGCAGCACTCGTCTGGGAGGACCCTTTTTCACGGCTGAGTAGTATTCCGCTGGCCGTCTGCACCATGGCCTGTGCTGTCTGCGGATGGCGTCTGGGTGGTTCCGGCCGTGCAAACGTCGCTGCTGGCCGCGCCTCATCGAGAGTGTCTGCGGGAGGTCAGGGCAGAACGGCAGGGCCACTTTCGGGATGGGAAAAGCGTGAGTCAAAGGATACGTGAAGCCAGCTGGCTCTTCTGGAAACTTCCACCAATGCCCACGCCGAACCCTAGGCGACAGTGCCTGTTTTTTTCCACTCCTTTCCATCAGTCGCTTTGATTCAACTTTTAAAAAGATGCCCTAGGCCTGGCTGGTGTGGCTCAGTGTGTTGAGTGCCAGTCTGCGAACCAAAGGGTTGCCGGTTCGATTCCCAGTCAGGGCACAAGCCTGGGCTGCGGGCCAGGTCCCTGCTTGGGGGTGCACGAGAGTCAACCACACATTGATGTTTCTCTCCCTCTCCTGCCTCCTCTTCTTAAAAGTAAATAAATAAAATCTTTAAAAACCAGAAAGAAACTGGGGCCTTGTATTTTAACGGCACAGAAAGGAAATATCAACTCTGTGCCTACAGCAAACACAGGGCAGTTCTGGGGCTGGTCTGGGACCTCAGCTACGGCAGGTGCTGCTCCTCGGCCCACACCCCTCAGTTACACAAGGGCAAAGCTGGCGGTTTGATCTAATTGTGGCTCATGCTTCAGAGCGACACATCCAGAGCTGGAAGGCCACGTCGCTTGCTTCTCCACCTTGTTCCCGAGGCGGACCTCCCCCATCTGCCCCGCACGCTTGCCCTCCAGCCTGGCCCAGGCCTCAGCATCCTTCCTAACCAAAAGCTCCACGTGGTCGGCAGTGACTGGAGCTGTTGTGCTTTGGAGCCATGTCCACGATGCAATGTCACCGGTCACCGGCCTGGACAGTGACTGGATGCGTTCATGCACAGTCGGGGCGGGCTGCGGGAGGTCTCAGGTTTTCCACGGGGCAGGATTCTCTCTAGAAGTTCAGGGCCACAGGAGGTTCTAGCTGAATAGTCCGTGAAGGTCAGGATGAGGTTGTGTCTGGGCTTTGAGGGTGGGCAGGGAGCTGGGGTGAGGAGGGGGCCTGGTGCGGCGAGTACACCAGCGCCGAGGGGTGGGTGTTTGGAGCCCTTATTATATTGTGAGTGGACTTAAAAGGTGTAGGGGGTGTGTCGTGAGGCCCCTGGGCTGTTGGGGGCTGGTAAGGAGGCTGTGGTCTGCTCCGACGTTGTCTCTGCCTGTGGCTGCAGGGAGCGGTCAGTCATGTTCTGCTCTTGCTCCCCAGTGATTTCCAGTCCTGGGGACAAGCTCAGAAGCGTAAAACGACAGTCATGTTGAACAAGGTCATAGGCCTGCTGGGCAAATGGCGCCATCAGAGCAAATGGCGCGGGCTTTATCCTTCCAGTCCCTGCATTTAAAAGAGAAAAGCTCTGTATAGCTGCCCAATGCACAGGTCAGATGACAGGAGTAGACATACGTGTTAGGTCTTCAAATTGGATCTAAAATAAAATCTAGCGAAGGGAGGGAGGCTGCCATTCTTTACATTCGTGGAGCTGCACTACTAACCTAGGCCAGAAGGGGGCGAAAATGATGTTGCAATGGGAAGGGAGAACGCCTTCATGCTCTTGACCCTCTGCAGACACCGTACGCGCGTTCCTCCGGCGGGGGGGGTTTTAACCACCCGGAAACGGAAGTTTCGTGCTTTCCTGTTCTTTTCGTTTGTTTGGTACCGGTTGCTGTAAGTGCCTTTTGGGCCGCGCACGGGGAGTAGCGGGGGTAATCCGAGGTAATCTACGGCCGGATGAAATCTGCGGACCCCCGGCCTGGGTCGTGGGTGCGGGGAAGGAGGATGGAGTGCCATGGGGCCGCCATTTCGGGGCGTCGGGGCGGGAAAGCGGGGGTCTCTGTGGGTCCTCGCGCCCTGTGGATGCTCACGTCTGCCTTCCCCGCAGGTGCCGGCCGCGCGCTCTCCGCGTCTCGTAGCCATGGTGAGTACGCCCTTGCCTGGGACCCTCCCCGGCACGCGCGGGGCACCGGGATGAGGGTCTCCGGAGGCCGGAGGGAGGCTGGGGGGGCGGGGTTGACCATCGCCACCAAATTCCTAACCGGCAGCTCCTTCCCCGTGTTTTCGTCTGGCAGCCTCGCAAGATTGAGGAAATCAAGGACTTCCTGCTCACCGCCAGGCGGAAGGACGCCAAATGTGAGTGATCGCGCGCGGCGCGGGCCGCCCCTGGTGCCGCCCCGGGAGCGTCTTCCCCCGAAGTCTGGGGCTCGGCTGCCGTCCCTGCAGCCGAAGGAGGATTGGGGGCGCCTGCTCAGAACGGGGGCGTCGTGGGCTCCTGCGTCGCGTTAGCCCAGAGCCGTTTTTCTGCTGCGCCAAAGCTTCCCTTCCGGCGGAGACCTCGCCCTCCGACGCGCCCGGGCAGCCGTGGGGGGAAGGGACGGCGTGAGGGGCCTCTCGCGGGGCCGGGGCCGCTGTGCCGTGGGGCTCCTGCCGCGCTGTGACGACGACGAGGGTCTTCCCGTCACCTGAGCGCAGCCCCGGAGTCGGGGGCCGCGGCCGGCTCTAACCCCAGCTCCGCCAGCGGGTCGCTGCCCACGGGTCGGCCGGGGCCGTGTCCCCGTGTCCCTGTGTCCAGGGGGTGACGGTCGCGCCTGCCTCGTGGGACCGGCACAGGGATCGCGTCGGAGGGCCCATCAGAGCCCCGAGTCCAGCGAGGAATGGCGCTCAGCCCCCCGATCCGTTTGCCCGTAGTTCCGCCTGCTGTTAGTCCGTCCCGTGGAGCGGGCGGTCCCGGTGCCCCGACCTAACCGGCTGCTCAGCAGGTTCTAGTTCTGGCTTTAACCCTGAAGTTGCATCATGTGGAAGTTTCCATTTTAATGGGCATTTCGCCGGTATTCGGGCGTTCGCAGCGCGCGTCCAAAGCGCGTGATCGTGCGGAACAAGCCCGGCGCCATTAAGCAGGAACCCCATTCCCGCCCTGCGCCCCGAGGCTGCGTCACGGAGCACAGTGTGGCCCCGAGGCTGCGTGTGCCGCGGCGGGGTGGACCCCCTTGTTTCCGCTCGTCCTGCCGTGGACACTTCGGGGCCCCCCGTCGGTTTTTAGGGAGCATGTTGCCGAGGACACCGGCGTACAGGTCTCTCGTCCCTGCTTCCGTCCGCGGGGTCTGTGCGCACCGAGGAGCCGGCGCGTCGCCCGGTCGGGCTGAGCACGCGTCCTTCCCGGGCTCTCGCAGGCGCAGGCCCTGCTGGGGACGGGCCGCAGCTCACCGTGAGGAGGGGCGTTAAGGGGGCAGGACGGGGTGGTTGGAAGGAACCTCCAGGTTTCCGGATTGATTAAAACAGGAGCCGAGGCGGCCCGCGCGTGAGGCTCGGCCACGCGCTTCAGCCCCCGTCCCGCGCCCGGGCCCTCGCGCAGGAGCGGAGCTGTGAGTGCCGTGGGCCTCGTGCTGCTGCTGCTGCTGCGAGGGGCCGGGTGCGCGGGTCGGGCGGTGCTGGCGCCTGGGCCGCCCTGTTCTCCGCCGGCGCTAGGACAGCAGGGCCCGGGAGCGCCCGCGCCGTTCTAAGGAAGCAGGAGCGCGGGTCCTCGGCGGCCCGGGGGGCGGGGTCGGCACCCGTCCGGGACCGGAGGGCGCAGCTTCGCGCGCTGCCCGGCGGTGTCGGGGCCGCCCGTGGGCTCTCCGCTGCCTGAGCTGCGGTCTGAGATCGGGCGTGGGGAGGCAGAGCCCAGAAAGGGGGTCCCTGGCAGTGTTGGGAGAAGCTTCAGCGCACGCTCGCTGTGCGCGGCCGTGGCCCCTGCGAGGTCTTCTCCATGGAGACCGGGCTCCAGACGCGGGGAGGGGTGGGAAGCCCTCCCTCCCAGCGGGTGTGCCGTCTCCTCACTTCGGAAACTACTTCTGCTCCTTCTGAAAATGAGGCGGAGGCGCTGTTCCCGGCGGTGCTCAGCGTGCCGGACGCAGGAGCGAGCCGATTGAAGCCAAGCCCGCCTCTTACACTTTTCAGACAGCGGGGCCCCAGGAGCCCTTGTTTTCTGCTTCAGCAGAGGGGCGGGCGGGGGGCGGCACAGCCTGTCGGTGTGTGTGAGGGCAGGGGGTCCCCGTGGCGCCGCCTCTGTGTGCGCGGGGTGACTGGCTCTGCTCCGTCTGGCAGCCGTCAAGATCAAGAAGAACAAGGACAACGTGAAGTTTAAGGTGCGGTGCAGCCGGTACCTGTACACCCTGGTCATCACGGACAAAGAGAAGGCGGAGAAGCTGAAGCAGTCCCTGCCCCCAGGTGAGCGAGGGGGGCGCTGGGCGGGCCGGGGCGGCGGGAGGCGCGTGTCGCTGTCGGGCCCTTGGGCTGTGCCCAGACCGCGGACAGTCCGCTTGTGGCCGCAAGTGTCTGCTCTCGCGGTCGGTGGGGCAGGGAGGGCGGTCCCGAGAGGCTGTGGCCCCAGGCTAGGGCCCCTGGGGTCACTGTGCTTGTCTGATGCACAGCAGTGGCCGCGAGTGAGTAGTGTCAACCCCGCCAGGCCGGTGCCGGCTCTGATGACCGTGTTACAGGTCGGAAAACCGATGAAGTGCCGTGGGCCAGGCGCCTGCGTCAGTGAAACAACCCGGCCTGGTGGTGGCAGGACCGGGGGGCACACAGTGGCTCTGACGGCTGCCTCCTCGCAGTGAAGAGTGACCCAGTCCTGCTGGGCTTTGTGACAGCTAACGGGGACCTCTTTGTAAAGGCCGACATGTTTTTTTAATCAAACACTGAATACTTTGAGCAGAAGCTCCCTGGTGGACGTCATTCCTGAGCTTTGCGGGCGCTCTCCGGCTAAGCACAGAGCCCAGGCCCGCAGCAGTAACCCAGTGTGTCTCCTGGGTGACGCGCTTTGATCTCCTTTGCCCTAGGTTTGGCCGTGAAGGAGCTGAAATGAACCAGACACGCTGATCTGTATTAAAATGCTAAAAACTCGAAGTGTCTTGCCCTGGCTGGTGTGGCTTCGTGGACTGAGCACCGGCCTGAGAACCAGAGTTGCCTGTTTGATTCCCAGTCAGGGCACAGGCCTGGGCTGCAGGCCGGGTCCCCGTTTGGGGGCATGTGAGAGGCAGCCGATCGATGCTTCTCTTTCTTTCTTCTTCCCATCTCTTCTCTCTAAAAATAAATACATAAAATCTTAAAAAAAAACCTTCATAATGTCTTGTCTTTGAAGACGCGAAGGGAAGTGTTCCGTGGCGACACCTGCTGGGGACGGGGTGAAGGTCCCGCCTGCAGCCTCCGTGCTCCCCCAATCTTGGGCTGGGTCCCACTGGACGAGTGAAGCCACCTTGTTTTAGCCTAAGTTTGAGCATAAATGGATGGAAATAGGAGGAGAGCCAGACGCCTGGGAAGTGAGCCAGTGTGCACTCGGGGTGCAGGTCACTCAGGTGGGGTGAGCTCAGCCCCCCCGGGCACCTGGTGCTCCTCTCTGTCCCATGCGGAGGCCACAGGTGGTCTCTCACTGTCACACGGTCTTCAGTGCTGTTCATGCTGAAGGAGTTCAGGGACAGGACGGGCGCGGTGAGACGGAGGCAGGTGACAGGATAGGGTGGACGCCAGCTCAGAGGGGACCTTCAAAGCTGAGAACAGGTGAGATGGTAGCCAGCGAAGTGGGTCGCGCATCCAGGGAAGGGCACGTCCTGAACCAGGAAGGAGACCTTGCAGCTGGGGGAGGAGCCCATCAGACCAGCTGACACTGAATGGGAGGGGCCAGGGTTCCTGGTAGAGGTCTGCCGGGGCCTCGGCAGTGGGTACAGGTCATGTCCCTGGTGGGGACCCCAGCGTGAGTGGCAGCTTAGGTCCAGCCGGGCCCGACTCCCAGGGGGTTCGATCCTGGCTCTGCCACTTGGTAACCAGCGTGATGTTGGCCGGCGACCTCCCGGGTGAGCACCACGCAGAGATAAGAGTTCACGGAGCCTGAAACGGCCACCCCCGCACTGGGGGGCGGGGCGCACAGGTGGCTCCTGGCCCTTGGCAGGGCGTGTGGCAGGCCCACTGTGCACTGCGTCGGGGCGCCCCGGCGGCCCGCCTCTCCCAACATGGCCTCGCTTTCCAGATTGTGGCCAATGACCATGACACTTGCTTCCGCGGGTTACTGTGGGGTTAGAGGAGGCGACGTTAAAGGGGCAGAAATGCTCTTGGCACCGGCGGACCTGGGCGGTGCGGGTGCGGTCATGCCAGGATCGGCCACGAGGTGGCGACCTCCTCCAGCAAATGCGCCGCCGTCCTGGCCCGGCCCGGAGTGGTTTACAGGCCGAAGTCCACTCCCGGGCAGCGGAGGGCAGCCGCTCAGTGCCCGAGGCCGCTGATTCTTCTGGAAGAGGCTGAAGGGCGTGCGGGAGTTCTGATCGGGGCCTGAGAGACGCGGGGTTTGTTTCCACGGCTGCTCAGTGACTTGACCGCCCCCGATGGGAGGCACCTCCAGTGAGTTCAGTCTTCCCCTCTCAACGGCCAGTTCCCAGGAGGGAGGGTGTCCCAGTTGGGCTTCCTTTGTCCCAGCACATCGCCCGGAGGCCGGCCCCAGCTCCTAGGAGACGTCCTCCTCTTTGAAAGAAGGAGTCCTTTCATGGCGAGGCTCAGCCTCGGGCTTGTGCCTTCCGGGCCCAGGTTGCGGTGGTGGCCGATGCGGATCCCAGAGATGGTGGTGAAGCTGGTATGGGGCACAGGTGTGTCGCTAAGCCTGCCGGTGGCCGGCCCGCCGCTGCCTGTGTGGGAGGAGCAGGAGTGCTCCCTGCGGAGGCCCTGGCAGGTCTCCTGTCCAGCCCCTGCCTCTCTGGCTCGCCTGGCTAGGTGACAGGCCTCTGGGGAGGCAGCCGGGACAGGACGCTCGCTGTGGCTGGTGTGGGTTCCTCTGCGCCCAGGTGACTGCGTGATGGCCCTGCGTGGGATCTTTTGCAGTTGCTGCCGGTCTTCAGGGGGGCATGCAGGCTTCACCCCCTGCCCCCTGAACCCACTCCCTCTCTGGGGCCCATCCCAGCCCCGCAGAGGCTGCCCGCACCACACTCCAGGTCAGTCCTAAGGCCGTGACTCCCTCCCGCTGACGGGGAGGTGGGCCCTGCCCACTTCGGGTCCCGGGTCTCGTGTCCTCGCCCCCCAAAAGAGCTGACTGCTCCCGGTTGTGACTCATCTCCCTGGAGGAGTGCTGTGTCCTTGTACCTTACCGGTCCTCTGGGAGGCATGGCAGGGGCAGGCAGCTGTCGCCTTCTGGTGCTGTTGACATGGAGGAAGCGGGGACTGTGAGCATGGCCTCAGGCTGTGCCTGTCCCGGAGGCTCTGGGACGGAGCGGCTGCGGCTGGACAGTCACACCTGTCATCGCCGCCCACGGAGGGCCCCACAGAACGACTGCAAGTCCGTTTTCCTCTGCGGCCAGCAGCGGAGGCTGCAGAGACCAAAACCCTTATCAGGGCCTGCGGGGCCGTGTGACCTGACCTTTGCCCACCTTGCAGCCCCTTTTTATACTTACAAAGTAAAGGTGTGCATTTTATTTTTTATAAAGGTATTTATGTTTAAGTAAGGCTTCCTGGGGCTGTAATTTACAGTGGCATCACCCCTTCTGGTGTGCAGTTCTATGGCGTCTGACAAACATTTACAGTTGTGTGACCACCACTGCAATCAAGAGAGTATGTCACCACCAGAAGTCCTCTCGCACCCCAGCCCCTGGCAGCCAGCCATTGGGCTGTCCCCTGCAGTTTTCCAGTCTCTCCTTGTCACTCCTGACTTCGGGGTTGGCACTTGCTTCATTGCCTCTCAGCCCTCTGCCCCCGGTGGCCCCTGGTCTCATAGTTACTGCCCCTCTGCTCGGACTCCTCCCTGAGGGCTTGCCTTTCTGTCGCCTGTCAGCTCTCACCGCAGGCCGTTCTCCAGGCAACGTCCCTGGGCACCCCATCTCTGTTACACACCAACAGGGATCCTGTGTGGGATCGAAGGCTGCGTCCGCACCTGTTAGACTCCAGACCCCATGCAGGCAGGAGCCTGTGTGCTGTACTCGTCTCTGTATCCCCTAGGACAGAGGGGGCTTGGTCAAAGTCTTGAAGGAAGGAACACCCCACGAGAGGATGGGGGCCTCTGCCTTCTGTGCCGCCTGCGTGCACCAGCTTCAGGCATGCGCAGATGAGATGGCCCAGTCATGCTCTGGGAACTGAGATGCAGACTTGACAACCAGGAGGACAGGCCGCGACTCAGGACAGGACTCCCTTTCCTGGCCCCTGAGTCTCTGATGGCACGGGGCTGCTGTGGGCTGCCCATGTGTGTTTGTGGGTACTTGTAGACTCCCGTATCCATCTGGTTCCTGGAGTCAGGAACCTGGGAGTCTAAAGGGTCTCCTGTGTCACCGGCATCTGCCCCTGTCATTACCACTCCTTAGATGGCTGTCAGGGCCCAAGCCCCATCCCACCGCAACCCCCTAACTCCTCCACTCCCATCCTCCCAGCCCCAGGGGCCCCTTTCCCCTGCCCTGGACCTGTCCCAGCCTCCCCGTCCCTGCCTGCCTGGTGTTCCCCGGTCATACCAGGAAGTCTTCAGCTGCAGAACCTCGGCCCTCTCCTGCCTGGGGCCTCTCCAGGCCCTCAAAGAACTCTAAGGAAGTGCACCTGCAAGACTTCAGGTTTGGCTACCCCCAGCCACTTCCAGGCAGCTGATCCTGCTCCGCTTCCACTTGCTTCCAAAGCGAATCGCTCCCTGTGGCTGTCCTTATGTGCAGACTGCTGCCATCTGCCCACTGAGGTGCCGTCAGCCCCTGCAGGGAAGGGCTTCCGCCTGCTTTTGTACACGGGTAGATCAGTGCCGGCACACAGGGTGCTCAGGACATGGGTGCTGCTGAGGGCCTTGCGCCCCTTCCCTGCGCTCCCCTCCGCTCAGGACAGCTCCATGGGCCCTTTCTCCAGGAGGCCTGCCCTGTCCGCCTGCCAAGGGGACTCGCGCTGCGTGCCTCAGTCCCTAGTGCTCCCCCGGTGGCAGCTATGGAATGTGGTTCCTTTCTGTCCCCGTCTTTCAGTTTGCCACCCTCTAAAAGCCCGAGGAGCAGACAGCCTTGCCTCTCTCGTGCCAGGATTGCTGGCCGTACTGACACTTTATATCTTTGATTCGATAGTAACTAATTAATGAGAAGCCAGGGACTTAGGGAAACTGACTTAGGAGCCCTGGCTGGTGTGGCGCAGTGGATGGAGCGCCGGACCGCGAACCAAAGGGCCCCGGGTTGGATCCCCAGTCAGGGCACAGACCTGGGTTGTGGGCCAGGTCCCCAGTTAGGCCCAACCAAAACATAAGTGTTTCTCTCCCTCTCTTTCTCCCTCCCTTCCCCTCTCTCTAAAAATAAATAAATAAAACCTTAAATAGAAAGAAAGAAACATTTAGAAGCGTTCTGGGGCTGTTTTCACTTCTTCCACCTTTTCTGCTCAAGGAGCGAGGACAGGTCCCAAACTACAAAAGGGTTCTTGGGCGTGACGCCCTTCGGCCAATGGGCGCCCAGGGGGCGGGGCGAAAGGCTGGGGCGGGCCCAGGGTCTGGGCGGGGCTTTGGAGGGGCGGGGCTAGCGCGGGGCGGGGCCTGGGCAGGCAAGCTTCCCGGGCTGGTTGCTGTGGCTGGGGGGCTGGTGGCGGTGGCGGCGGCGGCGGCGCTGAGCGGGCTCTCGCAGCCGAGCCATGCCGCCCGCACGCGTGGAGTACATCGCGCCCTGGTGGGTGGTGTGGCTGCACAGCGTCCCGCACCTCGGCCTGCGCCTGCAGCGGGTGGACAGCACCTTCAACCCCCGCGATGAGAGTTACCAGGAGGTGAGTCCGCGCCCCCCCAGGCCCGGGCCCCCCGTCCCCTCCCCAGCCCGCCACGCTCACAAGCCCCTCAGACCTCCCCTCCACCGCAGCCCCTTCTCTTCGCCCCTCCTCCTCTTCGCCCCAGGCCCCTCGGCCCTGGGCCCTCCGGTCTGGGAACCTCGTGGCCCGGAAAGCTGGAAAGATGGCAGTTGAGCCGGGGGTGGGGCAGAGCCTCGAAGGGGAGGGACTGTGTGCCTGTACCCGGGTCTTTCCTGCACGAGCCAAGGGGCACCCCGAGTGTTCCTTCTGCGGGTTCCAGGCAGGCGCCCTCTTTCCGGGGCCGGGCGATCTGGGAGAAGTTTGCCTGGAGTCTCCCAAGTCCCGCCCGGCAGCACCCTCCTGCCTGCCTCGTGAGAGCCGCTGCCGAGGCCCCTCCCTGGGCCGCCGCTGGAAGGCAGCCTCATGTGGGTGTTTGGGAGAAGGGAGGTCGCCTCCCGTCAACCCCAACCCACCAGCGGCTCTCGCCCTCTCCACTCCCCCCCACCCAATACAAATACACCCAGACCCTGAATTTTCGAGGTCTCGGCCTCTTGGCCAGCCACGCCCCTCCTCGCTCCCTGCGTTGCTGCCCTTGCCCTGTCCTGCGGGCCCTTTCCTCTGGTCTCTGCAACCGTGTGGGGAGGGTACTCCCCAGACCTCCTGTCCCAGGCAGAGCTGCAGAATCTCCCAGCCTTCTCAGGCCTGGCCTAGCCCAACTGAGTCGGGGCCCTTTGTTTAGAGCTACCGGCCCATTTCGGGACTTTGACCCTCGGGCGGCTTCCGCCTGCAGCGTCAGGTTCTCCCAGGCACATTTCCCGGTGTGGGCCGGTTGGACCAGCTGGAGGCTGAGCCTGGAGTCAACTGTGCGCCTCTTCCTGCCAGGCCCTCCTCCTGCCGGTCTGGGAATAGGATCCTGATCCGGGAGGGTGCGCCGTGCAAGCTGGCGGGGAGTTTAATAATAACCGTCAGCCCCAGGCCCCAGGCAGCTGGTGCCTGCCCTTCCAGAAGGAGGGAGAATCAGGACCCTCCGTGCCTCCACGGGCAGTTCTGAGGGTGTGCCTGGCCCCCTCCTCCTAATCCGTGCTATCTGTGTGAGCCCCTCCTGCTCCCAGAACCTTCCCCTCCCCTCCATGGAAGCCAGCCTTCCTGGGAAGCTGCCTGGGAGCAGCTCGGGGAGTCTTCCCTCCTCTCCCTACAGATGCAGAAAGAGAGGCGATAGGGTTTCAGAGACAGCTGTGCTGTTGCATGCGTGTGTGTCCGTCCCAAACCCTGTGTCCCAGGTCCCCAGGTCCTGCATCCGGGGTCTTCAGTCAGTTTTCTCCTCTCCATGGGGGGAAGTCTCAGCTCCTCCCTGGGTCAGCTGGGCCAAGCAGACCTCGAGGTGTGGGCAGGGGGAGCCTCCAGAGACAGCACCTGTCTGGCCAGCACCTGTGGCTAGCACGATCTGAGCCTGCCCCACCCCCCTTAGTCCCTTAGAGAGGTGGCATCGGTGCCAGGAGGACCCATTCACAGCCCTGCCCTTGTCCTTCTGGGATTTGGAGCCTGGCACACTGCTGGTTATCAAGTGACCAGAGGGCATCCCCTTCCCATGGGCCGCGGCTCCCGGGCAGCGGACCCCCAGCCCCACCCCCACACTCCGCGTCCCGCCTAGGCCTGCTGAGGACAGAAGCGGGACACGAGTTCCATGGGCTGGGCCGGGATGGGGAGCCTGGCTCCTGTGATTATTTCAGGCGGCCCCTATTGTGGTAAGTTCCGCTGCTGTCTGACTGCCGTCTCGCCCAGACGTCCTCTTGCTCCTGAGCAGCAGCCACGGCCAGTGTCACACAGCGGCTGGTTAACACCGCAGACGGCACCTTCTGCTCAGCGCTCAGCAACTGGAAACAGGCTCTCTGTCGGGCTTGGGTGACATGCTGATCCGGGCAGCCAGGCCGGGGGCGGGGCTTCACCCTCCGGCTGTCCGGGTTGGAATCCCAGTTTTATCACTTGCTGTGTGACCGCGGCAGGTGTCCACAGTAGGACCCAGTGATGTGAATGACTTCACGGACTGGCGTTGAGGTTCAACAGCGTGTTCACGTGTGTACGGCGTGGGGCATACAGAGGGGAGAAACCTCCGGACGCTGCCCAGAGAAGACCGAGAACACACTTGCAGAGATGGACAGTGGGGCTGTGGTGGGGTTAGTGTGTGTGTGTGTGTGTGTGTGTGTGTGTGTGTGCGCGCACCTGGATGCACACGTGTGCACACACTGGAGACTAAGTGGTGATGGAACTGGGCAGGTGCGGCCGGGAGGGGGACTCAGGGAAACAGACGAATTTTGCAGGGATCCAGAAGGCGAAGGGTGTCTTCAAAGAGTAGGTGACCAAAGAGCAGGTCGCCTGGTCAGTGGCCTATCCTGAGCAAACCCAGCTCCCGAACTTCCCTGAGGAAGCAGGGGCTCCCGCTCACCTTCCTGGGTCTTGGGGAGCCATGGTCGCCCTGATAGTGTGTCCTTCCAGCCCTCCACCCCAGTGGACTTGACCCTGAGTCTTTGCTCGGGTCCTGGGGAGGACACACTGGAGGCGGCAGAGGCAGGTGAGCCCAGCAGGGCGGAGGAGGGAGCCCTGACCCCCCTAGAGCCCCGGCTTCAGGGTGACGTCTCGGCTGTGCGTCCGGAGAGGAAGCGGCCCAGAACACCTAGCCTGAGTCTGCTCACCTCTGACCCCGAGGGGCGGGGGTGCAGCTGAGAGGAGGCTGTCGTTAGTGGATGTAAAGCACCTGCCTGGGCTGCTGGGGGAGGGGGAGACCCAGCCGGCCAGGTGTCTGCTGGGCAGAGCAGGGGACAGCAGAAAGGGCCGCTAGCCCTGCCTCCAGCGGTGTCTTCTAGAACAAGCCACTTGCCTCCTTCAGTTGCCACTGCCACCATCCCCTGCCGCCGCTCACAGGGAGATGGGGAGACCAGACACGTGTGAGCTAATGTGCTTGAAACGTCCTAACGCCTTAGTGGGCCCTAGAGTGCTGTGCGAATGCCCACTGCTGCTGCTGTCCACACGCAGGGGCCGCGTGTGCGCTTCCTGTCCCATCTCTGGTGTCAGTGGGCCACCACTCTTTTGGGGCATGCATGGAGAAGCAGAGATGTTTCTAACTTTTTACATTTAGGCATGTATTTTCATTCATTTTATTTTTTTATTTTTTACTTTTTTAAAAGATTTTATTTATTTGCTTTTAGAGAGAGGGGAGGGAGAGAAACATCAACGTGCTAGAGATACATCAATGGGCGGTCCCTTGCATGCCCCCAACCAGGGACCCAGCTGGCAACCCAGGCCTGTGCCCTGACTGGGAATCGAACTGGTGACCCTTTGGTTCCCAGGCTGGTGCTCAGTCCAGTGAGCAACACCAGCCACGTAGGCATGTATTTTCATGTCTTAACTTTGGGTGCTGAGTGTGTGTCCCCAGGCCATGGGAGGGGACAGAATGGGGCCTGGACCCAGGACCACAGGCTCCCCCAGTACCCCTTCCCTGCCTTGGGGGGCAGGTCTCCAGAGCAAAGGCCAGGCAGGAAGCCCCCAGAGGATCTGAGAGGAGCCAGGGTTGGGATGAGGAAGCCCCATTCATGTCCAGTCTAAACATTGAGTCATGGTCACCGGACAGTCACGCTGCGCCCTCCCCCACCCCAGCCCTGGGGGGCAGGCTGGTGCTAACCCTTCCCCGCCCGTGGCCTCCAGCTCCCCTCTCCCTGGCCTCACCCCTCGGCCGGCTTGCCTGGTCTCCTAGGGTCTTGCGGTAAAGGGGCCCAGGGGGTTGCCCCTCCCCCACTGAACACAGAGGCCCCCTAGGGCCTCAGCATTCCCAGAATGCAAATTGGTCACTGCTGCCCCTGCCTGGGCCCTGGGTTCCCACTCTGGGTTTCTTGGTACAAGTGACAAACCAGAGCTAACCACAGCCACTTTGACGAGAAGAGAGGCTCTGTGTCCTGATGTGGGGGCCGTGGTTGGTGGGGGGCAGGGGGTATATTGTCTTTTCTCGACTCTGCCAGAGCCCGAGCAGAGCTCCTGGCCCCTCCAGACGGGGGCTTCTCCCCCTTCCTTCCTCCCCTTCGCCACGCGAACGGGGACTTGCAATGTTGCTCAGAAGCAGGAACCGAACTGCCTGTTAGGCACCGAGGCGGCTGTGGGAGATGATGGCTCTGTGGTTAGCCCTCCACTCCCCTCCCCTCCCCACCGGCCTCCTCTCCTCTCCTCGCCTTCTCTCCCAGCGCCCTCTGCCCTTGCCCACCCTGGCCCTCCCAGCACTGGGAGAATCCCGGGATAAAGGGTTAACAGCGCGCTCCCAGCTTGGGTGTCCCAGCAGGGCCTCCCCAGGGCTGGCCTGCATTAGCTGTGACCTAAGTGAGGCCCCGGCCCAGCGTGGATAGGCCCTGTCGGCTGCCCGCCCACCGGACTGGGTCCCTGGAGGGCAGGAGGCCCGCGTGCACCGTGAGAACAGGAAGGGAGGGAGCCAGCCCAGGGCCTGAGCCGGGCTGCGGGGCCTGGGCCATGCTTGTCACACTTCCCGGAGGTCCTTTCTGCGGGGAGGGGCACATGGCAGAGCCAGTGGGTTTCCTGTTCAGGGTAGACTGGGGGGCAAGCTGGGGGTTCACCAGTCTCTAATCTAGATAAAAGGCTTGTCTGGGTTTATGTTACTGGTGTTTCCTGTTAGGAGTAACTTACAGGAGAGCGAACGGGGGTGAGTGTGTGTGTGTGAGTGTGAGTGAGTGTGAGTGACTGAGTGTGAGTGTGAGTGACTGTGTGAGTGACTGTGAGTGACTGAGTGTGACTGAGTGTGAGTGACTGAGTGTGAGTGACTGAGTGTGAGTGTGAATGACTGAGTGAGTGTGTGAGTGACTGTGAGTGACTGAGTGTGACTGTGTGTGTGAGTGTGAGTGAGTGACTGAGTGTGAGTGACTGAGTGAATGTGAGTGTGAGTGAGTGAGTGTGACTGTGTGAGTGTGTGTGTGAGTGAGTGTGAGTGACTGAGTGTGACTGTGAGTGACTGAGTGTGACAGTGTGTGAGTGAGTGACTGAGTGTGACTGTGTGAGTGTGTGTGAGTGAGTGTGAGTGACTGAGTGTGAGTGTGAGTGACTGAGTGTGAGAGTGACTGTGAGTGACTGTGAGTGACTGAGTGAGTGTGACTGAGTGTGTGTGTGAGTGTGAGTGTGAGTGAGTGACTGAGTGTGAGTGTGAATGACTAAGTGAGTGTGAGTGACTGAGTGTGAGTGAGTGTGAGTGTGAGTGAGTGTGAGTGAGTGTGTGTGTGTGAGTGAGTGTAAGTGTGTGTGAGACCCCACTCCACTGATCACCACCAGCCTGGGGCTCCCTAACACAGGCTTCCTCCCCGACAGCCCGGACTGGGGGCACGTGGGAAGCTGGGAGGGGCCGTCACCTTGGGCACCTGACTTACAGCCGCGTCCACCCTGGCTGGCGGCCACCAATCTTGGTGCCATCGGGTGCCCATCTGGCGGAATCGAGAGATTTGTGGGCACGGTGTGGCGCACAGGCCTCCTGACAGACAGCACCTCCTTGACGGGGCCCTGCAGTCCTTGGTGGGCCTGTGACAGCCCCTCCCACCCCCGCCGAGCTCAGGGTGTTGCTGCTACCACTGGCACGTGGGGGTCGCGGTCCTGCTCAGGACGCGGTGAGAGGGACTCCCTAGGTCTGCGTCCTGGCATCTGTCATCCCCCAGCACGGTGCTGGCTTCTGGCTCCCCCGGATGGACCCCCGCACTAGGACATGCTCGGAGGACGCTGCCACACCAGGCTGTCCCCTCCTGGCCTGGCCCCAGGCCCCACTGAGCTCCGAGCTGTCTGGGAGGCCTCAATGCCCCGGTCCCCAGGACGTCCCTCTCCCTCAGTCACCCCCGTCACCCCAGCTCTCACTGCGGCGGAGGGCGCCTGCCTTGGGCGCCGGCTCTGGCAGGGCCTCGTCCTGGTTTCCATCCGGGGAGGTCAGCCGCAGACCTGCGGGCCGGCCTTCAGCTGCGCCTTGTTCCCGGCTCCTCCCGGGCCCGGCCCCAGGGCCTGGCTCTGTCCGGAGCAGGCGCTTCGGGCGGCGGGAGGGCCGGCAGAATGCCCCCTCGTCCCGGTTCCTACACCCGTAGCGCCGCGGGCGGCCGAGGACGGGACCCGAGCTGACCCCGGCCTCTGTCTCCGCAGTCGCTGCTGTCCCTGGGGCTGGTGGCCGCCGTGGGCCTGGGCCTGAACCTCGTCTTCCTCGCGGCGCCCCTGGCCTGCGCGTGCTGCTGCCGACGGGACGGCGCGGGGCAGAGCAAGCGGCGCACGTCCTGCTGGGTCACCTGGCCGGCCGTGGCGGCCGGGCTGGCCTGCTGGTGAGTGTCTCCTGCGCCGGGCCTGGCGCGTCGTCACGGTGCCAGAGGGCGCGGGGGGCCCCGCGGGTGGAAGCGGGCCGCAGCTCAGCCCGTGGCGGTGACACCCGTCCTTACCGCCCCCCACCTTGCTCCCCGCAAACCCCAGTGGCTGGTCTCGACTGAGCTCCGGGCCCCTCGGTCGGAGGGCCTGTCCCTGGGGTGTGCGCTGGCCCTTTTCTCGCCAGGCAGCAGGACTCAGGTGCCCGGGTTGGTGATGGGGGGGCCTCTCTAGGGTGCCCCACCCCAGCCCCGGGGGGCACCTTCCAGCCTGGTGGGGCTGAGCCGGGCAGCCCCACGGGTTGCTCCTTGATCAGTGTCCTGAGTGTCACCCCCAAGCCTCTGCTCCCTGAGTCCCTGTCCCCTCCCAGCTGCTGCCCGGAGCCTGTGAGGGCAGAGAAAGCCTGGCCGCAGCCCAGGCCGACTGCGGCACCTTGCAAGGTCCCCAGCTGCCCGGGCCACCAGCGAGCGGGCCCTCTCCGCTTCGGGTGAAGAGCGTGAATCTCTGCCTGCGGGCGAGAGGCCGCCCTGCCCGGCTGTGTCCTCACAGTGCCGGCCCTGCTGTGACAGCTCGTACTTTGCTTGTTTTTGCATCCACAGCGGTTTTTCCAAAAGCCTCAGGTCTCTACCCTGAGAGCTGCTGGGGGCAGCCGCCCTCCAGGGACCGAGTCCCTTGTTTAGCACCCGCTCTGTGCAGGCCCTCCTCGCCACTGCGGTTCTGTCCGTCGGGGCTTGTCCACCGTCGTGCCCTGCCTGCAGCATTGTGGGGCTGGGCACGCGAGCGGGACCCTGGGCCTGGTGAGGCAGGGGCCGGGGCTCAGGTCAGAGACTAGAAGGCGAGAGTTCTAGCCCAGATCTGGAGCTTGAAGGCAAGTGTGGGTCCCTGCAGAGAGGAGCTCCTTTGAAGCCACCGCAGTGTTGGAAAGCCCCCTCCTGGGACTGAGCGCACAATGGTGGGTGGGAGGGAGGGGGACAGGACAGCTGAAGAAACTGCTGGCACGTGGGGAGCCCTCTTGTGTGAACTCATTAAAACAAAAAAGATTTTACTTAATTTTCGAGAGAGGGGAAGGGAAGGAGAAGGAGAGGGAGAGAAACATCGGCCAGTTGCCTCTGGCACGGCCAGGGATGTGGCCCGCAACCCAGGCCTGCGCCCTGACCGGCGATCACGCTGGCGACCTTCCGGCTCTCAGGCCGGCATCCAGTCCGCCGAGCCGCAGCAGCCGGTGCTGGCCCAGGATTTTCCGAAACACGACAAAGGACTACGGAGCAGTAAAAGTAACGGGAGGGTCGGTGCCAGTAAGTAATCATTACCTGCTGTCGAAGGAAAACTCAAAACAGGAGGACGGCACTTGGCGTGACTCATTCTAGAGAATTCCACGTATTATTTGTGCCGGGCAAGGGGGAGCCCGAGGTAGGAGGCAGGCGCTGTTCCTGCCCCCTCGCAGCTCCTGGTGCACCGGGGAAGGCACGTTCCCAGACCACTCCGGTCCGTGGGCGCAAGGTGGGTGCCCTCGACCCACACCTCCTTCTGGCACTCCAGGCGCTTCTGCCTGGTGCCCCTGGGACCACGCCTGAGGAACGCTGAGCTGAAGGTCAAGGGCACCTGGAAGGAGGTGTCTGTAGCAGCCTCCCAGGAGAGTTCATCTTGACTCCTGTCCTGTTTCAAGAAAAAGAGGGAAAGCAGACACGCGTGCTTATGCCCCCCACCCCCAGGACTGGGGTGTGGAAGGAACCTCAGGGGGCTGCTGATGGCTGCTGAGAGGACCCCCGGGGGCGTGGCTGGGCTGAAATGTGATAAGTGACAGGCGAGGTTTGAGATGATTTGTTCAGCCTGGAATGTTGGACCAAAATCAACCAGATGAGATTTGACAGAGACCCAGCTCTCCTCTTGGTTAAAACAAAACAAAAACCAGTTCAACGCCACGGGAGGGGGAGAGACCGGGCTTCACGGCAGGTCCTAGGAAGGTGTCCAAGGTGCTGGGGCACCAGCAGGTCAGCAGTGGGGAGAGGAGGATCCCAGGACAGCAGCAGCCCTGCCCTGTGCCCAGAGCCCCCCTGGGCCTGGGCGCCTCCCTCAGGGGCCACGCTGAAGGGCGACACTGGCCTGTGGCCGGGGAACCTGGAGGACAGCGACGGCAGGACCAGGGTCTGCAGGAGCAGACTTGGGAGCAGGGCGCCACAGGGGCTCACTCGCGTGTCTGACGGGGTCCCTTGCGGAAGCGGGGCTGGTTCTGGGCTGCCCCAGGGGAGACCAGAAAGCGTGGATGCCTGGTGTGAGGAGGGGGCTTCGGAACCGTCTAAAGCCGGAGGGTCTCAGTGGGTCCCCACCCCTGGGGCTTTCAAGAGAGACAAGTGTGGTTTCAGGAGACCCCATCGGTCCCCGGGTCCAGCTGTGTCCGTCCCCTGGGGAACGGGCGAAGATGCAGGGCCGTCGGCCCGCAGTCAGTCCCCTGGCCTTCGGGGCCATGGGACGGGAGGGCAGGTGTGTTTTCCTGCTGCCTGAAGGGACGGAGCTGCGGCCCGAGTCGACCAGGTCAGCGCCAGGCTGTCCCTCAACCCCTCCCCCCGCCCCCCCCCCCCCGCCTGCCAGAAATGTCGGCATCGTCCCCAGCCCTGCCCCCGGGAACGATTCTTTAGCCAAAGTGGAAAACCCGCCCTCCGTGGATGTCTGACCAGCTCTGTTCATAATCATCTAAACCTGGAGGCGGCCCAGACGCCCTTCAGCGGGGGATGGACGAGCAACTGTGGCCCATCCAGACGGCGGAACGACACTCAGCACTGAAGAGAAATGAGCTGTCGAGCCCGGAGAGCCACGCAGGAAGCGTAAACACGTCTCAGGGTGGGGGAAGCCGATCTGAAAAGGCTGCACGCTGCGCGGTTCCCACACGTGACCTCCCGGAGAAGGCAAAGCTGCGGAGACAGGAGAGATCAGAGGTTGCGAGGGCGGGGCAGCGGGGCATGGACAGGGCAGAGGGCGTTTGTAGGGCAAGGAAAACCCTCCGTGTGATCACGGCGGACGCGTTCCTTCCATGCGTCCAAACCCACGGAAGGCACTCCAGGTGTGAACCCTGACGCGCACCGCGGACTTCGATGACACGGGCGCTGGTGCAGGCTCCTCGGTGTAATTACTGCCCCGCTCTGGCTGGGGCTGTCGACAGTGGGGGTCGGCGGGGGGCACGGCAGGAGGTACATGGGTCGTTGCTGAACTTCCCATGCAGTTGTGCTGGGAACCTAAACCCGTGTTAGAGACACTCTGGTGTCACCTCTAACGTCATTTGGGGCCTGTCCCGCAGCGCTGCGGTGGGCGTTGGTTTCTATGGGAACAGCGAGGCCAACGACGGGGCGTCCCAGCTGGTCTACTCCCTGGACGATGCGAACCACACCTTCTCCGGGATCGACGCGCTGGTAAGGTTCCGGGCAGCAGGCCGGGCGGGCGCGGCCGGTGAGGTCAGCGTGGTCAGAACAAGGGCCCCAGTCAGCCCCCAGCCGGCCTGGCTCCCTGGGGCCGCAGTTGACCCTGCCAAGAGCAGAGAGGGCGGGAGGGCTGTCAGGGGAGTGAGTGAGGACCAGAGGCGGCCGGGGGGTCAGAGCCCATACGTCCTCCGGGGCGCTGAGCGCTTTCCCCTCTGGCCTGGGAGACCTTGACCTTGGACAGTGAACCCCAGGCTCTTTCTATGGTTACATTAAGTGCTGGGTGCAGACTGTTGTGTGTCCGGAGGTGAAGGGAAATAAAAAAGAAGTCAGTGTCCCTTGGTGGGGGGTGGGGAGGAGCGGTCACACTGCCCAAAACCCAGCGAGGTGTCCTGGGTGCCCCGGCAGGGGTGGGGGTGACACTGCCTGAAGTCTGGCGAGGTGTCCCCGTGGCCCGGCTGGGGGCTCGGGGCTCAGGGTCGGGCTGGGCTGGCCGGAGGAGATGGCGGCCTTCCAGGGAAGGAGAGAGCCCCCTGCTGAGCCTGCAGCGCTGGTGACGGACACGGGGAAGGCGGGGACTCCGGGTTTTCTCAGAGGTAGACCTTGGCCTCAACTGTGTGTCCCCGTCGTGGGAAGCACCAACTCACGGGGGCTGGTTTTCTGGGCCGCCCCGGTCCCCTGAGAGGCAGGCGCCAGGGCAGCTGTCAGGGGAACCTGTCCTTGCACGTCACGCCCTTCCTGACCCGCTCTGGCCCAGCAGAGGGTGACCTAGGCAGGTGGCCCATTTGTGTGAGACAGCCTCCACCCTGAAAGGCAGCCTGGCCGGAGCCTCGGGACGCTGTCCCAGCCCTGGGTGGAAGAGGGTCCTGGAAGAGGACCCTGGGCAGCAGGGCAGTGGCTCTGGCCTCAGAGCCTTTCTGGGGAGCTGAGGGGTGCGTGCCAACCAGGGCGCAGCCCTCCTGCAGAGCTTGTCCATCCAAACCTCGTGGGCAGCGGGGCCCGTCCCCGGGGGAGAGCTCTGAACACTGGGTCTGGGCAGCTCTGTGCGGCGAGGCCAAGCAGCCGGGACAGGACGCTGAGGGTGGCCCCGTGGGCTGAAGGCACCCTGACCGTTGCGAGGAGGCCTGGGGTGGCCTGGCCTGCTGGGACCTCGTCCTTGGGCTCCCCCGCCTGCACCCCTGCCCCAGTGCAGGAGGGGCCTCTGGCTACGGCCTCTGGGCTCTTCCTCCCTCTCTCCCTCCGCTCCCGAGTGTCAGGACCTGCAGGAGGAACCCGGCCCCGAAAGGAGAATCCCCTGCCCAGGGAAGCCCCTGAGCCGTGACCTTCACTGGCTGGCTGGTGACCAGGGTTAGGAATGGCCCTCGTCTCCCCAGGGGCTGAGGAAGAAAGTCCCAGAGCCATCCCGATGGGAGCACCTGAGGGCTTCATGCCCGCACCCCCGGGAAGTGAGCTGGGGACAAGCCCCCTGCTGGCCCGCCCGCCCGAGCAGGGCTGGGGCTCCAGGGCCGGGTTTGGGCATCCGCAGCAGCCCTGTGTCCCTCCCGTTCCCAAAGGGAAGGGTTCCATGTGTCCCTGGGGGTCAGCGCCTCATCCTCTCTCCACCGTTTCTGAAAAGGGAGGGCACAGCCCCACGCCTCCGGGAGGGTCCAGCCAGGGGAGCTGCTTCCGTCCTGACAGCAGCGGCCCCGCCGCCTCCGGGCACCCAGTGCTCCCATCTCGTGGGCTCCGGGGAGGCAGCAGGTCCTGAGGGCGCCCATCCATGCGGCGAAGGCCACGTATCAGATAGAGGACGTTTGACAAGGTACGGTCGGTGACAGGGCCTGGTCGTCTACACAGCCCCCTCCGAATAGGGCAGCTGTGACAGCTGTCATCGTGACTGCTGTCACCACGCCTCTTAGAGCCAGCGAAGGCTGCAAGTGGCAGGAGGACTTGCGGGGCAAGTCAGGTGACTCAGACCTGGGCCCGAGCGAGGGGCCCCCCGGGCTCCCTGTCCTGGACCGGAAGCCCCTCGCTCGGGCCTCAGTGGGAGGGGGCCCAGGCTCCAGATCAGCTACATGCTCTGATTTGGGGGTCGGAAAGGGCCATTTTGGAGTGCTGGTGGGTGCCTTCTTTGGATCCAGTGCCCCCCATCTGTGTCCCAGTGAAGGGGCCTGGGCCCACCTCTCACCCCTCAGGGCCTCAGGGGCCCACCCTTCACCCCTGAGATAAGGGCCTAGGACTCTACCGCCCCTGAGAGCGTGGCTGTCTCCCGCTTTCCCGGCCCAGGGACCAGCGTGCTTCCCGGGCTCTCGTGGGAGCCGGCAGCAGGCCCAAGGGCAGAGGAGCCGGGCCCAGGAAGGTGCGCTCCTGTCCCAGGCTGGCAGCTTGTGCTCCAGAGCAAGGACAGGAACCGAGGAGGTATCTGGTCTTCGCCCTTCCCTTCAAGGGTCTGGGATGGGGCCCCTCCCCACCAGCCCACCGAGGCTCCACCCCTTGGACTCCGACACAGCTGCTCTTCTAGAAAACCACCTTAAGGAGGGCAGCTTCTGTCCCCCCAGAGGTCACGCCAGGGTCCCCTGGCCTCACCTCAGAGGGTCCGATTCTGGAGGCCTGGGTGGGGCTGGGGGTTTGCAGTGATCACGAGTTCCCCGCTGACCCCCTGCAGCCGGCTGGTGGTCCGGGGCCACGGCTCCATCTGCTCACTCACCTCTGACCCCAGCCCAGCCTGGGAGCAGAGTTGGCCCTCTTGTCCACTGACCCAGTTCTGGGGTGTCCCCTCTCTGTCTCCCTGCTGGGAGCTCTGTCTGCCCTGAACCTCTAAGGACCTGGGGGTGACATGGAGAAGGGGGTGCACTAGGTCAGCGTTGTGGTTTTTCTGTTTTGACTGTTTTGTTTCCTATGAGACGTCAGATGAAAGCGAGGGCCTGGCAGACGTTACTGGCTGTTGTTTTCCAAGGAGGAATCGAAGGAAATAGAGAAGCTACAAAGGCAGAGCCGTGGGAGGGAAAGAAGTGGCCTTGCTGCAGAAAAGGTCTGCGGGTCATTTCCCGGGCCTTGCTCTCGCGTTCATAGTGGAGAAACGTGAAAATATCACGGGGTACGAGGTCTGCGCCTAACGTTAGATTTAATAACGGCGCCTTTTGGGTCTGTGTTTGCGACACACTTGCATGTTGTTCTCACTGGACTGAAAAGGGGCGGCTTAGCAGGGCGGGGATGCTCAGCGCCTGTTTACTTCCCCGTGGGAAGCTGAGAGCGGCCAGGTCGCCGAGGCGGAGGCGGGGGGACCTCTGCGCCCCGTGTCTCGTGCCCCGACCCTGGCCTGTGAGCTCGGAACGAGCCGGGAAAGGGAACCAGCCGCCGACCCTGAAACAAGAAAACAAGGAAACAAAGGGCGCTGTTCTCCTTTCTGGAACCAGGAACTCAGAGCAGCGCAGACGCGAAAACCCGCAAAGCTGCCGCCCCGCCCCCGCAGCTGGGAGTGCCATCTGCTCAGGCTGTGGGAGCGCCTCCCCCTTCTCCCGGGCCGTTTTTATCTCCCCTCCAGGCCTGGGATTAGCCACCCCACTCCCAGCCGGCTGTGCTTGTCGGTTCAGTGGGACAATTTCAGGACAGCAAAACCCTGTCCCCTTGGAGCCAACGCAGCGGCCCAGAGAAGGCCCGGAGGGAGGGAGTACGTGGGGCTCTCGGGCAGCGTCCCCGCATCTCACGGGGACCCCCCCGTCTGCGCTGGCTGAGCGTCTCTGCGATGCCGAGCTCTGCGTGGTCCTTTCTGTCAAACCACGGATCGTCCCCCGACCCTGGACTAGCAAGTTGCTTTCTTCGGGGTCCGCTCAACCGCGGTCCTCGCGGTGCAGCGGGGGACGGAGCCCGTGCGTCCGCCGCAGGATCGGCGTGCGGGCAGGGCCCCCCCGGGGTGCGGGTTCCCTCCTCGCGCACGCGTCCAGGCGGCACCTCGGGCTGCCCGTCATTCCGAGGCTTTACCGGCTGCCTCCACGCGGGCTCAGCGGCTGCCGCTGGACAGCAGGCCCTCCCCTCGCGGTGGGAGCAGAAGGCCAGGCGGCAGCAGAGGGACGCTTTGGCTTAGGCATTCGATTCCTTGTGCTGAAACAACCCACAGTCCAAAGAGAATCTGCGGGGAGGAGACCTGGGTGTTCGCTCACTTCCCCACCTGGGTCTCTCCAGAGGGAGGCGCTGGGTCTGGGAGCCCAGGGCCTGGCTGAGGCCCGACCGGGCCTGTGCCCTGGATGCAGGGGCAAAGGGCTGCGTGGGACGTGGGGCTTCTGCCCTCCATCCTCGCGGGCAGCGGCCTCCTGAGCGCGTCAGGGCGGGGGCGGCACCCACGCGGCTGTGCTCGCTCCTCACGCACCTGCTCCACTGGCGGAGTTGGCGCCGGCCCTTCCAGCCCAGGGCCCGATTCCCAGCCCCGGCCTCTCCCCAGGTGTCCGGAACCACCCGGAAGATGAAGGTGGACCTGGAGCAGCACCTGGCCCGACTCAGTGAGATCTTCGCCACGCGGGGCGATTACCTCCAGACCCTGAGGTTCCTGGAGCAGGTGGCCGGCACCATCATCGTCCAGCTGTCGGGGTTCCCCGTGTGGGCAGAGGTCACAGCCGAGCTGACCGAGCTGGCTGACCAGACTGGCCGCGTGGAGTACTACAGGTGAGGCCCGTGGGGGGCGGGGGCGGGCAGGGGGGCTGCGCCCGCTCCCGTCACCCGGGCCTGCGTCTCAGGGCCCAGGCAGGTAAGGAGCCGCGGACAGAGGTCAGAGCACATGAGCCTCCGGGCCCGAGTGCCGGCCTGCGGAGCGGCCTCCTGAGACGGGCAGGCGCCCAGGCCCGGAGGGGCAGAGCTGCACCGGGACCCCAGTGCGGACCGGGCCGTGGCCTCCCGGCACGCAGCACGGGGCTCCCCTGGCACCAGCGTTCTGCCCAGCTAGGGCCGGGGCAGGTGCAAGTGGGTTACATGTTCCCACCTGGCCAAGGCTTCCGGGATGGGAAACCCTGCACCTCGAGACTCAGCCGTGGGGTGCAGGGCCAGGGCGATGGTGGCCTCTTTGCCTATACAGATCCGCCCCTGCTGGCGTTTCTTAGCCAGCCTACAGATGCCCCGGCCTGAGGGACGGGGGCTGCGGGAAGCCACCACGCCTGGGCCACACTCAGGTGTGCAAACTCATACCTGTACTCGCGCCTATTCTTTGGGGGTCTGTTGATGTCAACCCTGCCTCTGCATCCCTCAGACCCCAGGGGAGGGTGCTGGGCACAGGTCAGCTGCCCGTCCCCCAAAGGCAGGGTCTAGTGACGGTCGCTCTGGGGCGGCCGAGGAGGCAGGCCGCGGTCTGGGCTTTGGGTGGCTTCTGACCGAAAGTTGGCGCCCAGCCCACTGCGCCCGGGCCCAGCACGGAGGGACCGTGAGGGCGGAACAGATACATGAGTCCGGACCAACAAGTGTCAGCTCTTGGGACCCCCTCACCCCAATTTGTTGGCTCCTTTTTAAGCCTTTTGCAAAGGCCAGAGCCTTTAGCCCAACACTGTGCAGTTCACTCCGGTTTTCTGGAGTCATTTCCCCTTTATGAGAAGACGCGCCCCAGGCTGACCTGCCTGGAGAAGATGCTCCTGGGGCCTCTGGCCAGCCCCGCCGGCCCTGGGCTGTCGCCTTCCCCGGGCAGGAGACGGCAGGGGCCCGACGAGGGGGAGCCCCTGAGGCCCCGGGTCCAGATACTGCTCCCCGCCTGTCCCCCTGCAGCACGTCCGGCCCCTGCGTCCCGGGACCTCATGGATGGCTGGGCTGAGAGGGGCCTCGGCCCAGCTTCCCGCCGGGTGAAGGCTCATGTGCCACGGTGCCTTCCTCCCCGGCGGCGGAAAGAAGCTGTCAGTTCTGGGCTGTGACCAGTGACCCCCAATGGGGGCGACTGATTCGTCCTGTGACATGAGGGCCATTTGTTGCCTGAGCCTTCGAAGTCTTTGTTTCCTGGGGGTTTGGGGGGAGGTCGAACGTGGGCCATCCTGTCTAAGTGGACCCAGCGCAGGACTGTGCACTCTTAAGGGCCTGATGTGGGCACTTTGAAAATGACAGGGATGAGGGAAGTCAGAATTTCTATATCAAAAAGAACTTATTTTTAAGGTGATTTCATTATAAAGGGGAGGGGAGGGTGGTGCCAAGTGCCCAGGGGCTATCTCAGTCTGGCTGATTGGCAGGGACCCTAGAGCTCCCAGCCCCGCCCCCCACCCCTCGCTCAGGCCGGGCAGCGAAGGCCTCCTCCAGGGTCCGTGTCCGTGGCTCCTGAACACGGCCGCCCATCTGTCCTCGTCCTCGCCTTCTGCTGCTTGCTCGCTCCTCCTCTCCTGAGCGGCTCGGGAACGAGGCTTTATTTTATTCTCTCTATGATTATTGACTTGAGAGAGAGGAGGGGGGCGGAAGAGAGACATTGATTCGGTGTTCCACTTACTGCTGCTTCATGGGTTACGGTTGCTTCTTGTAGGGGCCCCGACGGGAGTGAACGCGCAGCCTGCGCGGGTCGGGACGGTGCCCGAACCAACTGTGCCACCCAGCCAGGGCCAGGCTTTGTTTCATTCTTGAACCAACCAGCCTTCGGGGCTGGGTCTCCTCCGGGCAGCCTCCTCATCCTTGCTTTTTGGACGGTTCTAGGGCTTAGCCATCCAGCCAAGCAAATATGTTTTAGTGCTTTTATACAAGGCAGTTCCTGGCTAAGGATTAGAGGCGGTAAAAAGCCTGAACAGACTACGCCCTGGGAGGGGCTTCTTCTGACGGAGGGAACAAGCGAGAGCTTCCAGAGGCCGGGCAGGGGGTGGGTAGGCTGTGGAGTCCACCCGAGAGGCTTCCCGAGCCACGTTCTTGGTTGGAAATACGTCCCCAGGTCGTCCCCAGGTCATCCCCCAGCTCGTCTGGGAAAATGCAGGGCTTGCAGTTGTTTGCAGGAACTCCTTACAATGGGAGGCTCTGCCTGCGGTCCCAGCCCTGGGGGAGTTGGAAGCAACCCTAGCTTGATTTCCTGCTGGTGGGGGGAGAAGTAACAAGAAACTTGCGGGTTTGAACCACGAAACCAGGACTGTGAGCCGGGCCTGGTCCCTGCAGGAAGGCTGGGGGGGCAGACCGGGCAGCTCCTGGGCCAGGCTCCCGTGCTGCGGCCTCAGTTCCCCAGTCTGTGAACATGGGACCCTAACACCAGAGGGTCCTCCAGGCTCCTTCCAGCTCTGATTCCAAAAACTGGCTCCTTGTTGGCCTCGTCCCAGTGGAGGGCGGTTTCTGCACTTTCCCCAGGGCCCCCAACCTCATTCTCTGCCTCAGAGCCCCGCAGGGGGCCCGCCCTGCTCTGCGGGGTGTGAGTGTTTTGATCAGGCTCTTTTGGGGACAGAGAGGAGAGCACTCACTGCCAGGTGGCCTCCAGCGCTTCCGGCCCCCCAGAAGCCTCCTTATCCCCTTCTTCCAGCTCCCTCCCACTTCCTCCCCACACTTGAGACTCCTTCCCCTCTGTACGGTGTCAGTGGAGCTGAGAACCATTGCTGGAGAGAAGGGCTCCTGAGTTTATTTGGCTCCTGCATGGAGAAAAAGAATGAGTACAAGATTCCCGTTTGGGGGCTGGGAGAAGTCCCTGCTCTGCCCCTGCTCCCGCTCTGTGAAGTTCTTGTCACCTGCTCGGGCTTCCTGACGGGGACGTTTGCTCTGCTCCACCTGACTGTCCCTGCGCTCCTCCCAGGTGGCTCTCCTACCTCCTGCTCTTCGTCCTGGACCTGGCCATCTGCTTCCTCGCCTGCCTGAGCCTGGCCAAGCGCTCCCGGTGTCTCCTGGCCTTGTGAGTAGCCCCACCTGCGGGCCTGGGACAAAGCTCTGGGCAGGCGTGTGGGGTGACCGTGCCATGTGGCGGGAGCCACAGCCGGAAGCCACCAACTCGTTTTCTGGACTCCAAGCAAGGACTGGTCTTTCCTCCCCGTGACCCCCGCCCTGGGCCTGCCCAAGCGATGGACCCTCCCGCTGTCTCTAACCAGGACCTCGTCCTTAGCTAGCACCCAGGGCTCTGCGCCCAGGGTCGTCAGCGGGGACCGGGGAGGGCGGTTCATGCCGAGAGGAAGGGCGCTGAAGTCGGTGGGTGATGGCCGCTGTGGGGTCCCCTGTCTGCACCCTACCCATGCCGCCTCTCCTCCAGGGCACTGTGCTGCGGGCTGCTGGCGCTGCTCCTCAGCTGGACGTCCGTGGCCGTGGACACCGCTGCGGCGGTGGTGAGTTGGGGGGGTGGGTGAGGGTTGGGCTGACCAGGGCCGGCTCGGGGGCTGGTACATCAGTGTGTTCTGTCCAGAGCCCCCGGGGCGGGAGGCTTCCGGTCTCAGTCCCTGAGCTAAAACCCCAGAGTCTCCGAACTGAAGGGGCTTCGTTCTTCCGCTCCAGCCCCTGTGCTCTTCAGAGGGGGTACACAGGCCCAGAGAAAGGAAGGGGCCTCCCCAAGATCGCGAGGCAGTTAGGGCCAGAGCCACGAGAAGATGTCTGAAGCCCATCCCTTTGCCTCCCCCACTGGCCTGTCCCAGCCGCCTGCCTACTCCTTGTAATGACACACACGTGCGGACGGCCAGGTGACTTCTCCCCGGGTCTGACCCTCGGGCTGGCGGGGCCCCTGGCTCAGTGGCACACCCCGTGGGCCCTGGGGACGTGGGGGGCGGCCCTCAGCTTGCCTGCGCCCCCTTGACCTTGCACTCACTCGCGGTCTGACACACAGTGATGCGTGTCCACGGATGGGCGGGCCTCAGAATGTTAGAAAGAAGAAGAAGAAAGTGCAAGCGGAGAGCGTCCCGCGCAGGGGTCTGAGGGAAGCTGTGTGCGTGGGTCCTTGGCTCGTTCACTCACGCACCCAGCGGCGGCTCGGCTCCGGGGCATCCCTGGTGCCAGGGGCGAGCGAGGACACGTTCGTCCTTGGCTAAGTGGCGGCCTGCAGGAGAAGGACTGTGGGCAGATATGTGCAAGCGCGCGGGAGCCGACACAGTGGAGGGGTGTGCTGTGCGTGTGTATGTGTCGGGGGCCAGGTTTACCAGGGGATGTCGGGGAACCCCTAGCTGATTCAAGGGCCACGAACTAACCCTGTGCCCTGCATCTGCTCTCAGCTTCCTGGAGAGAAAAGAACGGGCCCTTGCCCGGGGGCCTGGCGGCTGTCCGGGAGCTCTGGCCTTGGGCAGGGCCCATAGCAGCTTTCGGCAGAGCTGGTCCAGAGGGAGAGGGGCGGGCAGCTCCTGCTTGGGGTCCCCCCTGCAATCATGCAGTGTCCTCTTTGGGTGGAGGGAGAACTGGACAAGCACGAGCCGGTGTCCCGAGGGCAGGGCCCCTTCAGATACAGGGAAGGCAGGTCGGAGGGCACACAGTGAGCTCAGCAGCGTCCTGGCGGCGGCAGGAGCGGGGAGGGCTGTCCACAGCCCGGGGGAGTGGCTGCCACCTGGCCTTGGCCTCCTCTTGGCCAAGGGCAAGCACAGGAGGCTCCCACGGGGCGTGGTGTGCGCGCCTGGGGTCTCCCGACCCCGGGCAGCCTCTGCGGCAGCAGCAGCAACCCCCCATCAGCTGCCCTTCGGGAGGCCGCTGCCTCCTGCCTCCTTACCCAGGCTCAGCGTTCAAGGACACCACAGGCAATTCCGTCTCCCCACTGGGGCTCCGGGCTGCAAGGGAGCCTGAGAAGGGCCGGGTCCCTGATGGGTTTAGCAGGCCCGGTGCCAGGGCCCGTGTGAATGAGCCTTTGACTGGGCTGCTGCCTGCTGCATGCTGATAGAAGTGGGGTGAGGAGGAGCCAGCGGGAGGGAGGGACTGGGACGCAGACCGTCAAAGGCCACTGCAAGCAGCTTTTGCGTGGCCTCCCTGCCCCTGCCCTCTGAGAGGCTGTTTTTGAGAGCAGTGGGGCCAGAGGACTCACGCTGTGCCCTGCCCTGTCCCCCGCCCCCTGCCTTTCCCGTTCCCAGAAAGAACCTCCCCAGGGAGCAACGGGGCATCGGGAGCTTTGGCCGCACGCCGCTAACTTGCAGGGAGCTCCCTGGGAATCCGGATGCCCCTCACAGCAGTGGACCCCTGGGGAAGTCACCGAGGTTCCCCAGACCTTGGCCTTCTCCTGCGTGAAGTGGGGGGGGGGGGGAGGTCACAGCCCTCGCCTCAAAGGACAGTCAGTGGGACGAGGAGGGTGGCCATGGTGAGAGTTGGATACACAGTAGCCGCTCCGTTCCCATACAGCCGTTGTCATTATGGGAGGGCCTCAGGCCGAGTCCTCCAGACTGTCCCCTCCACTCTCAGGAGCGGCCTGCGGGCTCAGCCTCCACCTGCGCTGGGTGCCGGGTGGCTTCTCCACCTGCCCTGGGCGCCGGGTGCCCCTCTCGCCCTGCCCCCATCCCTGTGCGTGGATAATGCACTTCCAGGCCCGTGTCCTCATTGGCAGGAGAGTTGGGTCCTCATGGGAGAGCGAAGAGCAGGACTGTCCCCTGAGAGGGGACAGGGAGGCCACATCTCTGGTGGAGTCTCTGACACGGCCTCCTGCCTCTTTTTGAATCCCAAACTTCTTGGGGTGCCCCAGACCCAGATGGTGGCCTTGCTCTCTTCCCACCCCCAACTCGGGCTGGCTCCCCTCCCCCAGCCCCTCCAGCGACAGGGTGGCTCTGAGTTATAGCAGTAAAGCAGTGTGCTCAGGCACGTTTGTGGTGTGTGAGTGGGGAGGTTCTCTCCAGATCCCGAGTGCCTGGCTGTTCGCGTGGGAGTGTACGCGTGCACCTGCAGATAGGGCTCTGTGGACGCTCTGCACAGCTCGCTGCTGTCTCCCGAGCGCGGGCAGTGCCCGGCACCCCGTGGGTACTCAGTACGTACCTACGACTCCGGGCATGAGTGAGTGGTGTCCTCCGAACTGGACCCCGAGGCAGCCGCTCCTGAAGGAGAACAGGGCACTGGCCGTGCAGGGCCACGGGGAGGGTCCCCCACTCAGGAGCACCCCGTGGAGCAGGGGTGGCCCCTAGGAACCGGCCAGAGGACCAGAGCTTACCCTGGCTGCTCTGGGAAGTGGCGGCCCCTTCGCCCAGTGCCCCATTGTACCCCAGCTGGGTCTGGGGAGAGCCTGGCTCAGAGGATGACATTCTTGCTGCCACCTCTCCCAGGGCCCGGAGCTGCTCCCCGGGGGCCCTTGGCAGTCACCTAGCCAGGCCAGGCATGTGGTCCAGGCCCCCCAGCGCATCATTGGCAGAGCCCGGAGCTCAGGTCCTCTCTCTCTCAGCACCCCCCCCCCCACCCCCGGTTTTCATGAGCAGGACCTGCACACACAAGCTCATTTGGCACCAGCATCACTCTTTAAAGAGAGTCCGGGGAAGGCTTCGTAGATTGATACCCCAGAGTGTGGGGGATTTGATAAGAGCAAGACAGAAAATAAAATAGAGAAGAGCAAAGGAGCCGAGGTGCAAATGGGTCCCTGCCTCCCAGCCCGCAGCCGGCCTTGGCCCGGCTCGTCGGGGCCCACCCAGGGGAGGCATCGGAAACATGGGTGCTGCATACAGGTCAATCCCTAAGGCGAATAGTGCTTTTCTCTCCATAGTGTAGACGAGGCGCCTGGGATACAGAATAAGTCACTTGTCCAAAGTTACAGAGCCAGGACTCACGCCCGGGAGGCTGGTCTCTGACTGTTGTTGTCGACCTGGGACTAAGCCGAGAGGTCCAGGTGGCTGGGGCTGGGGGCACGTGGCTCCTGCCAGGGCCCGGGTGTCCTCAGTTTCCCCTGCTTCTCTCTCCTCTCCCCGGCGTAGGGCACCAGTGACTTCTGCGTGGCTCCTGACACCTTCATCCTGAACATCACAGAGGGCCGGCTCAGCACAGGTAACGGGCCTGGGGGCCGCTGTGGTCAGGGCCGCTCTGGCCGACCAGACTGTGCCTCCACGTCCCCGTCTCAGCCCTATAGGCACCCAGTCCCTCCCCAGCCCCACACTCGGGCCTCGCAGGACCTCTGGGCCATTTCATAGAACCGGCCTCCTTTGGGAGCTCGGCAGAGGCCTGGTCGCTTGTGAGCTCCACCTGACGCCGTCTTTGCCTTGCAGAGGTGACCCGTTACTACCTGTACTGCGGCCAGAGCGTGAGCAGCCCCTTCCAGCAGGTATGATACGCTGGCGCTGTGAGGCAGCTCTGGGGCGGGCCCAAGGCCGGCCCTGCCCGCGCGCTCGGAGGGGAGGCCCTGCTGCTGGTCCCAGGGCCGCGCTTCCAGGAGCAAGAAGCAAGAGGCCTCTCAGGAAGCCTGGGGGACAAGGGGAGCACTCCCTGCGGCAGGGAGGCCATAGGCAGGGAGGCCAGGGCAGATGCAAAGGGGCCTGAGTGCTGCAGGGGGCGGGGCGCGGCAGGGGCGGGGCCAAGGCAGGGGGCGGGGCCAAGGCAGGGGCGGGGCTTGGGACGTGCAACCTCACCGTAGGGCTGCCCTCTGTCCCGGCCCAGGCACTGACCATCTTCCAGCGCTCGCTGACCACCATGCAGATCCAGGTGGCCGGACTGCTGCAGTTCGCTGTGCCCATCTTCCCCACGGCAGAGGTGAGACAGTGTCCCCAGCATCCACGCTGGCAGAGGGGAAGCCGCAGGGCCAGGCCTTCGGAGAGCCCGGCGACGGAGGGCGTTCTCTCCCCGCAGCCTGGTTCCTTCGTGTGGCTTTAAATAAAGGCTGCTGTGTGTGGTTTTACCCCCAAGCCCTGCCCTCCCACCCCCGACTCCGTCTCTGCCTGTCTGTCTGTCTGCATGTCTGCCTCCTTCCTCCTCCTGCTTCAGAACGATCTGCTCAGAATCCAGCTCCTGTTGAACTCCTCGGAATCCAGCCTCCACCAGCTGACAGCCATGTTGGATTGTCGAGGGCTGCACAAGGTACTGGGCTGGCCTGGGGGGCGCGTGGAGGGTGGCCACGTTGTCCCAGAGCCGCCAAGGGAGGCTAGAACAGGGATTGCCTGGGCTCCCTGTGGGCCTGGGGAAGGGAGAAGCCAGACAGCAGACAGTGGGGAGAGGGGCTTGGCTTCTCGATTCTCCCCAGTAGCTGTGACAGGGAGACTCAGTGGAAATGCCAGGGGATGAGGTGGCAGGACTGGGCAAATCACCTCCAGAACACTGCTGACCTTCACCTGAACAAGGAATACTGTCCCCCACTTTTCAGACTTCTGGCCATCTGGTCGACCCATCGCTGGGTTGCAAGTGGACATCCCAATCTCAGGGCCATTTCTCCAGGAATTTGAACTATCAGACACTAATGCAGGGGTCACACTGGGAGTATGTGATTCTGCGCCCCCCCCCCCCCCCCCAAGCAATAAGCCAAGGTATGCTGGCAGCTTTCACATCTCATGTAGTTGCAGAGCAGATAGTCGCCATCCTGGCTGCCTGTTCTCGGGCTCTTGCTTCTGCACGCAGCTTGCCCTGTGCACGTGACATGTGATCTGTCACTTAGTCCTTGCAGTTATACTATGAAATATGTATCATTTCATGGGAAATTGTATAGGTACGAAAACTCTACGTGCAGATGGATGGAAGGAAAGATAGATAGACCCGTGCATGTGTAGACAGACAGATAAGACAGGTGTGTGTGACTTACTGAAGATGCCAGAATCAGTAAGTCAAGGCTCAGGTGTTGGGTGCTGGCAGTCTGACTTAAGAGCTGAGAACACACCCTGGCTGGTGTGGCTCAGTGGACTGAGCACCGGCCTGTGAACCGAAAGGTCGCCGGTTTGAGTCCCCGTCAGGGCACAGGCCTGGGTTGTGGGCCTGATACCCAGTTGGGGGTGTGCAAGAGGCAACTAATCAGTGTTTCTCTGCACATTGATGTTTCTCTCCCTCCCTCGTTCTCTTTCTAAAAAGCAAATAAATAAAGTCTTAAAAAAAAAAAAAAAGCTGAGAACACAGGCATCGCCCCTGTATCCGCTCCCCTGCCCACCACCCAGTCAGCCCCTCGGCCAGCGCTCGCAGCTGCACCCTCAGAGAGGCCCTGAGTCCGTCTGTCTCCCTCTCACTCCAGCGTCCGCCTGGCCCTGCCTCCCTAGCTGGTCTCTCGCCCCCCTCCCACTCCAGCCCTTTCACATGCAGCAGCCAGAGTGGTTTAAATTAAAAACAAACTGGGTCGCACCCCTTCCCTCCCAAACCCTCTGGTGTCTGCCTGTCACGTTGTGATAGAGGGCAAACCCCTTGCCTGCCCTGCGAGGCCCCGCACGGCCTGGCACCGTCTCAGCCTGGCTCCTGTGGCCCCTTCCCTCCTTCCGGAGCTCGCCGCTCAGGGTGCAGTCCGCTCCTCGCCATCCTGGCCTCAGAGTAAACGCCCTGTCTTCTGGCTTCCCCCGCCCCCCCAGATCCCCATCAACTGGGCCAGTCTCGCTCAGAGCCGCCCCTCCGGTGCCTCGCAGTGCACAGCAGGAGCTCAGCAAACGCCTGCAGAGGGGCCCACGGGGCCCCCTGTGTTGGGCTCCAGAGAGGGCGGGCCCTGAACGGTTGTCCAAGGTGCTGGGATGTGAAAGGAGACGCAGGCTAGTCTGAGGGAGAGTGGCTTCCAGAGACACGCGCAGTCCCCAGGCTGTGCCCCTCCCTTCTGACTGGGGGGCCTCCTCCTGCAGGACTACCTGGATGCCCTTGCCGGCGTCTGCTATGATGGTGTCGCGGGCTTGCTCTTCCTCGGCCTCTTCTCCCTCCTGGCGGCGCTGGCCTTCTCCACCCTGATCTGCGCGGGGCTGCGGGCCTGGAAGCTCTTTACCACCAGGTGGGCTGCCTGGAGGGGGCTTCTCTGGGGAACAGGCGGGAGGCTCTGCTCTGACTGAGCCCAGGGCTGGTAACTGTGAGGGACCAGAAGCTTCCCTGAGAGTCCAGACAGACCCCCAAGGGGGTACTCCTGGGGAGCCGGGGCAGGAGTGGGCCTGAGGATGGTGACAATGTCGTGCCACGGCCATTGCTCTGTTCCTCTGCAGGACGCTGGTGTGAGGTAGGTGTGGAGAGCGTTCGCTGCGGGAAGCGGTGCCGCCCGTACAAGGGAGCATGGGCTGTAGCGCTGTTCCCGTGGCGCCTGCAGCCTCTCCGAGGAGGCAGACAGAGACGAGGGGGCAGGTCATTCAGGAGGAGGCAGGTCAGGGAGGATCAGTGTGCACGTGGCAGCACAGCGGGCTGCCTGGAGGAGGCGGAAGCTGGGAACGGGGCTGAGTGATCTGTGGGAGATGGGGCTGAGGACCATGTTTTAGAGGCAACTCGGGGACACACCTGTGGCCAGAGGGAGGGTCCTGGGGGAAATGAGAAGCCGGCCGGGACCCCAGTGCCTTGCAGCCTCCCTCGCCCTTCATGGTCGGCCGTGTTCTGTGTGTCACTCTAGGGACAGGGACTACGATGACATCGATGATGACGACCCGTTCAACCCCCAGGCCCGGCGCATCGCCGCCTACAACCCATCGCGGGGACAGCTGCACAGCTTCTGCAGCTACAGCAGCGGCCTGGGCAGCCAGACCAGCCTGCAGCCCCCCGCCCAGACCGTCTCCAACGCCCCCGTCTCGGAGTACATGTACGGCAGGGGCGCCCGGGCCTCCCCGCGCGCTGCCCAGCCCCAGGGGCATAGGTCTGCGGGTCCAGAGTGCTGGGGGCGGGGGGAGGCCCCTCACTGCAGCCATGGATGCCGGGCAGGAAGGCCCCCGGCACACCCACGTGGGGGGGGGAGGAGCTTACCGCAGATGCCAGGCCTTTCTCCACAAGCCCGCAGGGTGGTCTCGGGCCGAGGATCTGCCTCTCGCAGGCGCCCCCCCTGAGATCGCCTGTCGGCCCCACAGGAACCAAGCCGTGCTCTTTGGTGGGAACCCCCGCTACGAGAACATGCCGCTCATTGGAAGAGGCTCCCCTCCTCCCACGGTAAGCTGGGCTCCCGCGGTGGGGGATGGCGGAAGGGTTCTTGAGCCAGGTGTCTGTCGGGGAGGGAGCCCCGGCCTTTACTCGGCTGGATAAGGTGCTCCCCCTGCCCTGTGCAGGTAGTTGGGAAGGGACCGTCCAGTTGGTAAACTGGGAGCACTGGAGACCCAAGGACAGGGGAGCAGTGGCACAGGCCTGGGCCCTGGGGACAGGGTGCTTCCGGTGTCCAGCAAGTGCTCTCAGTGAAAACCACAGGGCCGGACCCTGGTCTTCGGGAAGCGCGTAATCTCAGGAGGGGCACCCAGGAAAGCTGCCCCTAGTAAGTGCCACACGGTACCTGGGGCCCTGGAGGGAGGAGCCACCCCTGCCGCTCTGCGGGCCGGAGGGGCCCTGTGGAGGAGGTGGCCCCGAGGCGCACCGGAGAGCCGCCGCCTGCCCCAGGCACTGTGACCCCAGCGGAAGCTGCGTTTGCTGGCACTTTTCGTTGTCACGCCTGGGAGTGGTTGCTGATGGCATCTGGGGGTGGGGACCAGGGATGCCGCTGAGGCCTCTGCAGGACGCAGGATGACCCCACCACGAACAGCGACCGGCCCCAGTGGCCCTAGAGTTGGGGCTGACAAACTGCTCTGACCTGGCTTTCCCTGCCGTGACCCCCACCCTGCTGTCTTTGCGCAGGGCACCTCCCCCGCTGTCCCTTTAGAAACAGCACTAGGCCCTGGCCAGGCTCTTGAGTGCAGGGGCCTGAGGCCGGCAGACGGGTGGGTGGAGGTCAGCACCGTCGAAAGCCCCGCCTGGCTTTTCTCTCTGACTGGGAGCCCCGCTGCTGGGCACCCAGGGACACAGACCGGCTCTACCATTAATCTGAGCACAGACAGTCAGGGAAGTCCGCTGCTGTGCAGATGAATCCTCAAAGCGCTGTGATGCCACATAACAGGGACTTCCAGGTCACCTTCTGCTCGGAAAGACCCAGGCCACTCTCCCTGCTGTTAGTAGAGACAAGTAAGAACAGACCTTTGCGAGGCTCAAGAACAGAACCAACCTTTCTCCCTGGAACTCAGACCTGCCCAGAGACCCTAACTGCCTTGGCAGAGTTGACTGCCCTGCCCCGGGGACCACTCCCCACCTGACCGTCCTCCTTTGGCAGGGGCATGAGACCCAGGAGCCCACAGCACGGGGGGTGTGGACGGGCGTCCCAACAGCGACCGCACAGTGGGCTGCTCCCTGCCCTCCCTCTGCTTGCCCCGTCTCTGGGACAGACGGGGGGTGTCAAGCAAGGCCATCGGAATGGACAGCCCATTCCCGTGGCTAGAAATGTGCCTTCCCTTAGCACCGCCACCCAGAATCCCTCCTGTCCTTCCTGCACCGTGTCCTAGATTGCTGGACAGAAGGTCCAGGCAATTGTTGAAAATATCAAAACCGAGACGTCCCCCCAGTCCCCTGAAACAGTCTGCAGGGCAGGCTCCGGGGAGGGGTAACGAGCAGCCCAGGTGGTCTGATCGCAGCGTGCGTTTGGGAACCGCTGCCTGCAGGAGTGTCTCACCCCTGAGCAGAGGCCCCCCGAGGACCCGCCCTGTTCCTCATTCAGAAAATCTGGGGTGAGGCCCAGGGATCGCAGCTCTAGCGTGTTCCCAGGGGAGGCTGCAGCCAACCGTGTGGGAGCGTGTGGAGAGCCCTGCCCTGGGCGTGACTCCTCATCCTGTTCAGCTGCCATTGTGAGCCCGTCATTCTGGCCGTGGGGCCTGTCCCATCAGTGTCAGGTGTGGAGCTGCCTCCTGGACTCCTCCGCTCAAGGCCATAGCCCCAGGTGTGCCAGCTACAGTGACTCCTGACACTGCCAGTGTCCCTGGGGGGGGATCGCCCCTGGTTGTGGCCCATGATGCTTCCCCTCCCCACCCCGGGGTGACTGGCCTGGGTCTGGTCCTGCTGACCCCGCTGCTCGGAGTCGGCCGGCCAGCAGCACGTGAGCGGCTGGAAGTGCAGACGCTCAGGCCCTGCGGTGTGAGATGTGGCCGTGTGAGAAGCCACGTCTGCAGAGCATGCGCTGCGTGTGGCCACGGCTCCCCAGCTCCCGCACTGGGAGGAGGTTTGGAGGCCACCATGTTGGGGGTCTCGCCTGCTCTAGATCATTCTGTCCTTTCAGTGTGAGCTGAGTGCTCTCAGGTCCATTTTGCAGGTGGGGAAACTGAGGCTCGGAGGGATCAGAGAACCTCCTCCAGGGTTAGGGGACGAGGCAGACGCACAGCTGCAGTTTGCACCTGGCTCTGGGACTCAGTGGGCCTCTGCCTTCCGCCTGCTCGCTGTTTGGGGTCCTGAGTGCATAGGTGCACCCTGATGCTGTCCCCGGTGTCCGAGTGTGCGCGGGAGTGGGCCAGGCAGCCACAGTGCAGGGGGTGTGCTGGGCAGGGCGTGTGTTTGTGGCTGGGAGCCAGCTGTCCTGGTGGCCCTGGGCTGCAAGCGTCACAGACAGGAAGCCTGCCCGAGTCACCCCGGTGTCCTCCAGTCCCCACGATGCCTGTTATTGAAACTTGGTGCTCGCCCAGTGGGCTGGGCGTCCCACAAAGCGGAAGGCCCCGGGTTTGACTCCTAGTCAGGGCACATCGCCTGGGCTGCAGGGTCAGTCCCTGGTCAGGACATGTAAGAGAGGCAGCCGATCGATGTTTCTCTCCCTCTCTTTCCTTCTCTCTAAAAATACATAAAATAAAAACCCCAAACCTTGGTGCCTGACCACTGGGCTAACTGCGGCTTGCCCGCCTCCTCTCCCCCAGAAATTCCCAGCGCCTTTGCTAGCAGTGTCCAGTTTCCATGGTGACATCTGGTCTGACTGTCCCCTCCTCTCTCCCACAGTACACTCCCAGCATGAGGGCCGCCTACCAGTCCCTGGCGGAGGAACACCTGAGGCACTACGGCAACGAGTTTCCAGCCTAAGAGGCTTCCAGGGGTCCCGCCTCCTCGGCCCGTTTTGGTTTGTAATTAAGTCACACGAGGGCTGCATTTCTTCAGTGGAAACCAAAGGCGTCTGAAGGCTGCTTCCAGGGCTGGGAGGCCCTGTTCCCACAGCAGGGCCACCGGGACTCAGGCAGAATCGGCCCCCACCCCTGAGCTGTCCCTAAGCTGGCAGCCCGGCTCAGCCCACCCTCTGTCCCACCTCCCACCCGCACCAGCGGGAGAAGAGCAGTCGGCGGGGCCAGGTCAGGCTCCAGGTCCCATTGCCAGGAGCCCGGGTGATCCTCTGAGTGACCTGTCTCCTCCTGGCTGTGTGGATGGCAGCGTTTTCCTTTAGTAAAGGTGGAGTTGCTGATCAGGAACGTGCTGTTCGCAGTGAGACCCAAAACTGTCCGAATCAGCCTCCCGGGGCCTGGTGGTCTCTTCCTGAGCCACTGAGGGAAGGTGATGGAGCGCTCTGCGGAGGAGGCAGGGGGCCCCGGGGCCAGGGGACCACAGCCTCGAGCCTGGTGGGCCTCTGCAGGCGGAAGCCTGCCCCATCCTGCCTGCCTCTCGGTAACCCTCCGTTCCAAAGTCGATGCCGTGAGTTTGTTCACCGCAGATAGGGGCGGTCTCAGGCGTCAACACACACTTTGAAAGCAACCTTAACTTTTCCCCAGTGTTTTAGATACTTCGATTATCCAAAGAATTAAACCTCACAGCACATCCAGTTGTCACGAGAGAACTTGGGGCTCATTCCTTACACTTGATTTGTATCCCATTCCTTTTCAGATTTCACTGACACCGGCCAGTTCTTTAAACATCAAGGGGTAGGGGAGGGGGATTTTTAAACAAAACAAGGATCAGCGAGACTTCCTGTCCTAAGCTGCTGTTTGATGGCAAGTGGGTTCACCCCTCCCAAGGCCGTTTAAGGGAGGAAGGAAGGGCAAACAGCATGAAGGGCCCATCCAGGGGAGGGCCAGGCCAGCGGTTCCCTCCCTCTTATCTTCAAGTGACTTTGTCCGTCAAGGTTTTAGCAAAGCTGGACAACTGTGTCCTGATACGGAGACAGGGGTCTTCCCTACTGCCCCCACCACGCTGTCCTCCCCACCCCCCGCCGCTGTTGTCCCGGGCATCCGTGCGGGACCTGCCAGGTGAGAAGCAGCTTGTTAACCAGGAGAAAACGATGACCCATCACAGTGCCCGCCGAGGAGCCAGGGTTAGGGTCTCTGGTGCTGCCCCATCCTGCCAACTCGGAGTGCCCAGCACAGACGCCCCCACAGGCTCATGCCAAAGCAGGGACATGGGGTGGCATGGCCTGGGACAAGGGTGCTATTTCCGTTTTGGAAGAGCCCCCTTCTCATAGAAACAGCAGAGTGGTGCTCAGCCCCCAGCCAGGCCCCCACCACCGAGTGGGGCCACAGGGCAGCCAGGACCCTCACATGCACTGACCTGTGTGAACCGTGTGCCATGAACCCCTTTGCATGGCCACGGTGTGTGCCGATAGAAACTGTGACGACAGCTGTTGCTTCTTAATCTTTCATTGTTGGCAACTAGAGAGTTGTTTTTAATGCCTGTCAACTAGACTAGGACCCTTGGCGGCTCCCGAAGGAGCCGGGAGGGCGCGCCTCTGCCTGCTGCGCGTGCGCCCTCACCTGGGGACAAATAAACCGCTTGTACTAAAATGCGCACTCGTGTCTGGTTTCCTTGGCTGCGGGGTAAGGGGTGGACCGAGGGGTCCCTTTTGGCTGGATCATGGGGTCGAGAGCTGCACAGCAGACTTCAGTAGCAACTTCAGTGTGAGGGCTGAGAGATGGGGCCGTGGGACGGGCGTCGCGGCCGCTCACCTGGCTGCTCTTACATTCGGCCTGGCTCCTGCTCTAGTCTCTCCGAAGCTCCGCGTGTCGACCGTGGCTCTAATACTGCCGAGAATAAGTAGCGTGTGGAACACCTGCAGGCTACCCGGGGCTGTCCCAGGTGCTTGTGTTCACTGTTAACCAAACCTAACAGGAACCCTGGGCGATCACTCATCTTGTAAATAAGCCAACAGGAGCGCAGAGAGGCAACCTGGAGGGAGGGCCAGAGCCCAGTGGCAGCCCAGCACCCTGGCTGGGTGCCTCTGTGCAGCGCTGTCGGGGTGCACAGTGGTCACCCAGTGGCCACTGCCCTGGCTCTGCGGTGCGTCCCTTCCGTTGTGGCCATTCGGTCAGAGTTCGGATCCTTATTATACGCCGTTGGGGCGGAGGGAGACGGCAGCACTGGGGACCCTGGGGTTATAACTCCCACTCAGTGGGCGACACCAAAGCGTGGGTAGTCGAACGACCTGCCAGGTCACAGGCAAACCGATCGGTAGCGAGCCGGGCGTCACCAACCGCGGCTCAGAACCTCGCAGCGCCGACTCCAGCTCGGCGTTTTCTCCGGCTCCTGCCGGGTGCGTGTTTGTGGACTCGGATACGCGCCTTGGCAAAGCCCCTGCAAGCGCTGATCGTTCCCGATCTTGGCTAACTTGTCGCCTAACTTCCTCCTAACTCTGGAGACCCCGGGAGGAGGCAGGAGGAACCCGCGGCGCGCGGGTCCTTTCCGGACGCGACGTCACGTGCTCCTCTCGCCGCTGCGCAGCAGCTCGGCGGGGCCCGCGGGCCGGCGTGGGTTGCTAGGCAACGGGTAAACGCCGCGGCCCAGGAGCCGTTTGAGCGGCGCTGCAGGCGTCCCGCGGCCCCGCGGCAGCAGGAGCGCACCCGGGGTAAGGGCGGGCGCCGGAGGACGTCGGCGGCTGAGAGGGGCGTGGAGCGCGAAGGCGGGGGGCCCCCGAGGGTCACAGCCGCCGGGAGGGCTGGGAACTCCTGATGAGCGTCCTTGCGGATCTCTCCACCGGTGGCGCATGCCAGGACCAGCGCCCTTAGGTGCCCGCCGCGTTGGTCCCCGCTGTCCTCAGTACCCCCGAGTCACAGGGCCCTGCAAGTTCTGAACACCTCGCCTCCTGCACCCCCTACGCCCGGCCAGCCAGTCCCCCACACGCTCTGCCTCCTGGAGGGGGCGGGAGACCGCCGGCGGGTGCTCAGCTGAATGGAGGGCGAGTACAGCCCGGGCTGCGGGGCGCGGGGTGGGCAGTCAGGAGCAGAGCTCGCTGATGGGAACGGGGGGCGGGGGGGGGGCGGAGGGACCCTACTGGGCGGCGGGTCCTCTAACCGCAGCGTTTCAGGCTGTCCCGGTCCTGGGCTGTCTGGACTGAAGGGCTGTGACCTTGGACGTCCTTAACGGCTAGGGCACCAGTTTCTTCATCGGGAGAATGGGAATTGCGATACTGTTTGGGGGGGTCGCGGCGGTAACCGCGTTCACAGCGCCCGGGGCCCAGGAGGTCGTTACAGGTTCTGCATACAAGTCTTCCATCCGGTATGTGAGGTTCGAATGCTTTCTCCAAGTCCGCGTCTTGTTTTTTCGTTTCCTTAACGTCGTCTTTTAAAGTGCAAACGTTTTCAGTTCGACTGAAGTCCAAGTAATTGCTTTTTCTCTTATGAACTGTGCTCTGGATGCCATATGTAAGAAATCTAATTAATAACTCATCTTAATCAGGGTCACAAAGATTTTCCTCTATGTTCTCCCACCTAAGTTTTATAACTTCTGCTCTTACGTTTATGTCTGTGGTCCACTGGGAGTTTATTTTTGTGTGTGGTGTGAGGTAGGGACCCATGGTCATTCTCCTGCCTGTGACTGCCTGGCTACCCAAGCCCCACTTCTGTGCCCGGCTAGCTTGTGTGTCTCCTTAGTACTTCTACTGAAAATCAGTTGACCCTAAAATGTAAAGCTTTATTTCTGGACGTTCAGTTTCGTCCCACTGATTTATATGTCTGTCCCTATGCCAGTACAACAGTGTCTTGATTATTCAGAGTCTTAATAATGTTTGTGGAATAAGGGAGGTAATGAAACTATAATCAGAACCAGTAGAAAGCATACAGTTGGTACTCATAAAACCTGTGAGTCCCTGGCAAAGTCTGTGTAATCAGGTTTTTAAAAAAATAGACTCATTTGGGGTGCCCCGGGAGGCATCTGTAGGCACGAACTAGGGTACAAAGTTGCTTGGAGAAGTGAATTACTATGGTAACATTTCTGGTGCATTTTCCATCTGTTTCCTAAGTTTAGATACTTGTCTATGGGGTTTACTTAAAGCCGGGTGCAGGTGCTCCAAGCGCTTTTCTACCAAGTCCCCTTATCATTTAAAGACAGTGACACCTGCTCGAAGGTAAAAACCTCAACTCGTGGGTGTTGAAGGCCTTTGGATGTGAGCGCTACCATGGAAAGGCTCTTGTAAAGTCACCTCCCCCACTCCCCGCCCCCGGCCACCCATCCAGCAGCTCCTCCCCTGGGCTCCGCGCAGGCCCGGCTGCCTCACAGGCCCCCAGCCCGAGCCCTTGGGAGCCTGCGATCGGAAGCCAGCTTCCTGAGAGCTAAGAGCGGCCCGCATGCAGATGCCCTGCTCAAGTCCATGGTTGACAGCCCCATCAGAGACCAGCAGTGTAAGCCAATGAGGAGCACTCAGACCCACAGAGCGCATTGCCGTGGGAGCGGTTAGAGGGGTCAAGGTCTTCTGAGGGTGAGGGAAGAACAATCTGTGGGAACTGTCCACCGCGTTTCTAGGACTTCCAGTTAGTGCCAGTGAAGAAGACACTTCCTTGCAAGGCATCTGAGCACCTGCATCTCACACTGCTCCCCAGGGTGTCAGGTCTCAGAGGGACCGAGTGGCCCGGCCAAGACCAAGCCACTGGCGAGTGTCAAGGTCAGAACTCGAAGTCTGGACCCAGCCCGCCTGCTTTGCAGTTCCCCGCTGTGACTTTCACCACTGAGAGCACAGATCAGAGGGGTTTTTCAAAGGCCCGACTAGCCCGCCCGTTGAGGAAGAGGTCCAGCCTGCTCTCCCCCTGTCCTGGGTGCAGCGATGTGGAGGGCGAGGTTCCAGTGGCCCCCAGAGAGTGGCGGAGGGGAGAGTCTGGTAACCTAGACCTCGGGAATGGATGAGCCTGCGGACAATCCGGTGGCTGAGTGGGAGACTTTCTAGAAAGGCCCAAGGCTCTCAAGTCCGTGTGCTGTGTGGTCAGGTCCAGTGCCTGGCGAGAAATCAAGCCCTACATAATCAGCATCAGTACTTCCTCCTGCCCTGCACTAAGCACATTAGCTCAGTAAAAGCTGTATCCTTTCACGAGTAAGAGCTTCGGGGTCAGGAGGACCGGCTCTGCTCCCGACTAGCTCTGTGGTCCGGACACGGCCCTCAGGGCCTCTCTGAGCATCGGAGATTTACAGTCCACTCAGAGGGCAGTGGCAAAGGCCCATCATCTCCACTCAGTGAATGATTTCTGAAAATAAAGATTCAGCTTCCGGACAAACCCCCTAGAGCCCTTCCCCTCAGCCAGACTGGGGGCCCCGAGCCGGGTCCCTCCCGGGGAGGCCCCCGGGGGCCGGGGAGCAGCAGCCAGGCGCCCCTCACCGCACCCCGACCCCCCGTCTGCCCTGCAGCGGCCGCAGCCATGGAGATCGTGTACGTGTACGTGAAGAAGCGAAGCGAGTTCGGGAAGCCGTGCAGCTTCTCCGACCGCCAGGCCGAGCTGAACATCGACATCCCGCCTGACCCCGAGCTGGCTGAGCAGTACGTGGAGCGGAACCCCGTGGACGTGGGTGTGCAGTGCTCCACCAGCATGTCGGAGCACGAGGTGGGTCCCTGCCCCGGGGTCTGGGTGACCTCGGCCGCCTGGAAGCCGGCCTATGGGCGCAGGATGGCGCCGCGGTGGCCGGGGCCGGGACGAGGCCCAGCACCAAGCCTGCGGGTGCCAGTCGGGACGCTCTCACTCCCAGGGCCTTCGGCCTCGCCTTTAAGACCCTTTCTGGGGTCGTTCCTGGCCTTTGGTAGAGGTGGAGGAGGTATTCTGAGGGGGTAGAGTTTTATTTTCTTTTATTATTAATTATTATTATTTTTTTAGAGAGAGGGGAAGGGTGGGAGAAAGAGAGGGAGAGAAACGTTGATGCAAAAGAGGAACAATGAACGGCTGCCTCTAGTACACGCCCCGACTGGGGACCGAACCTGCAACCCAGGCCTGCAGCGACTGGGAATTGAAGGGCGACCTTCCGCTTTGCAAGACGAGGCCCAGCCCACGGAGCCGTGCGGGCCAGAGCGTGAGGGTGCAGAGCTTTATACCCGCAGGCCGGCTCCCGGCTGCGAGGAGGAAAGGCTGCCCCGAAGGTCTGGCCTCCAGGATGAGAGAACTGGGCCACGTTGCTGCCGTTCAGCCCCCGGCGAGCGGGGCCTGCCTGAACCAGGCGGTCAGCTCCTGATGTGTCGGGAACTGCGGGGAGAAAATTAGATTGAAGGACATAACCCATTTACCACGTCCCAAATCAACCGAGTGGGAAATCACATTTGATTTCATCACACCGCGCGGTGCGTGGTTCTGATAATTCACAGAGCAGAGGACGGGAACAGCGTTTCTTGCTATCGGCTCACTGCTGGCTCGGGGACCCGGGCAGCTCTGTCCGTGGCGTAGAGACGGCCGCCACGGGGGTCAGGCCACAGCAGCGCCCCCGGCAGCAGCTCTGGCCGGCGAGGTCGTCTCACTTTTGTGAGAGAGCTGGCTCAGACGGGCTGGCGAGGGAGGTGACAGCCAGCCTTGTGGGTGCAGGGCTTCCAGAGGGGGTGACAGAAACGTCCAGGAACCAGAGAGGGGTGACGGAGGCACATCATGAGCGTGGCGATGTCCTTAACGCTGCCGCTTTGTACACTTCAAGTATTTAAAGCGGTAAAACTTAGGTTACATGTATGTTGCCACGATTTTTGGAATGGGGAAACGTGGAAAGGAGGCAAACCTGCAAGTTTAGGGGTAAACGGTGCCGCTACCCTCCTCCCAGCCACAGAGAACGAGCAAAGCAAACCCACTCTTAGCTGCTCCTGGGTTCCATTCCCGGCACGGTGAGTGGTAGGCGGGGAAGCGTATCCACTTCCTTTCCCTTTGGGACCTTCCAGAACAGGGGGCCGGGCTTCAGATAAGGTCAGGAGTGCATTGTCCATGGTCAGAGCATCTGCTGCAGAACTGCTAGCTCCTCCCAGTGGCACGTTCAGGGTTGCCTGTGACCTCCGAGGACCCACATGTGACCGCCTTCCTGGTTCCTGAAAATATCGTGGTCTTGGCCGAAGACACGTCACGGGTCCGGCCCTGAGCGCCCAGGGCGGGATCCTGGGTTGCCGAGGCAGCTGGACAGGGGCACTGGGGGTGGGTGCGCTCACCGGGGCTCTCTGTTCAGGCCAACACAGAGAGATTCGAGATGGAGACCCGGGGTGTCAACCACATGGAGGGGGGCTGGCCCAAGGATGTGAACCCCCTGGAGCTGGAGCAGACAATCCGCTTCCGGAAGAAGGTGGAGAAAGACGAGAACTATGTCAACGCCATCACTCAGCTGGGCTTGGTGAGGCTTCCTGCAGCTCGGGGCGTGCACTGCCATGCCGCGGCTGTCGCTCTGCTTCCCCGGCCACCCCACAGCCCGATGGCTCCATGCTCGGCCTGGTGGCAGCTCAGGGGAAGAATACCAGCTACCTTAAGAGACCCTCCGGCTGGGAACAGGCAGGCAGGCCACCACAGCAGGCCAGAGGGGAAGGCAGGGTGGTGTAGGGGCTGAACAGGCTTTAGAAGGAGTCTGAAGAGTAGCCCCTTTGGGCAAAGAGAACCCCAAAGAGACTCACGCCCAGCTACCTACCAGTGGGGAACATTCGTTCATTCAACACATTTGCACCAAGCTTCTGGTGCCTGGCGTGGTAATAGAGTGCAAGAATAAAATTCACATATATCTGGTTCCGAATAGTTTAAAATCCTCCAGAGATTAAAGACATATCCAGAGAGATCACCACAGAATGTAGAGAGACCTGTGGGAAAAGAAGGGACAATTTGCCGTTTTGCCCCATTAGGAGAGAGAGTTGATTTCCTGTGGAAGAGATCAGGGAAGGCTTCCTGGAAGAGGTGGCACTTGAGCATGGGCTTTTCCATGATGGACATTTGGAATAATGGGGAGGGCTTTCTGGGGGAAGGAACCGGGAGATGGGTGCTATGTAGAGACTCACGAATACTTCTGTTTGGCTGGAGCCGTGTTTCTTCACCTTTTAAAAATTGTTGTCCCAAAGGAACCTTTTTAGACAGTCTTTTCCTAGTTGCCTTCCCCCCTGAAGTTCCCGTGCTATAGGGAGGCCATGTGTCTGTATGTGTACCATATGTGCCTCTGTGCTTTGTACACGAAAAGTAATATTATTTTACCACTAAGAACCAATGTCCCTCCGTTGGGGTGATGCTGCCCCATTGAAACCGCAAGGGCTGGAGCGGGGAAGAGGACCTCTGCTCACCGCCAGAGCGCGTGGCGTGTCCTCCTCAGATCATGGAGCACTGCATCAAGCAGAACAACGCCATCGACATCTACCAGGAGTACTTTGATGAGGAGGACACGGTGGAGGTGACGGAAGAGGCCCCCTCCGCTAAAACCATCAACGTTTTCAGGTATTTCTATCATTAGGCGGGTGCCGGCTGATCTCTGTCGTCTCGGTGGGTGTTTCCCAACGTGGCTCCAAGCTGGATCCAGGGCAGAGCATACAGCGTCCAGCAGCTACGCGGTCCCTCCCGGGGGCGGGCCTGGTTGGGGGACAGGGAGGGACAGAGGCTGGTGAGAGATGGAGCAAGGGTGCAAGGCTTCGAGGAGGGGGGGACGATTCATGCCACAGGAAGGGAGCACAAAGTGCTGAGCATCAGTGGTGGCCACACTGCGGGCCCAGGTGGGGCCCTTGTCCCCACTCTCGGGAGGAGTGTACTGGGAACACTGTCTAAGGACACAGTTTGGCAACAGGGAGTCATCGCACAGATACACGTGTGTGAAGTCACTGTTCGCATGGTTATTCGCTGCAGCGGGGTGTGTGCCCGGCGAAGGCGGGAGGCTTGTGAAACCCATTGGTAGCGGCTGGTTCTAGCAGCCGGGGCCACCCCCGCGGGACAAAACCACGCAGCTGGCCAAATGGAGGGGCAGCTCCCACTGGGGCGAGAGGGAGTGCTTCCGAGACTGACTACGTGAAGCCACAACCAGGTGCAGGAAGGAGGCAGAGGGCGCGGCTTTGTCTGAAGTACACCTACATACATGTGCATATGTGCACATGGGCACGGGTATATGTGTATGTGTGTGTCTGTGCATGTATGTGTGTATGCTTGAATATGCAGAAGATACCTGGCATTTTGAGAGCGTGTCGCCTCCAAGGCCACCCTTGGCGTTATTCACTTTGCTGCCATGACCGCTGAGCGTCGCGGGAGGGGCTGAACTCACCCAGTCGGAACCCGAGCAGGAAGGAGGCTTTTCTGAGCCAGGGCTGCGCTGTGCTGCCCCGAGGAGCCTGCAGGGGAGGGGCCGGTGCGGTGGGGGCTCCGGCCTGTGCCGAATGGCGTCACTGACCATCCCACCCAGCCCCCAGAGAAGCAGCCTGACGCCAGGGAGCGGAAGTGGTCAGCGCACGAGGAGCGGGGGCGCGGGACCTGACCGAGGATGGAGCTCTGGTGTCCAGGACCCCGGCCTGAGCTTTTGTCCTGTAATAGCGCTTGGGGGCAGGAAAGAAGAGAGTCCACCCCACCCCCCCATCATCATCACGCCCCAGAGGGTGCGCATGTCACAGCGATGAGCCTGCCCGGACCCATCGTTATCATCCGGTCTTCCTCCCTTCCCGCTGCTGGAACAAAAGCTCAGTAGCTCAGGAACGACAGGAGCCGCTCGCCGCGGTCCGGAGGCTGGCAGCTCTGAGGCCGGGGTGCGGGTGGAGCCCTTGCTCACCGTGGCCATCTCGCCGTGGGGTGCCGGTGCGCCCTGGATCCCCATGTATTGAGGTGCTAACCTCATCGCGAGGCTCCACCCTCGTGCCCTCATCTGCTCCCCAAGCCCCCATCTCCTAAAATCACCACATTGGAGGTTAAGTTTCAGCTGATGACTTGGTGCGGGGGTGGGGGGTGGGGCACAAACCTGTGGCCCATAGCGCGTCCGCCGTCCGTAGTCCACGCTCGCTCTGCGTCATACATCCCGCGAGTTTTGACCAAGTTATCACACGAAGCAGCCTCACTGCCCTAAGCATCACCTGCGTTTCCCGTCGGTCCGTTCTCCCCGCAAACCTTCCGCAGGGACCGCTTTGTATTTGTCGCCGTCTCTGGGGCTTTGGTTCGCCCCGAAGGCCGTGTAGGCGGAAGCGCGCGGCAGAGCCTTTTCAGACCCGTCTCTCGCTTAGCGATGCGCGCGGAGTTTCCCCGAGTCTTCTCACGGCTTGAGGTTCCTTTCTGTGTGTCCTTGAATAACATTCCAGTGTGGGAGTGGGTCGCAGTTTATCCACTCACCGCTGGAAGGACGTTTCAGTGGTCCCAAGTTTTAAGAATTAAGAATCAAGCTGCTATAAACATCCGCATGCACGTTTTTGTGCGGACATAGGTTTTGGAATCATTTGGGCAAATGCCAGAGCGTGATTGCTGAATTCTGCATGCTTTATTTCATTATTATTTTTTAGCAATTCTTTTTTAAAAATTAATTAATTTATTTATTTTTAGAGAGTGGAAAAGGGAGGGAGAAAGAGAGGGAGAGAAGTATCAATGTGTAGTTGCCTATTGTGTGCCCCCAGCTAGGGACCTGGCCTGCAATCCAGGTATGTGCCCTGACTGGGAATTGAACTGGTGACCCTTTGGTTCACAGGTTGGTGCTCAATCCACTGAGCCACACCAGCAGGGGCCCTTTTACATTAACATTGATGGGAAATCAAACCTCAGGCTCAAAAGGTTCAGCAAACAAAAACAGCAAATTGGAACTTAGTATTTTGTTTCCAGTGCTTTCATTTTTATTATTAGCTTTTATCCGTGGCTCGTGGGATTGGTGATCTGATTAAGGGAATCTTGTAAACTTTGTTTTTAAAATAAATTTCTCTGAGGGAATGCTTAAGTATGCTTAAATATGCTTGAATATTTTAAAGAAAAGGTTTGGTAAATAAGACCTTTGGGAGCCTCGTCCTCCAGCCCTCTGCCCTTTGCTCCCCCTGAAGGGACCCCCAGGACATCAAGCGGTCAGCCACACACCTGTCCTGGCACCCCGACGGCAGCAGGAAGCTGGCAGTGGCCTACTCGTGCCTGAACTTCCAACGGGCACCCGAGGGCATGAGCCACGAGTCCTACATCTGGGACCTGGGTGAGAACCAGAAAGGCCCGGTGGCCAGGGAGGGGACGGGAGGTGCAGCAAGTGGGTGGGTGGGGACCCCCCAGGGAGGGCCTGGGGACCAGGAGGGACCCTCTCACCCCGTCCCTGTGTGGGGTTCAGGCGCAGCCAAGCAGTCAGACCAGGGAAGCGGGAAACTCGCTTCATTTCCGGATCTGTAATCAGGGCGTTGGAGACCAGCCCCACGAAGTCCCAGTGTGGGCCCCTGAAGAGCACATCAGAGAGAACCCCCAGCAGCCTGAGAAGGGGCCCAAGGGGGAGGCGCGGGGACTCACTTCTGCCCCCGCTTTCCAAGTGCCTGTCCTTCATTCCTGGCACACGGGAGCAGTGTGTCCCCCTGGGAGCACGGGCCACCGTTGACAGAAAGCCACTCCAAGGGCAAAGCCTGGCAGGGCGCAGTCGGTGGCGGGTGTCACGCTTTCCGATGTCCCTTATTGTTGTCAGCAAGGAGATGAATGTGGGCTGTTATTAGTAGGGGGAGGCGCCAGGCACAGAACGGAGCCCCCCGCCCTCTTGAGCAGCTCAGCGCGTTGTGGGGTGAGCCCTGTCCTTAGCCTCAGGATACAGACAGGAAAGCCTTCAGGTCCAAACTTTGTTCCACGCCAAACCTGGGAAAGGGACTTGAATTATAAGTGCCACACACACACATACATACACACGTGTGACTCCCCCCCAAAACCATCAGGAGGGTGGCGAGGGTCAGATTCAGACCATGGGGCCCCGGTGTGGCAGAGAGAGGTGTCCAGGCTCCCCGCTCCTGTGTGGCCCTGTGCTTTCCTTTCCAGGCCTGGTGGAAAATTCTGGGCGCCCCCCTGCCCCGCCCCTGCTTTTTAGAAAACCCCAACAGGCCCGAGATTGCCCTGAAGCCGTCATCGCCTCTTGTCACCTTGGAGTACAACCCCAAAGACTCCCACGTGCTCCTGGGAGGCTGCTACAACGGGCAGATCGGTAAGGGGGACCCGTGTTCTTCACCACCCGCTGCCCCGATGAGAGACCTTCCTCACCGGGCGGGCTCTGAGTCAGGTCGCCTGCGGATGACCTGGCAAGTGGGCCCTGGGGGAGCCAGGTCAGAGGACAGCTCTCCGGATGGGAGACCTGACCGAGGCCCAGCCCCGCTGCGCTCCCTCCCGCGGCTGCCAGGCTGCGTTCTCCCGGGAAAGCGGGGTGTTCTTTTTCAAGGCCGCTGCAGAACGGGGAGTGGGGAGTCTTAAGAAGGACCAGTGACAGAGCAACACAACTCACTGTTCTTACCAAGAGTCAGCTTGTCTGTCCAGGGGCCACGCTTTCTGCATTCCTGGAAGCCTTTGCCTAACTCCCAGGGCTCCGAAAAAGTTGGTTGTGACCCTTCTTGCTAGTTTTCGCGTTGCTTTTATGGAGGAGATTTTTCAGAGGTCCTTACTCCACTATGTTTGCTGATCGCATGCCCAGAAAACGGAGTCTTTTGATTGCTAGCGAGATTGGACGAGACCGGCCCACGTGGGCTCTGAACACTCCTGCCTGCCCCTCACCCCTGGCCCTGGGGCAGCCAGTCACTCAGCCCACCCCTGTCTGCACCCCAAGCCAGACTTGACAGGCACAGAAAGGGCTCCCACCCTCCTGCCTTCACAGGCTCTTAGCCTCCCCTCCCCCTCCCGGTGTGGGCATAGGAGCCGGAATGGCTGGGTCGATTCTTCTCAGAAACGCTCTGTGGCCAGGCGGCCTCTCGGCCCGCTGACACCTCTGTCCTCCCTCGCAGACCTGCTGCCGCCTTCCTGGGGCCGCTGCCAGGTTAGGGAAGAGACGTGGGCTCCTGTAACCTCCCTGCCACATGGCCGGGTGCCAGGCTCGAGAAGCTGGGAGTGGAGCCACGCTGCACGCTTTATTCAGGAGCTCGGCCTCGCTCATTGTTCATAGCCCCCCTCGGCAGCGGCTGCGCCCGCCCGGCCAGCCCAGGCTCTGGGCTCTGTGGCGGGTGGGGACCACCGGCTCTCCCTCGTCCGGGCAGGGCGAGCTCAGCTGAGGACGCCCACTTCCGGGCCAGGCTGGCGCCGGGCAAGCGCTTTAGCCTTGGATCCCCTAAAGCACCACTTAAGGATCAAGCACTTTTGTTGCTTGTTTTACCAAGTCAGCTTCCCTAGAGACAGCTCTGAGCAACAGGGTGGGTCCTCGCTGTTGCCTTGTGGGGAAATGGAATGAAATCTATTAAGACAAAAGGCAGGTAAGCTCCGGTGTTTCCGGTAAAACAGAAGAGGTGAAGTGCTACCAACAGATGGGAATCAAGGGCGAAGGTGACTCTGTGGGTTCCGTTTTCCCAGCAGCGGCAGGAAAGGCACCGAGGATACATGGAATGAGCTGATGCAGCAGGAGGGTCACGCAAACGCACTTCCTTCCCGGAGCCTTTCCCGGGGGTGGAGGCCCTGCTCTCGTTCTGCCTGGCTCACTCCATCCTAGGTTCATTATCAGTCTTGGTTCCCTCTCACCTCCTCCAGGAAGCTTTCCTTGACCACCCCCAAATATCCCCCACCAGAGAAATTACATCATGGGCTGTACTGGCAGGTCCCCTTCCTGCCTCCCAGGGACAGGGCCTGTCCTGTTCCCAGTGGCTTCCCCAGGGCCCAGGGTGGGTGGCACTCCACACATGGCAGGGGCTCAGAAGAATGAATGAAGCGTGCACTCTGGGCGTCTTTCCACAAAGATCGTATGAGGACTTCAGGGGCTGGCTGGGAGCTCCGGCTGGTTTGAACCTAGTGCTGATTCTAAAAAACCACATACCTGCCGAACCAAGAGAAGCAGCCCCATCTGTCCCCTTCTTCCTGCACGAGGAAAGGCAGCCTATGCTCTTGTTCACCTGCCCCCCATTTTCCTCCACACTAGCCTGTTGGGACACCCGTAAGGGCAGCCTGGTGGCTGAGCTGTCCCCAATTGAGTTCAGCCATCGGGACCCTGTGTACGGCACCATCTGGCTGCAGTCGAAGACGGGCACAGAGTGCTTCTCGGCGTCGACGGATGGGCAGGTGCAGAAGGGCGGGTCCCATCAGGCGGGGTGCCGTAAGGGTGAGGGGTGGGAGCAGTTCCCGACTGGACTCGCAAGGGAATGTGCTCTTTTGCATCTTATTTTTATTTTATTATTAAAAAAAAAAAGAGTTTAGAAGAGGAAAGGAGGGGGGAAAAGAAAAAAGTTTATTTGTATTTTTTTAGAGAGAGGGGAAAAGGATGGAGAAAGAGAGGGAGAGAAACACCCATGTTTGTGGGGTTGCCTCCAACATACCCCGAACTGGGGACCTGGCCTGCAACCCAGGCCTGTGCCTGACTGGGAATCGAACCGGCAACCCTTTGGTTCTCAGACCGGTGCTCAGTCCACTGAGCCACATCAGCCAGGGCTACATCTTATTTTAAATGGAAAAGTAGGTAATGCACGCACACGGAACAAAACGCAATGGGTACAAAAGGGCAGGTCGGCCCGCGTGGCCCTCCCTGCAGGCCCCGCCCACACCCGCTCCCTGTGTCTGCCTTCGGGGGTGGCGTCTGCGCCCAGAAGCAGACGCTTCTGTCTTCTTCGCCCGCCTTTTACGCACTTACCTGTGGATCTGCTCCTGATGCTTTTGATTTAATGTGTCCTGGAGATGATTTCATGCCTCCTAACGCCCAGCCCGGCGCCTGTTAAGGACAGCATTGGGTATGGCCTAATTTATTTAAGTGGATTTTAATACTTTGTTGTCACCAAAAAATGGAGCAAAGAGCGTTACCACCCACACGTGAAGGGACATCGACACCAGACGTTCCTGGCAGTGGGATTTCTGGATCAAAGTGCATGTGTATTTATAACAGGGCTGTATGGTGGGGAGCCTTTAAGGACCCCGAAGCTGGGGCCCACCCGGTGGTTTTGACTCAGCAGGTCGGGGGTGAGGCCCCGGCACCGGGATTTTATGACGCTTGCGCATGACCCCGATGGCAGGCAGGTTTGGGCCTGTAGACCAGAGAGGACGTTCTCCAAGCTGGTTTGTCCCTGTAGGTTGATGGCAGCCTCGGTCACACACCCTGTTGCCCGGTGACATGCCAGGGAGCGGGAGGAGGTGAGGGAGACGTAAGCCAGGAGAGCCGCCGGACTGCAGGCCTCACCGCTGTCCCCCGCCGTCAGGTCATGTGGTGGGACATTCGGAAGCTGAGCGAGCCCACCGAGGTGATGGTCATGGACCTGAGCAGGAAGGAGCAGCTGGAAAACGCCTTGGGGGCCATCTCCCTGGAGTTCGAGGCCACTTTGGTGAGTGTCCCTTCCTCTCCCTGCCCCCGGCTTCTGCCGCTGGGGCAGCTGCAGCCCAGAGCGGGCGCGGCTGGTGTGGCAGGTGCCGGTGGGGCCCAGGCCTCTGCTCGCCGTGCGCCCTGCCCAGGTGGCCAGCGCCTTCCTGGCCCCGCGTGGTCTTTACAATGACCGCCCAGCAGGGGGTAGCAGAGCTCCTTGAGGAGGGAGCCGTCCTCGTTCCCAGCGAGTCCCCTGCGGGTGGCCGGGCACGAGGGAGGGCCCGCGTTCGCTTAGACAGGACCAGGTTCCAGCAGAGCCGCGTTCCCTGTAAGGGGGCTGCCGCGGACCCGCGCCCGAGGCCAGGCTCTGTCTCAGCCGAGCGTGGGAGCCGGGGCCGGCCACTTCCCTTCCTCCAGGGGAGGGCTTGGCAAACAGGCACAGTTACGGACTTGAGCAGCCGAGAAAGAACCGTCAAGACCAAAGGCGAACAGTCAGAGGGCAGCTTCCAGAAGCAGCCCGTGGAGACTCCCTCCAAAGGGGGGCCGGGGGAACCGGCTTCCTCAGACGGCGCTGGGCTTGAGTGGGTTCCTGGTTTGCGTCTCACGCCAGTCCCAGTCCTGGCTCCCCCTTGGAATTGTCCCTGGTCTGCTTCTGGTGCGTGTGACGTCATTTCTGGGCCCTCGGGAGGCGGCGGTGCTCTGGTCTCATGCCTGGCCTGGGAGTCGTCACCCGCGGCTGGTGGGTGAACGCTGGTGGGGGGCGTGGAAGGCAGTGTAACTGGCCCTCAACCCCGCGCACAGAGGTCCAGGGAGGGAGGCGCGGAACACGGTTCTGTCCCGCAGTCAGGCGTTTCCCGGCCAGGTGCCGGATGCAGTGACTGTGCCGCCACCGGGACCCCCTCCCCGGCGCCGGTCACTGAGCGCACAGCCTGTGCCGGACGCCTGTGACGGCCACGTGGGCTGAGTTGGGTACTTGCCTCGTGACCGTCTTGCGAGCTGATGTAATTGTCCCTGATTCACTTGGATAAACGATGGGGCGGGGGGGGACACACACGTCTCCCTTTGCTTCGATGGTGAGGGTCCTGCCTGTTTCCCCTCTGGTCCTCACTGGGCTGTGACAGTGGCGCAGTGGGAAGCGGGCTGGTGATGAGTCACCAGAACTGGAAGAGTCAGGGGGCGTCACTAGGCACAGGGACCTTGCGCAGGTTCTCAAGAAGGGTGGTGTCCGCTGACGCTGGGCGAGGGGCGGCTCCCTGGGGCGGGTGGGTACAGCCCGGGCTGGTGCTTCCCGGCGCCTTCCGTGTCACTGCCCACCCCTCCCCCCCACAGCCGACCAAGTTCATGGTGGGCACCGAGCAGGGCATCATCGTCTCCTGCAACCGCAAGGCCAAGACACCGGCTGAGAAGATCGTGTGCACGTTCCCCGGCCACCACGGCCCCGTCTACGCCCTCCAGAGGAATCCGTTTTACCCGAAGAATTTCCTGACCGTGGGCGACTGGACCGCCCGCATCTGGTCGGAGGAGAGCCGGGAGTCGTCCATCATGTGGACCAAGTAAGGGGGCGGCGTGGTGGGGACGCAGGGGGGTGGAGGGGACAGAGGGGGCAGCCCAGCCCAGGAGAGACCTGAACATCCGTGCGCCCCTCACACAGTGGAGGAAACACCCCTTTCCCCAGCGCCCGAGCTTATGCTGGGAAGAGGCCTGACCCGGCCGCGTCACAAAGGAATGCGCTGCCGGCCGCCCGGGTCAGTGGCAACGAAAGCCACGAGTTAATTTTCGTAGGCAGCCTTGCTCCCCGGTCACCTCATCGTCAGCACAAGGGAAGCGAGCTACAGGGGGCAGTCGGGTGGTGACCACGTGTTGTTGACCTGTCTGCACGTCAGTGGGCACCAGGGCTGCGGTCACCTCTGAGCTGTGGGGAATAAAGATGCTCTGAGCTCAGGTGCGCAGTGCAGCCCAGTTCTGCAGTGAGCGGCTGGGGGTAGGGGAGGGGCTCCTGCAGGTGCGCGTTTGACATTATCTGTTCCATCACTCACCTTACCTGTGCGCAGACATCCAGGGTCTTCTTTTTTTAAAGTACATTTTATTGATTATGTTGTTACAGTAGTTCCAATCTCTTTCCCCCTTTGCTCCCCTCCGCCGAGTACCCCCCTTCCCTCCAGCAATCCCATCTCCCTTAGTTCATGTCCACCGGTCGTGCATGTAGCTTTAGCCTCTCCTATATTATTCTTAACTTCCCCTGTCTGTTTTGTACCAACTGATTATGCTTCTTAGTCCCTGCACCATTTCCCCATTTCTCCCCCTCCCCCCTCCCAGCTGATAACCCTCCAAATGATCCCCGTACCTCTGATTCTGTTCCTGTTCTGCTTTGCTTAGTTGGATTTTGTTTTTATTTTTTAGATTCAGTTGATGGTTGTGAGTTTGTTGTCATTTTAGTGTTCATAGTTTTGATCTTCTTTTTCTTAAGTAAGTCCCTTTGACATTTCGTATAATAATGGCTTGGTGATGATGAACTCCTTTAGCTTCACCTTGTCTGGGAAGCACTTCGTCTGCCCTTCCATTCCAAATGATAGCTTTGCTGGATAGAATAACCGTGGTTGTGGGTCCTTGCTTTTCATTACCTTGAATACTTCTTGCCAGTCTCTTCTTGCCTGCAAGGTTTCTTTTGAGAAATCAGCTGATAGTCCTATAGGCACCCCACTGTAGGTAACTCTCTGCTTTTCTCTTGCTGCTTTTAAGATTCTCTCTTTATCTTGAACCTTTGGCATTTTAATGATGATGTGTCTTGGTGTGGTCCTCTTTGGTTCTAGCTTGTTTGGGACTCTCTGTGCTTCCTGGGCTTGTATGTCTATTTCTGTCACCAAATATGGGGAGTTTTCCTTCATTATTTTCTCACATAAGCTTTCTATTTCTTGCTCTTCCTCTTCTCCTTCTGGCACCCCCATGATTTGGATGTCGGCACATTTAAAGTTGTCCCAGAGGTTTCTAAGCCTCTCCTCATTTTTTTCAATTCTTGCTTCCTCATTCTGCACCGGTTGACTGTTTTTTTCTTCCTTATGTTCCAAATAATTTATTTGAACCCTGGTTCCCTTCCTTTCGCCATTGGTTTTGTGTGTATTTTCCTTCATTTCACTTAGCATAGCCTTCACTTCTTCCCTTATGCATTTGCTGTACTCAAGCATATCTGTCAAGCCTGTGAGCATCTTTATCACCAGTATTTTGAATTCTGTGTCTGTTAGGTTGTCTATCTTCTCATCTGTTAAGTTGGCTATCTCCTTGTCACTTAGTTCTTCCACCAGAACCTTGATCCGTTCCCCCTTCTGGGCCACACTTCTCTGTCTCCTCATCTTGACAGGCTCCTGTGTTTGTTTGCCTCTCTGTGTTAGGTAGAGCTGTTGCACCTGTTAAGTTGTAAGGGGTGGAGCCTTAGGATTTTCTCACCAGTACAGGATGACCTGTTTCACCGCGTTGTGGCACTGTGTGTGGGGGAGGGGTCAGAGGGGGAAGGATGCTGCTGGCTCAGCACTCGAGCCTTTTCCAGGCACCTCTCCTACTTCTGCGTGGGACTGGCACCCCTCTAGCTGCTGCCCTGGCCATGGTTCCCAGAGTGGGAGGGTCTGCGGATGTTCTAGGACCGTGGGGGCCCTTTAGACAAGCAGATTCAGCTGAGAGACCGGCAGTTTCTGTCTCCGCCCCAACCCCCACTGGTCTGCACAGGCAGAAGCAATGAGGCTTGATTTCCCCCGGTGCTGGTACCATGAGCTGCGCTGCCTGGTCTGGTGAGGAGCTGGGAGCGCTCCCCAGGTGTCCCTCCTGACTCTTTAAAATGTGTGACTGCGCTTTCTGCTGGCCTGCCGCTGCTGCCTCTGACACCACACTGTGTCCTCCTACCTGTCTGGGTGAGCGTTTCTTCTTTATATCTTTGTTTGTTGGACTCCCATGCAGTTTGAATTTCTGGAACTTCTGGTTGTCTCTAGTTCTGAGGTAGTTGTGTTCCTTCTTAGCTGTGGAGGGAGACGCAGCGTGTCTGTCTACGCCTCCATCTTGGCCGGAAGTAGACATCCAGGATCTTCATGGCTTAATGACACGCTGTTTTGTGGAGCCACTGTGCTGGTTCCCACCGGGGCCGCCCCTGTCTGCGTTCCCACCCCCAGCGCGGGAGGGCTCCCTCCCCCACATCCTCGCCCACGCCTGTTACCGTGCGCTTTTCTCACAGCAGCCACTATGGCCGGCGAGGGGCTAGCTCGTCGTGGTTTTGATGCGCTTTCCCCTGATGGTTAGTGATGTCAAGCGCCTTTCCCTGTGCCTGTCGGCCATTTCTGTGTCTTTTTTGGAGAAACGTCTGTTCAGGTCTTTTCCCCATTTTTAAATTGGGCTCTTTTTTTTCTCTATTGCATTGTATGAGTTCCTTATATATTTTGGATATTAACCCCTTATTAGACAGGCAGTGAGCAAATATGTTCTCCCATGTCGTGGGCTGTCTTTTTACTCTGCTGATGCTTCCTCTGCGGTGCAGAAGCATGTTAGTGCGACGTTGTCCCACGTGTTCATCTTGGCCTTCGCTGCCTGTGCTTCTGGTGCGTCTGGAAAGCCGCCACCAAACCCAGGGTCAGGGAACTTTTCCCCGCATTTCCTTCCAGGAGTTTCACGGCGCAGGCCACACATTTAAGTCTGGACTCCGTTCCGAGTTGACTTCCGTGTCTGCCGTCAGATGGGGGCTCGGGTGCGCTCTTCCCTGCAGAAATCTCTCACAGTCTAGATGAAGCCCAGGACGAGGACGACACTCTCCTGGGGCCAATACCAGGGGCTCCTGCGGGCGCGTCCTTCTCTGCTTCTTTCAAAGCGCCCCAGGGTGCAGATTCGCCACATGGGCCTGCTCCCTGCATTAGGCCGTGGGGATGGCCCGTGGTCGGCCCACGGGAAGGGCCAGCCTGGAGCCCTTTGAGGTGCAGCCTGGGAGCTGTGGGTGGGCGAGGTTGGCACGGCTAGAAGTCAGACACGAGGAGGGACTGCCTGGCCACCAATGAGACCCTGTGGCCCAGGAGCCTCTGCGTCCCTCCTGATCACAGTGGCCCCTGACTGGTGGCCCTGGCCCCTGCAGGTACCACATGGCGTACCTCAGCGACGGCGCCTGGAGCCCGGTGAGGCCGGCGGTTTTCTTTACCACCAAGATGGACGGAACCCTGGACGTCTGGGACTTTGTGTTCAAACAGTCTGAGCCTGCCCTCAGCCTGAAGGTCATGCATCCCCGTCCCCCACCCACCCAGGTCCTCAGCCCCAGTGCATGGATGGTGTGAGGCTGTAGGGGGGGGTGCACATGGGGGGTGGGCACAAGGCCGGAGAGGAGGCTGGGGCCGGGGGCTCAGAGCGTGACCCTCACCCTGTGTCTGGGGAGTCCCCGAGGGCGTTGGAACGGGGCAGTCTGCTGACCCCTCCCAGGAGCCGGGTGACCAGACAAAGGCTTACTGGGCTCCCCTTCCTTCTCCATGTGGTGCGTCTGGCCCTCCAGCAGGTGTGTGACGAGGCCCTCTTCTGCCTCCGGGTGCAGGACAACGGGGGTCTCATTGCCTGCGGCTCCCAGCTGGGGACGACCACACTGCTGGAGGTCTCGCCCGGGCTGTGCACCCTCCAGAGGAACGAGAAGAACATGGCTTCTTCGGTGCGTGCCCGGCACCAGGGACGGCTGCAGTCTGGGCCATGTCCTGGCCCAGTCCCTGCAGAGCGGGCCGGTCAGGAAACACGTGTGGCCGCTCCCTGTCGCCTCCTGGGAAACGAGTGGACACTCTGGGGGTGCCGCGTGGAGTCCTGACATGGGCCCTGTAAATGGTGTTGCGGAGCGAGATGGTCTGACTCCTCGCTGGCTTGGTCGCTAAGTAGCTAAGTGGCCTTGGCCAAGTCACTGTCCCTCTTCAGGCCTGAGTTTTTCACATCAATCAAAGTGGCTTGACTAGCTCAGTTTGTCCAGTTTCAAGCAATATATATATCTGCAGCAGAGCCCATCAGGTGCAGGCTTAGGAGGCTGCCAATAGGGGGACAGGTGACAGGGGACGGCCCTGCGGACGGGGCCCTGGGGCTGGGATCCGCCACGGCCCCTCACCCTGGCCGGGAGCCCTGGGGGCAGAGCCCAGAGCTGGGCAGCTCCCGATGCTGAAGCCGCTGATGGTGCTGAGACCCGGGAGAGCCTCCTGGCTGTGCCCAAGGCTGGGGTCCCGCCTTTGAGCCGGTGCCGATCGGGGGGCGTTCTTCGTGCTGTTGCCTGTGCTGCTGGAGCCCCTTGGAACTGAGTGACTCGTTGTCCCAGACCCGCCCCTCCGCCCCAGTGTTCAGCCCCCCATCCTTGCCCGGAGCCCTGGTACAGGCTGCTCGGGGGGCGGCTGTGAGCAGAGCCCCTGGGCTGGGGTCCCTGGCCGCCCCGTCTCCCCACGGGCCTCTCTGTCCCTGTGTGTCCCAGATCTTTGAGCGGGAGACCCGGCGGGAGAAGGTCCTGGAGGCGAAGCACCGGGAGATGCGGCTGAGGGAGAAGGGCAGGTCCGAGGGCAGGGACGAGGAGCTGCGGGACGAGGAGCCCGCCAGCGTCGGGGAGCTGGTGGCCAAGGCCGAGGAGGAGTTCTTTGACGTCATCTTCTCGGAGCTGAAGAAGAAAGAGGTGGAAGCCATGAAGAAGTCCAAGCTCGTAAGGGCCTCTGGTGGGGCCCACGTGGGCGGGGAGGGGCCACAGCGCCGGGCGCTGCCTGCTTGCTGACCCCTGGGGTCACCTCGAGCAGGTGGCTGCATCGGATGGACCTTAATTTGTCCCTCTGGCCGAGGGGAGGCATTGCTCCTTCCTCCAGAGGAACCCTGTCTCCAGACGGACTCACGCTTCTCAAGGCCAGCACTCAGGCCTCGGCCCGCTGGCGGCTTTCGGCCCAGGGCTAAGTCCCGGGGTGCAGGGAGGCGAGCCCCCACCAGTGATTCTGCGCCGTCTCTCACTGGCAGCAAGAACCAAGTCTGGAGGCGGAGGGAGAGCACGAGGCGGAGGGAGAGGAGGAGGCAGAGGGAGAGGAGGAGGTGGAAGAAGGAGAGAGCCCTGAAGAGACCCCAGCCTGAAAGGTCAGCCGGGCTGGCAACGCCCCCACGCAGGCGCCTCCGTCCCTCGTGTCTTGGCACGGCCCTGGTTTTACAAGTCAGGGGCTGAGCACCTTCCTTAAAGTGTCACTGGAGGAGGGCAGGGGAGCAAGGGGGCCCCGATCCAGCCCCCACGCTGACCCCACTGAGCCACTGAGCCCCGCCCCCAGCGACCCCGAGGAGGGAGGCAAGGGCTGGGCTCAGCCCTGAGATGGGCGCCCTGCCTCGGCCCCCGCAGCCTCTCCGCCTCGGGTCTCGCCCAGCCTTTCTGCCGGGCCCGCACGTCCCCTTCAGCTTCTCAAGGGCTGTCCTGGCCGGGGCTTGCCAAGCCTCCCCTGGGCTTATGGCAGGACCTCAGACAGACCCGCGCTGGGTTGGTGGGGGGCTCTCCTTCTCCCTGACCCTCCCCGTTCACATGCCACCTGGGAACAGAAAGTCTGTCCACTGTAGGATGTCTGTCCAAGCAACGCCCCTGGCATGTTTGCCTCCAAGAGGGTCAGAGTAGGTCCAGGAATCCAGCTGGGTTATTCCTGTGCTTTGCAAGCTTTCTGTTATTTTAATTCTTGCAAATTAAATCAATGATAAGGAGGCTAATGGTTAGTGCTTATTATGCACCGGCGCTTAGAACTGTTCCTGTGATTCTTTTGCAAAGGCCCTGGAAAGTTTGCACTTTGATTATCCCTGCCCTGCAGAGGAAGGACCAGGTTCCAGGGAGGTGTGGGGACTTGCCCAGTTCACAGAGTGAGTGAAGGGCAGTCGGGGGCCAGGGGGCCAGGCCGCTCACTCCCGGCCTGCACATCGGTCACCTGTGGGCAGGTCCTGGGCAGGGCCCGCGGGGGCTCCCGCAGGCTCCCCTGAAACCACAGCACAGCAGAGCCTTCGGTGACCATCGCCAGCAATGTCGTAGGCAAGAGGGCACATCAGAGCCAGCTTTGTCCCAGGGGAAGTCCCCAACTACCCTTCATTCTGTGGGTGTCGGGTGGTCCTGACAGGGACCCTAAATGCCCTTTTTAAAATGCCCTGGCTGCTGTGACTCAGTGGACTGAGCGCTGGCCTGCAAACCAAAGGGTTGCTGGTTCGATTCCCAGTCAGGGCACGGGCCTGGGTGCAAGAGAGGCAAACATTCATGGGTGTTTCTCTCCCTCTCTTTCTCTCTCCCTTCCCCTCTCTCTAAAAATAAATAAATAAAATCCTTTTAAAAAATGCCTGTGTGACGAATCTTATTGGGGAGAGACCAGGGCTAGCTGCCCTTGTGCCCCAAGGGGAAAAAAGGAACATCGCGTGTCCACTGTGGCTAGACCCCCATAGAATAATCTTGGCAGGTCACTTGTGTACTTGAGCTTCAGAATAGCCCCAGGAGGCTTAGCAGCATCTGCCGTCCCTGAGTCATGGCCGCGCCCAGTGAGACGCAGACAGAAGGAGCGAGTGGCGACCTGGACTTGCGCCCGCAGTTCCGGTCCCGGTGCCCAAGCCCGCAGGCCCTCCACGCCCAGGCAGAGGGTGGCTACAGATCACATGTCCCTCCCTGTACGGTCTCCTGGGACGGGCCCCTCACTGTGCGAAGACACGGGGAGCCCGGAGCTGCCCCAAGGCAGTGGTTTCAACCGGGGCTGATTTCGCCGCCGACGGGACGTTTGGCAATGTCCGTGCACAGCTGGAATGACATGACAGGGTGAGAGGAGGCTACTGGCACGCAGCGAGTGGGGGTCAGGGATGCTGTTCAGTGCCCTGCAGTGCGCAGGACAGCCCCAGACAAAGAGTGGTCCAGCCTGAAGGCCAGGAGAGTCCAAGTGTAGAAACCCTGACTTCGAGGAAAAAGTCTATTCGATGAAACATGGTCTTCGTAAGCGCTGCGCCAGGCACCGGGCACGGATCTGCTCCCCGGGGCTGCGTACTGGTGGGAGGGGCGAAGAGCTGCCAAACACAAACGTAGAATAATGGTTGTGCCAAGTGACCTTTTAAGAGAAAGTACTGGGTGCTATGGGAGGGATAACAGGAGGAACTAACTAGACTCTAGGGGGGAAGGAGCTGTCAGAAAGGCCTTCGTGGGAAAGCAACAGTAATGCTGGGACCCAGAACGAGTAGGAGGCAGCCGGGTGGTGCGTGTGCAGGTGTGTGCACATGCACGCACACGTGTGCTCACGAGGACGCACAATGGAGGGGGCGTTCCAGGCGGCGGGTGCTGCTGTCCTTCTCACTGACAGGAAGTGGGTGTGGCTACAGTGCAGTCCCTGAGGGCTGGGACACACCTGCGGAATGTGCAGGGCCAGGCAGGCAGGGCCCTGATGGTCCCATTAAAGATTTTCCCTTCTCCTAAGAGCATTGAGAAGCAGGGAGAGGTGTGGTCAGGGGTGCATTTTTTAAAAAAACAAAACCACTGAGCTGGTCATGGTAGGGAGGGAGGCACCCCTGAGGCTGGCTGGGAGGACTGGGCATGGGGTGTCCGGTGAGAAAAGATGGCGGTTGGAGTGGGGGCGGTGGCTAGAGTCCCCTACCTGTCTGCACCTCTGTTACCTGCATTGGGTTTTTTTGGGGGGGAATAAATGAAATAACACAGCAACAATGTAGGTGGGTCCATTACCTCCCTTATGCAGAAGTACCTGGGTCCATCCAGGACAGCCTTCCCCGCGGGCACCGATCCTAGGTTACTAGGAACTGATGCCAGGATGGCGTGTGAGCTGGTCTCTCAGGGTCCCTGCAGCATCAGAGCCCCAACCCTGGAGGGACGCAGGTTTCTTCAGAGAACAGTCCTCAGTGGGTGTTTGTTTCTCTTTCATTTACCTCCCAGGCTCCAAATAGCCAGGTGCGGCTCACAAGCAGGGGACTTGGGTCCCTCGGGCCCCAGAGGGTCACAGGGCTTTAGGAAGGGCTCAGCGCTCACCAGGGTGAATAGATTCCAATGGCACGTGGGTTTGGAGGGAGGGGAGAGCGTCGCACATCTCTGCTGGGAAATATTGTTGCTACTGGGCAGCAATGGTCACTGATGTCATCCACACTCAGGGCTACTGGGTGAGGGCGCGTGCGTCCCCTGGAAACTCCAGGGACACGGGCGAGGAGCTCAGGGAGCTCAGAAAAGCCAGAGAACAGGGAGGGGACATTAAGATTAGCTCTGAAGGAGTCAGCCAGACAAGTAAGTGGGAGACGGGCCACCAAGACTGAGAGGCAGGCTGTGCAGCCTTGGGGCAGCCTGGGGTCTGCCTGGGACAGCCTGGGGCAGGGAGCAGGACACAACCTTGACACCCCCTGCAGGAGGTTTTGGTTTCTACTAAGCTTCCCTCGCTTTCCCTAAGTATCAAACCCAAGGCCACAGGTGGCCCTCTGTGTTGCTTATTAATAACTGTGACACTCAGGCTCCTCAGGGCAGCCGGGGAAGCCGGTCCCAGGGGGCAGGCTGGCATCCCGCTGTGCCTCAGGCTGTGCGCCAGGCCAGCGGAGACCGCGCCCGGGGAGCAGCTCTCACTCACCCCACTCCTTCCCTGGGAAGGGAGCCCCACTGGCTCCCCTCGCCCAGTCTTTGCCGGGGGCTGCCAGCCCCACTTCAGGGAGGGCCGGGGCAGGAGAAGACAAGGAAGCTGGCCCATCCGGAGCAGAGGGGCTTCCCCATCACCCAGGAAGCGAAGGCCCAGAGGAGGCAGAAAGCAGTGGCTCCAGGTGGTTCGGTGAACGGGGCGCACAGCGGGGACTAGAGTCCTGTTTTCCAGGCCCCGAGGCCGGGAATCTGTTCCCTGTGCTCCCTGGCTGTGCCACTCCCGCTGTTCTCAGCAGCCTGGAGCCCGCGCGATGGCCCTGGCTTTCCTGCCCAGTGTGGAAGCTTTCCCTGGGGCTGGGAGCCGGAGGTCACACAGACCCCACCATCTTGACCTAGATCCTGGGTTTCCCCACAGGGCCTTGTCTGCCAGTGGGGTGCGTGGGGGTGGGCTCTGACGTCACACGTCCCCAGGAAGACAGCTGCTCCGGCCACCACTCCGATGGGCAGCCCGGCAAAGGGATGACTGTTATCCCCTGTGTCATCGGAGACAGAGACGGGACTCCAGCCACAGCCACGATGCGCGCGGCGCCCATGGAAACACGAGGCGGCCAGGTGCCGCCCTGGAGACGCCAAGAGACAGGCAGGCGGGCGGGCGGCAGGTGCGCTCCGGGCGGGGGGCGCGGGGCCGCGCCGACGGCCAGAGGGACGCACAGGCGGGCGCTGGCCGGGAAAGCGGCTCCGGCTCGAGCGCCTCCCCGGCCGACGCGACCAACTCTCGGCCGCAGCGCGGGAGGGGCGGGGGCGCCGTCGAGCCCTCCCCTTGCCCCGCCTCCCGGTCGGCGCCCTTGGCCGGGCGCATTGTTGGTTTCGGGTTGTCAGGCAGCAGCAGCCCAGGCGAGGCTGCGGGGCCCCCGGTGGCGTGGCGGTGGGGGTGCGGCTCGGCCATGCCCACTGTCGCGGCCTGAGCCCCTCCGTCGCCGCAAGCATGAAGGACGGTGGGGACTGCAAGGACCAGCAACTCATGGTGAGACGCCCACCCACCTCCGCCTGGACCCCATCTGAGGCGCAGACTCCAAGTCCGCCTCCGACAGGGCAGCCGTTTCCCCTCGCCCCCCATAAAAGGACACTCGGGACGGGCGGAGTGGGACTGCCCTGAGCAACTGTCCCCGAGCCCTGGTGTCAGGAAGAAAGGCATCCTGGCCATCCTGCCGAGGCCTGAAAAGTCAGCCAGCCTCACCCCACTCCACCAGGGGTCCCCCACCCCAAAACCTGTGCAGAGGGGTCTCTGGGGCAAGACTGCTCTCTGATCCAGAAACACCAAGGCAGGCTTGACCTGCCTGCCCAGATGGGCCTTTCCTGGTGACCCTAGGGTGCCCCACCCCAGGGGAGCCAGGAGTTTAGAGGGACTGGGGATCGCAGGCAGGCAAACACGAGGCTTCGGGTACCAGAGGCGCTGGCACGGGGCTGGGAGGGGCTGGGTATTGGGTTGCAACAAAGATGCTGTCCAAGTCAGGACTCTCAGTACTTCAGAGACATGCTGGCAGTGGCTGGGATGGCCCCAGAGCCCTGGGAGTCGGGGCGGATGAAGGGGTGTCAGCGGGGATGGGGGGGTTACGTAGAGATGAAAGACAGACTCCTGATGATCACAGGTGCCCTGGTCAGAGTGATGAGGGGACATCTCAGTGGCCCCAAGGCCACGGCCCCTCCCTAACTTCTGAGATCTGGGACTGGGCCTTTGTCACCAGCAGGTGGGTGGTGATGTAACTGGAGGATAATGCTGGCCCCCGAGACCCCGCCTCTGTGGGGCAACCCCGCTGGAGTTTGGCGGAGGAGTCCGGTCCAGATGACCTGGCGGGCAGCGGAGGGCCCTCTGTGAGGGGCGTTGTACCCACACACACAGGCATTCCCCCTTGATCAGCAGAAGCGCACACACCCCCGTCCTCTGGGGGAGGCTCATGCAGAACGAAGACCCACTGTCTCTCAGCGGCTGGAGGACAGAGAGGGCAGGGGCTCCGTGGGGCTGTCCTTGGGGAGGAATGTGGCCGCAGGCTCAGGAGGAGGAGGGGACGTCCTCCAGGCCCCCGGCCCTGTCCTGCTCTGCTCAGGCTGCACCTTTGGCTGCAGCTCCTCATTCACGAAGCCCAGGCGGCTGCCTCAGTGCCAAGGGCTCTGAGTTCAAAGCCCAAGGGAGCGGCAGCTGCTTAATCTGGGCATGTAACTGATGCAGCCCGGGGGAGTAGACAGCTCTCTCCCACGGGGGTCACCCTGAGCCGCAGGTTCCCGGGGAACTTCATGGACTTAGACAGATGCCACAGTCTCTGGCCCTCCTGCTCTTGACCCAGGTGACTGCCCTGACTGTGATTTCCTTAAGACAAAGGCAACCTGGGATGAGGAGGGTCCAAGGAGAACCCTGGGGTCCTCTCCTCCTCCTCTCTGTGGCCAGCACCGCCCTCTTTGTCTAATCTTGGTGGTCTGGCCTCCTCTCCCAGGTGGCGCTCCGGGTTCGGCCCATCAGCGTGACAGAACTGGAGGAAGGAGCCACCCTCATTGCCCACAGAGTGGACGAGCAGGTACGTGGGGCTGTGGCCGGGGTGGCAGGCTAGAGAAGAGGCCTGTTCATACCTCCTGGGGGTGGGTGCTTGCTCACCTGTAGGGACAGGAAAGGATGCTATGACTTACAATGCCATCCTTTCTTTACCCACCGAACTCTGGGCTAACAGTGAATTGGCGACATCGTCGAGGAAACCGGGGTTCTTCTTCCAGGAAGCCTTCCTAGATTGACACAAGGAGAGCTGAAAGCTTCTCTAGCCTGGGTGGGCCCTGACCTGCCATCTAGCCCTAAAAGTTTCACACACCTCATGTGCCATGATACGACTTTCCCACCTCAATTTAACATATGTGCTACCCACAGAGCGTGCACTTGTATGGTCTGGAGCTAATGCCTGCCTCCAGAGTATTCATATTTTGCAAAGTCCTGGGATGTCTGTTTGTTTTCTTGATCCTCATGTCACCATGATGAGGTGTGCAGGGCAAGTCCCACCTCTGTTTACACAGGAGGCAATAAAGATCAAGTACCCACAACACGCTGGGAAACTAAGGTGGACAGAAAAGACCTGTCCTCCCTTCGTTACCTTAGAGTCCAGTGCGGGCGGACGAGACATTAATCAAAGCCCTGAATCGCAAACAGATGTGGCTTTGTGGCTAACAGGCTTACAAAGGAGGGTGGAGCGCCATCACAGCGAGGGGGCCTGGACCTAGTCCGGCCGGTCAGGGAGAAATGGGGCTTGAGCTGGAACAGGAGGGGTGATCAAGAGGCAAGTGGGACTGTGCTGGAAGGGAGACATTGCCCCCGAGGGCCTTGCATGTGCAAAGGTCCTGGGGTGAGGCCGGTGGCGATCGCTTGGGTAGCAGAAACCTAATGTGTCTCAAGCAGGAGGCAGAGGCCGAGAAAGGGCTAGAGGTGCAAGGGGAGGTCTGGGAGGGCCCCAGCTAAACTGATTAGGTCAGCAGGAGCCCAAGGAGGCCCATGACCGGCGTGGAGGATGGGTGCTGCCATTTGCCGCTTGTGCCGCGGCCTTGGGCAGGCTGCTTCCCGGACCCTCCGGCGCCTCCTCTGCAAGTGGGGACAGTAATCGTGGTGTGTCCCCAGGGGGTCTTTGTGGGCTAGCGTAGGCACGGGGCTTCCCAGTGCCTGGCACACAGCAGGCGTCTAACAGACGTGTGATGACAGAGACGGACATTCCGTGGGGCTGCCGAGGGGGGCCGGCATGAAGAGCCAGAGCCAGAGAATACAGGGGGAGAAGCTTCCTTCCAGGCAAGGCTGCTCCCTGCTTGTCCACCTGTCCCCAAGGATATCAGGTCCGCAGGGCCGGGACAATGGTGGCTCTCTCTGGGCTGCTCCTGGCCGGTGGCCAGGATGGGGGCCGAGGTATTAACTGATGCTGATGGAAACACCCGGTCCGGGCATGGCCCATTGTGTGCCCACACACGGCAAACACTGGCTCCCTCTGTCCCCGCCGGGGATCGGGCCGGGCTCTGCCCCCAAGAAGGACCCGGGCCCCTCCTTTGTCTGCCTGGGGATGCTGGCGGGACGTCTGGGCCGTGTGGGCTCAGGGCTCTGGGGCCTCCAGGGGCAGCGCGAGGCCTCTGTCCCCACTGGGCTCAAAGATGTGCCTGCCTGGCCTGCAGCTGGGGACGAGCCACCCAGCGAGTGGCAGGCGGTGGCCAACCCAGAAGCTGCAGCTTCCGACCAGCAAGGCCCTGGCAAGCGGGCGGTGAAGGCGCAGGAGTCCAGGAAGTACAAGGGACACGGCGACAGCCCTTGCCTCCCACTCTGACCAGCCCCCGCCCTAGACCTCTGTCCCTCTCCAGTGTCTGTGGCCCTGGCCTGGAGGGAGCCTTGGGGTGTAGACTCGGGCAGCCTCACCGCTGGGCCAGGGCCCGCTGCAGTTCTGTCCCTTCCTCCTGAGGTCTGGAGCCCGGCGGGCTGATGGGGTGGGTCTGGGAGTGTTTCCGGGACAACATGGCCCTCGGTGCCCACACAGCGCCCGGCCTCCTCCGGAGAGACGTCTGGCTGGGATGCAGGAGGAACTCCCCGCCGGCTTTGCACTGCGCCCTTGGCTGCGGCTGTCACAGCCCCTAGGCCCCGTGCCCCGGCGGGGCTTCTCACCCCAGCTTCGTCTGTCCTGGGCCCCTGGGCTCTGCCTCTTGCCCCCACCACCCCCTGTGATGGGAGCGTCTCGGGTCTGGTGTTGGAGAGCCACTCAGCCCTCACTATTGAGGGCTCGGCCCTCGGTCGTCAGCAGGGAGGTGAGTGTTGCTGAGTCCCCTGATGGGGCAAGGTGGACCCAGGACCCTGTCACCCACCGGATTAGGCCACCGTGAGGGGTCCTAGGACAGCCTTCCTTAGAATTAGGCACTGTTGTCCTGGGGACGTGAGGGATGGTGACGGCCAGGCTGCGCCAAGCACACATGTCCTCTGGACACCAGGGTGGCCGGATTCCACGGAAGCTGGAGTTGGGGTTTGGGCCTGTAAAAGGGGTCCGGCTACCGTGACAGGCCCGGGATGCTAGAGCCGCCATTCAGTTCAGGACAAGAATCATAATAACGCCCCTTCAACGCCTGTGGGCCAGGGGCGCCCCGGGCTTAGCCCAGCGCCAGGCACGCAGCAGGGGCTTCATGGATGCTGGTCTCCTTCAAGGGCTGAGCTAGGGGGTGGTTTGGGGCCACAGGGGTAAGCGGAACTGGGCCCACCTCTTGCCTTCCTATGGCCTGTGCCAGAGCTCTCAGGCCGGGGTCCCCCACATGGTCACCCCCACACGTCTGGGCTCCCGGCAGTGTGGTAGGAGCTCGGACTCCTAGAAGCGTCAGGGGTGGGACTAGGCCCTGACACCAGGCCCCCCAGGGATGCCATCGATGACTGCAAAGTGGGGGGCGGGCAGTCTGAGAGGGCTGGGGGGCCCAGGACTCCCAGGATGGAGTCAAAAACCCCAGAACAGCCCCCTTCTCTCCCCCTTTCTCCTCCCACAAAGCCCACAGCCTGCCCGACGCTCCTCCCAGCTTTCCTGACTGTGTACCTACAGGATTTAAGCCGTGGACAATATGTATGATCTCATAATTAGCCACTATCACACCCCCCCCTCCCGTCTCCCCTGCACTCCCGGGTCCTGTCTGAGGAGCCATGCAAGGCCGCCACCCTGCGTCCTGGGTGGGTCTCCGTTTCCTCATCAGAAGGCAGGAGACTAAGCTGCCCAGGAGCTCTGAGAGGATTATAGGCCATCCTGTGCAGGGGAGCTGCGGCCACACCATCGGGAGGCTACGTGAAAGATAAATAAAGTATGAGGTGACAGATGCAGAGCACCGGGGACAGTGCATGCCGGGGGCGGGCAGCCTGCCATTAGCCTGCTTTGCTGCCTGGGTGGGGTGCTCCCTCCGCACCCACCATCTGGATCCTTCATGCTCCTGTGGCCCCAAAGAGCCGAGCCCGGTGAGTGACTAGGAGGGGACGGGAGGATTGTTTACCACCACCCCACCCCCCCCGCCCCGTCCCTTAGCCACCACCTGCCGGCCTCCCCAGCCCCCTGCACGCCCCAGGCAACCGCTAACCAACCTGCTTTCCATTTCCATGGATGCCCCTGCTCTGGGCACTTCCCGGGGTGGAAGCTACAGTCTGTGGTCCTTCGGCGTCCGGCTTCTCCCACTGAGCGTGATGTTTCCGAGGCTCATCTGCTTGTAGCAGGTGTCAGGACCACATTCCTTTTTGGGGCTGAATAATATTTTATTTGTCCTTTGATCCGCTGATGGGCGTTTGGGTCATGTCCTACTCTTTGGCTACAGGGAGTGACGCTGCCGGGAGGCAAGGGCTCTCAGCCTCGGTGTCTGGATGCTCAGGGGCGGGAGGGCTGGTTTAAAAGGCAGATTTGCGGGCCTGCCTTCCTGAGCCTGACGGAGACTCCGGGCAGGGCCTGGGAACCTGCATGTCCCCTGCTCCGTGGGGGTCTCTGATAAAGGGGTCGGCAGACCCACGAGAGACGCAGCCCTACAGCCCTTCTCGTCCCGGGCCGCGGGGTCCTCAGCGTCCTGTCGGCGGGTGGGGACCTGGCCAGGACATCAGCTGAGTGTGGCTCTGTCCTAAGCGGCCAGACGGGCCGCGGTGGCTTTGTGAGCTCAGCAGGCTCCTTTCTGACCTTTCCTGTGCTGCCCGAGGGCTGCCGACGGGGCCCGGGGACACCCTTCCTGGATCGGGGCCTCTTTCTTGAGCACCCACAGAACGGCGCATTCACAGCTAAAAGTATGACTGGCAGTAAATTCTCCTTCAGGGGGGAAAGCAGACAGAACTCCAGAAACAGCCTCTGGGGGTGGTATCCACCCGGATTCGGTTTGTCTTGTTTTCGCCTGGAGAGGAAGGTGGGTCTGGCTCTCGGGCGCAGAGAGGACGTCTTCCAGGCTGGGGCCTCCCCGGATTGCGCCTCTGCCGGGGCCTCGGGAGCGGGTGGAGGTGTCAGTGTGATTTCTTTTCCCCGGGCCCTGCTGGGCCCCCGTGCTGATCTCGAACCCCGCTGGCGGCCCCTCCCTGGGGCGTCTCTGCTGCTGGCGTTGGAGGCCCAAGGAGGCTCCTCAGGGGACAGCTGGCAATGTCACAATGGGGGTGGGGGTAGATGAGGCTGAGCACCCTAGGGTGCGCAGGACCACAGGACAGCCCCTGACACAGTCCAGCCCAAAGTGTCACTCGTGCCAAGACTGAGCAGCCCTGGTCTAGCGTTAGCCGCGTGGGAGCCAGAAGAAGCTGGTTCGAACCACAGGGCCGCTCAGAGCCCGGGCAGCCTAGTGGGGGGCGGCCAGGGGTCCCCTGACATGCCTTGTTCACCTGGGAGATGCTGGGGACCCGCCTGGTCCCTAGAGGGGACACAGGTTACAGATCAGCCACCCTTGCCTCAAACTCCAGAATTGCAGCAGAGTCCAAATCTGCAGTGAATTAAAAGCAGGTCTGGGTGTGAGGGCAGTGGGGACAGGGACGGGTCCCGCTGGGGCCTCTGCCACGCTGGGAGGCCTGGGACTGTGGCCTAGAGCATCCCCTCCCCCCCATGACGAAGCTGCCCACCTTCCTGCTCCTGGCCCTGCTGCCGCCCTCTCACAAGCACTGGGGGGCACCTGTGCGTCCTGTGTGAGTGATGCCCCCACTGGGACCTCCTGAGGCAGGTGCCCAGGTGCGCAGGCGTGAACACCGGGGACGAGAATGCCCAGCCCCTAGGGCTGCGGGAGCGCCCGCCGCAGGGGAGCCGCCGTGACGCAGGGCCACAGACCCGGTGACGGAAGCGACAGCAACCTGTCCTTTCACAGCTCTGGGGGCCAGAAGTCCAGAGGGCTGGCTCCATCCCCGGGCCATGAGAAGGATCTTGTTCCAGGCCCTTTTTCTTGGCTTGCAGGCAGCTGTCTTCCCTTGCTGCGTGTCTGTGTCCCCATTTCCCCTTTTCAGAAGCACACCAGCCATCAGATAGCCATGCATGACCGCGTTCTAGCCCAACTACCTCGGCGCAGACCCTGTTTCCAAGTCAGGTCGCATTCTGGGTGCGGGAGGTTAGCGCCTGAAAAATGCTGCCGGGATATCAGAGAAGACAACTCAGCCCCTAAAAGGCGGCATTCACCCAGCCTCCGTTCCCCCGAGAGGCAGGGGCGGGCAGCCTGCTGGTCAGGAACCAAGCAGTCGTGGCCGGGCAGCCCTGGGCCTGCCAGGCAGCTCCGGGGTCATTCCCAGTAGGTTCCTTATTGCAACTCAGCGCTAACGCGCGTGTTGGCCCTGCGGGCGCGGAGAACCAGGAAACGTGTGCAAAGCACGCAGCTGTGCCTGGCACGCATGATCTGCAGACACTCCTGCGGCCTGCGCTGGGTGCCAGCCACGGGGACACCGACGGGAGCCTTGGATGGTGTACAGGCGCCGCCCAGAGTGGGGACAAGCGTGTGCCCACAGGGGCCCAGACCTCTCACCTCTGTGGCCGTGTGGGGCCTGTGCCCTGTGGAGTCCTGTCTGGGAGGACAGGAGAGAAATCCCTCGGCTCCCTCCCTGGCTCTGGGCTTCTCCCAAGAAGCCTGGAGATTCTGAGCAGAGCCCGATGCCCGGCCTCTGCCCTCGAGGCCTCATGCGGGCTTTTCTCTAGAAGGCTCGCCTCAGCTCCCACCTGCCGGCCCACTCCTGCTCATCCTGGAAGACGCGGGGCCGGCGCCAGCTCTTCTAGGAAGCCTTCCTCTGGGGGCAGAACTGAGTCTGGTGCCTGCTGTAGCCCAGCATTTGCTGTTCAAATGAACTGTTTCCACGTGGCTCGGCTGCAGGCGCCAGAGGCAGGAAGCCTCCCTCCCCCCACCCCGGGCCTCACTCAGTGCCCAGCACACATGGCCACTGGCCCTGACCCCTGTGCCGCTCTCCCTGGTGGCCCAGAGCAGCCCTGGCCAGCCCGCTGTGGCTTGGCTCCAGTTCACCTGGCCATGGGCACAACGGCTCCATTGTGTGCCAGAGGGGACCGGGGAGGGGGATGCTCTGGAGGGTGGGGCACAGGCTGGGACCCAGATAGATGGGAACCCAGACAAAGGCCCCTTTACGAGGGGTCGGGGCAGCCGGGCAGACAGCGCACTGATTCAGGAGCCTGGCTGTCAGGGCAACCAGATGCCCAGGAACCATGAGCTTGGCAGGGCTGGGAGGTCGTCTGGAGGTAACCAGTGGGGCGTGGACATCAGCGGGGGCCGCTCTCCCGCCCGCACCGAGGGTGCCCCTCAGGCCCTGCCTGGGTCCGCGCTGGCGCCCGAGAGCCGAGGACTGCTACAGCTGGCGGGCTGCCGTGGCGTCCTGTCCCGCGGGGACCCGTCCGCGAGCTTGTCCCTGGGTTTGTTGTCACCTGGGTCTGAAACCTGACCGGGGCTCATGCTGCTGGCTTCAGGGCCTGAGATGGGAACAGGATCCTGGAAGAGGCTGCAGGGCAGTGGGGCTGGAGCCCTGGGGAGGTCAGAGGCTGGGGACGGGTGCGGGCCCGACAACCTGTGTCCGCCCGCCTTTGGTCGGCTGCGGGGGGCTCGGGTAAGCGGCCTCAGTTTCCCTGCGCAAGGCCTCAGCTCAGCCTGTCTGGGGCTGTTCGTCCCTCTAACGGGCTTACCCGGAACCTGGTGAAGCTCCAGGGGTCGGGCCTCTGGGGGGACGCCGGGCCCCTCCCTCCTCCATAGAGAAGCCCAGAAGGCCATGCTGGGCCCCGGGGGGGTCTCAGGCCAGTGTAGATGCGGCGAGCCCAGGTGGGCACCTGCTGCAGGAGGCCAGGTGTGCAGGAGGGGTGGCATCAGGGCGTGTGGAGGTTGCTGAGGGGAGCCTGGCAGCAGTCCCTAGGCAGTGGCCCTCCTGCTCCTCTCCTTTGTCCCCAAGCCACCGGTGGTTATTTGCCCCACCCCTGGGGGTGCTGTGAGGGGGCGAGGCAGGGGTGGGGGAGGAGTGTAAGGTGAGGCTGCAGTGAGCTGGTGAAGGGTCTGCAGGCTTTGAACCCAGATCCCAGCTTCGGGTCCCGTTCCCCCACTGGCCGGTGTGTGAGCCTGGACAAGTCTCGTCTCCGCCTCTGACGAGTGGGGACAGCAGTGGGCCACCTGGCCTGTGGGGACTAACAGTCCATGTACGGCAAGTGCTCAAAATACGTCCTGGCACAAAACAGAGGCTTAATAAATGCTGCCCCACGTCACTATTACCCCTCCTTTGGGGGCGCACCTGAGGCGTGGCCTTGCAGTTAGAGGAGGGGACCGTGGGGCACCTAGGGCCACGCACCTGACAGGGCACTGGGTGGGCCGAGCCCTGCCCATCCTTGTCCCTGATCCTAAGTGACGAGGGACAGTGCAGACCCGGGGCGCCTGGCTGACCGTGGCCACCTCGGGGACCTCTGCAGATGGTGGTTCTCATGGACCCGATGGAGGACCCCGATGACGTCCTGCGGGCACACAGGTCCCGGGAGAAGTCCTACCTGTTCGATGTGGCCTTTGACTTCACTGCCACGCAGGTGAGAGAGGGCTGGGCTTGGGATCCCTTTGGCCCCTCAGGGGACCTGTCACTGACCCTCAGCCTCCCTCCAGCACTCGCTCCCTGGCTTCCACCCTACGGTGTCCCCACGCGTGCAAGCGTGTGCCTGCCTGCATGGCGTGTGCACAGCCTCCTGCGTGGGGACACCGGGCCGGTGTGCAGGCACCGCCCTACGTGGGCACCCCCACGGCACACCCTGAAGGCGCTGAAGCCCATCTGGTTGTGGGGAAGTGGCTGTTGGGGAGCTGGCACCCTCCCAGGGACCCCTGTCTTGCCCACCTGTTGGGTGCTCCCAGGAGCAGGTGCAGAGCGTCCTCGTCCTCGAGGCTGGCCAGCTGTGGGGGGAAGCGTCTCAGGTGTCCTGTGCTTTCTTTCAGGCTGGTGTCCCCCACGGGGTGAAAGTAGAGGCCTCTACCCCCACCCCACCCCCACTTCTCCAGGCCCAGGGACAGAGACCGTTCCCGTTGGGGGCCGTGGGACTGTGTGCTCGGCCCCGCCTGGGTCCCAGCCCCTCATGGGTCCCCTCTGCCCGCAGGAGATGGTGTATCAGGCCACCACCAAGGGCCTCATCAAAGGCGTCATCTCGGGCTACAATGCCACCGTCTTTGCCTATGGCCCCACAGGTGAGGATGTCCCTACGGGAGGGGCGGGCGTGCTGTATGCCTGTGCCCCCCTCTTAGGAGCCAGCCCCCCCGCACCCCCAGAGACCCAGCCTGGCCCCAGCAGGGGCAGGAGTCAAGGACGGGGCTGATCCAACCCCCTCCCAGGGCCCTCAGGCCCCAGCCAAGACGCCATTCTCCCCGCTCCCCACCGCCCTGCCATCTGGGGGTCCCAGCCTCGAGGACGCCCCCAGGCTTGCCACACGGCCCTGCCCGGCAGGCCGCCCTCGCCACGCAGCCCACTCACCCGCCGCCTCGCCGTGCCCAGGCTGCGGGAAAACCTACACCATGCTGGGCACGGACCACGAGCCTGGCATCTACGTGCGGACCCTCAACGACCTCTTCCGCGCCATCGAGGAGACCAGCGGTGACATGGAGTACGAGGTGACCATGTCCTACCTGGAGGTGAGCCCCCCACGCCAGCTCGGACCAAGGGCCATCCCCGGGCTGCTCATCACTGCTGCTCTCCCCCAAGCCCACACTGCCGACCCCACTCTACAAACATCCGCAGCTCAGAGGTCAGGCAGCAAGGTCAGGGTCACACGCTGCAGCGAGGGAGCAAGGAGGGACTCCAAGGCAGGGTGCGCGCTCACGGCCCCACACGCCACCACAGCCTCGCCACTGAGCCCGGCTCAGCCGCCCTCTGTCCTCAGGCCCCGTCCTTCAAGCTGACCCTGTCCACCGTGCCCACTGCCTCCGGGCGCTCTGGGAACGTGGGGGCAGCTAAGAACTGGACATGTACCGACAGGCTGGGACCTGCCGCCTGGCTCCCTAGCCCCAGCCCCGGCGCCCACCTGGGGGAGCGTCACCACCAGGCAGCGACGGGGCAGTGGGGGAGGGAGCCGCAGAGGCCGGCCGAGGGGAGAGATCCAGTGGGCAGGACTCCATCTGCCCACTGGCCGCTGGGCTCCCTCTGGGCTGATAATCTCCTGGGCGACAGCTCCGGAGGACCCGGGGGACAGTATTCCAGCAGCTGCTCCCAGCCCGGCGACCAGCGACCGGCGTGGTGTTGACTTGGCCAGCAAGGCACACACACCTGGCGCGGGGGTCGCGGAGAGTGGCGTTGGGGTTGCCTAGCAACAGGCAGGGTGGCCATCAGTCAGGCCCTCACCTTCTCCCAGCGCCCTGCCTGACTGCACAGGGCGTCCCACGTGGTTCTGATGGTTTCTGTCCTTAGTTCTGGCAAGTCGCTGTGTCCCCATGGATGCTGAGGTCCCCCCATCCACACCCTGCAGAGAGGGAGGGGCCTGTGGCGCCTGTCCCCTCCTCGCTCAGGAGGGAGGGGGAGCCTGGCCCTCGCGGGGACCTTCTGCCCCCAGTCTCCCATTGACACCTGGGCCCCACCTGTCCCCTCAGATCTACAATGAGATGATCCGCGATCTGCTGAACCCCGCCCTGGGGTTCCTGGAGCTGAGGGAGGACTCCAAAGGACTGATCCAGGTGGCTGGGATCACGGAGGTCTCCACCGTCAACGCCAAGGAGGCGAGTCTTGTGCAGCCAGCCCGGGCAGCGGGGACAGACAGTGACCCCGAGGGGGCGGTGGGGACCGCGCACACAGCCCCTGCCTCCCCAGGGGCCGGCCCGCCACCGCCGGGCTCTTCCCCACCCGGCGGTGCCCACGAGTGGCCTCCCTCCCGCCCACCAGATCATGCAGCTGCTGATGAAGGGGAACCGGCAGAGGACCCAGGAGCCCACGGCCGCCAACCGGGCCTCCTCGCGCTCCCACGCTGTGCTGCAGGTGTCCGTGCGTCAGCGCCGCCGGCTCAGGGACGCCCAGCAGGAGGTGCGGCTCGGCCGCCTGTTCATGATCGACCTGGCGGGCTCCGAGCGCGCGTCCCAGGTGGGCCAGCTCCCCTGCGGCCGGGGAGCCGCCGTGCGGGGGGTGGGGGTGTGGCCTCACAGGTGCCGTCAGCTTCCCCAGGCCTGGGAGGATTTTTTGGGGGCCGGGCGGAGCAGAGGGCTAGCAAGCCAGCCTCCCAGCTCCCCAGGGGTGGGGGCCCAGGGACAGGGACTGGGGGATGCTGCAGAGGAGCAGCATGCAGGTGGGGCACCCTGGGGGGCGGAGAAGAGCCTCTCTCAGTCCTGCTGGAGTCCGTCCTACAGTCAGTGGCCTCTCCTTCTCTGCCCTTGGAGAACGCCCTTGGGCGGAGGGCAGGACACGGCTGCCTTTCTGAGCCCTGGGGGGAGCGGGAGGGGTTTCCAGCCCCGGGCCCTGGGCGTGGGTGTTGACAGCTGCCCCCTGCTCGCCCCAGACGCAGAACCGTGGGCAGCGTATGAAGGAGGGGGCCCACATCAACCGCTCCCTGCTGGCGCTGGGGAACTGCATCAACGCGCTGAGCGACAAGAACACCAACAAGTACATCAACTACCGCGACAGCAAGCTCACGCGGCTCCTGAAGGTGCCCGCTGCGGCCGGAGCCAGGCGCTGGGCCCGAGGGGGGCTGCCGGGCTCCGCGACTAAGAATCCAGGATGCCCAGCCACACCTGAATTTCAGATCAACGACGAATGATTATTTTTTTAGTATAAGTCTGTCCCCAAAATTGCATCGCGTTTTATCTGACCACTGTCCCTGAAGTGGGCAGCGGGCAGGAGGGAGGGATAGACACCTGGCACCCCCCGGGCTGTGGGTCTGAGGGAACCGAGATTTGGGGTTCCGAGGGACAGGCAGCCTCATGGCTCACAGAGTCTGCTGTTTGGGGACCTGCCCCTGTCCGGGCTCTGTGCTCAGGGCTTCACTCCACAAGCTCCTTTCCTGCCGTCAGCCTCTCTGTGAGTTAGGGGGCTGGTCCTTCCATTTGCAGGTGGGGAAGCTGAGGCACACAGCAGCCTTCCCCAGGGCTCTCCCTAGTGAGTGCAGGAGGTAGGAGCCACACACAGGTCTGCGGGGGGAACATCCCAGCTGCGGGTCACTTCCCACCTGCCATCTGAGAGGCAGGGACAGCAGCCCATCAGTGCCGCTTTAAAGCGCACGGAAGCTGCAGGATGTCACTCAGCTGCACCAAACACGCCCGGGCAGAGGAGGGGGCAGCCACAGCCACGTGCAGTCTTCCCTCGAGGTCCCCATTCCTCCCTCCAGACGAAACAACAGTGCCATCAGCAGTCAGAAAGGGGGGCACCTGGGAGGCCAGAGGTCATGGCAGGGAGGAGGGGGCCCCCTCCGGCTCCCAGCCTGCCTCTGCTGTCTTTCCTCGCTCCTCTGTGTGAGCCAGGAGGCCCTGCCCAGGATCCTCGAAATTTCCAGATGAGAACTTGGGAGAAAAAGGTGAAAGTAGGAAGGGGGAGGGGATATCTGGGCTTAGCGCCAGGACCTGAGAGAGATACACAGAGACACAGACAGAGACAGAGAGAGGGGGTGAGGAAGGCACAGCCCAGGGAGGCAGCTCCTGTCTGACCACAGGCTCGCCCTCTCCCGTCCAGGATGCCCTGGGCGGCAACAGCCGCACCGTCATGATCGCCCACATCAGCCCAGCGAGCAGCGCCTTCGAGGAGTCCCGGAACACCCTGACCTACGCCGGCCGGGCCAAGAACATCAAGACCAGGGTGAGGTTCCCAGTCTGTCCCAGAGCACGCCTTCCCCAGCCAAGGCGGTCGCCCTGCACCGATGCCAGACCCTGCCACGCCTCCCCACTCTCTCTGGAGCCAGCCACCAGTGTGCTGGCCTCATTCCCCCCTCAAATGTCCCCCCGTGCCCTCCCCTGCACCTCCAACACCTGCTTGCCCGCCAGGGAGCCCAGAGCCCCAAGGGTCCGCTGCTTCCTGTTCAGGGTCTGTGCTCCCCGGCCCAGCCCCCTGCCCCTCCCCCTTCCCATCTTCAGACACCCGTTCAGACACCCGTTCCATTTGGGAGCCTGTCATCCTGAGACTCATAACTGCTGAGCCTTTTGACGTACCATGCTGTGCTCCTCCAGGGAGGCAGGAGGTACCACCATCACACTGTGCCGTTCGGGAAGGCGAGGCCGAGGAAGCCCAGTGGCTTCCCCGCCCGGCAGTGATGGTGCCGAGACTGTGCCGCTGTCTGTTAGGATCTGCATGGGGTGGGGGGCAGATGGGGAATGTAAGGCAGGAGCATCCTCACGACACTACACCTCCCAGCTGCCGTCCACGCCAACCTCAGGGAACTGAATGGGGGAGGAGACGGGTCCTTGAAACGGTCGATAGTTCAGAATATTATGAAAAGCAGGTACACGGTGCTGACAGCTGACCGCCTGGTGGGGTTCCATGGATCTCTTCGGAGGCTGTGCGCAGGACTCTGAAGGATGGGGAGAACCTTCCTGAAGGGGCGGAGCAGTGAGGGCGGGGGTTCCAGAACCAGGAAGGGGGTGGTGTCTGGTGGGGCGGGAGAGCAGGACGGTCCCTTGGCTGCATCACAGGGTGTGAGTCCAAAGAAAATCCAGGCAGACGGTGGGGGGTCTTCAGCACTGAAGGAGTGAGGGTGTCTCTCTGAGCAGTGGGGAGCCACCGAAGGCTCAACAGGGGAAGCAGCACTTTAGGAGCAGAGGCCTGTTGAGTGACAGGAGGTGGGGTCCCCAGAAAGACTAGAGAGGGCGGGGCAAAGGAGAAAGGAAGACCCGGCAGGTGCACCCGGCCCCTGGGGTGACAGCGCCCGCTCTGCCTCCTGGCCTGTGCTCCCCGCAGGTGAGGCAGAACCTGCTCAGTGTCTCCTACCACATCGCCCAGTACACCAGCATCATCGCAGACCTGCGGGGGGAGATCCGGCGGCTCAAGTGCAAGATCGATGAGCCGGGCAGGCGCGGCCCAGCCCGGGCGCGGCTGGAGCAGGGTCACGTTCGCCACATCCAAGGTGTGTGCACGGCCCCGTCTCCCGCAGCCCTTCCAGGCTGTCTCAGGTTGCTCTGGGGTCAGGCAGTGCTGGGTTCGAGTCCAGACGCTGGCTGGGTCGCCTCGGGCTAGTCACTCAACTGCTCTGAACCTTCAGCTGTGAAATGGAATTGCGCCCTCTGAAGGCTGGGTGGGCTTGGTCACAGGAGAGACACCCGGGCATTGAGCTGCGTGGGGCTCACCCTCAGGGCTGCAGTGCCGCGCGGCAAGGCCGTGCCCAGCACCACCGGGAGGGGCACCTTCTGCATCTGGACGTCTGAATTTGCAATGACAGTTTTCCAGCTGATGGCCGTAAAGTGTCTAAAGGGCACCTTTCATTTTTATTTTTTTATTTTTTAAATTTCTATTTATTGATTTTTAGGGAGAGGGAAACATTGAGTTGTTGTTCTACTTACTGATGCATCATTGGTTGCTTCTTGTACGTGCCCTGACCAGGGATTGAACCTGCAACCTTGGTGTGTTGGGACGACGCTCTTACCAACTGAGCCACCTGGCCAGGGCCTACGGGGCACCTTTTAGAAGCTGACACACAAGTGCTGTTAGGGCTAGTGGACGTGCAGTTTGTACAGAGGGGCCGAGGGCCACCCTTGGGCCACAGCCTGAGGACTCCAGGAGGAAGTTCAGTGTGGCAGGAGGTGGCCATCAAGGCCTTTCTAGGGAGGCTGGTTGGACAGAGTGGTTTGGGAAGAAAGGGAGGTAAGGGCTCCAAGTGGGCCCCTACCTTCTGGCCTGATGCTCCCCTCTTTACTGAGCTCCCCACACCCCGTCTGACGGGCAGCCGAGGTCCCACAGCACAGAGGGCCGGATGAGCAGGCCGAGATGGGGCAGCTGCGGGCGCAGCTCATCGGCGCGTTCCGGGAGCAGATGGACGTGCGGAGGCGCCTGCTGGAGCTGGAGAACCGCGCCATGGAGGTTCAGGTTGACACCTCCCGCCACCTGCTCACCATCGCTGGGTGAGGCCCCCTCCCCTGCCCCTGGACCTGCCTGCTGCCACCCTGGGCCTGGGGTAGAGGGGCTGGGAGCCGGAAGGTGTTCCCTGTGGCCTGAGTCCCATGTCTCCCCCTGGGGATGGGGCTTTGGTGGCAGCTGGGAGCAGGAGAAGTCACGCAGGGCGCTCAAGTGGAGGGAGGAGCGGCGGAAGGAATCCTATACCAAGGATGACAGCGAGAAGGACTCGGACACCGGTGATGACCAGCCGGACGTCCTCGAGCCTCCAGAGGTGGCCTCAGCCCGGGAGAGCATCGCCGCCCTGGTGGGCGAGCAGAAGAAGCTGCGCAAGCAGAAGGTGCCCGGGGCTTGGCAGCGGGGAGAGTGGGTTGAGAGGCAGGAGCCAGAGGGCCTGGGGCAGGTTTGGGTGGGGAGTGAGACCTGGGAGCTCAGGCCACCAATCCTGTGTGACCTTGCTAAGTTCCCTGGTGACCTCTTTGCACCTCGAGCTCCTCATGTGTAAAACGGGAGGGGTCCACGTGCAGCCCTCGCGTGGTTGTGGGGAAGATGACATAAATGCCTTTCACGTACTGCGGATTCAAAATCAATGGTGGTCGGTACTACAATCAGGGCTTTCCAGATAATGGATCTTTGCCTTCTGTGCCCAGATCAGGGGCCTTCAGGGCCACCAGCCCTGAGGGCATTAGACGGGCTTGGGTTGAGGGGGAGGTTGTGGTCAGAGCAGCCAGAGGTGGGCACGGAGGGGCCACGTGGAGCGGCCCCTGGTCGCGAGGCCCAAGATACAGCTTCGAGGGCGGGCCCTGGCGTGGCGCTTCAGCCCACGGAGCGTCCGGGGAGCCTGGGAGCCCGGGGACGGGAGGGGCGTGCGCAGGCTGGGCCGGAAGGAGCCCCGCCCGCGCGCTGCCTGGCTCTGAGCCCGTGCCGCCCGCAGATGGCGCTGGAGCAGCGCTGCCGCGAGCTGAGCGCGCGGGGCCGCCGCCTGGAGGAGACGCTGCCGGGGCGCATCGGCTCCGAGGAGCAGCGCGAGGCCCTCAGCCTGCTGTGCCGCGTGCACGAGCTCGAGGTGGAGAACACGGAGATGCAGTCGCACGCGCTGCTGCGCGACGGCGCGCTCCGCCACCGTGGCGAGGCGGTCCGCCGCCTGGAGCAGCACCGCGCGCTCTGCGACGAGATCATCCAGGGCCAGCGGCAGATCCTCGACGGTAGGTCTCGCGCCCCTGAACCACCCACGGGCCCCGTGGACGCGCAGTCCCCGGGCACGCCTGAGCCCTGCCCCGCCTCCCGCAGACTACAACCTGGCGGTGCCCCGACACCTGGAGGAGCTTTATGAAGTGTACCTGCGGGAGCTGGAGGAGGGCAGCCTGGAGCGGGCCACCATCATGGACCGGGTGGCCTCTAGGGCCCTGCAGGTGGGCACCTGGGCAGGGGGTGAGGGAGGGGCCGACGCTGACACCCTGGGAAGCTGACTCGCCCTCCTCACCCCACCCAAAGCCTTGCCCAGCTGGGGCTCGCTGTCCTGGGGCTTTCTTCTCTGGCACTTGTCTTCATGCAGCGTCAGAGGGCAGCACTGGTCTCTGAGATGTCACGAACGCCCCCAAGTGCCCTTGCAGGAGACCAGGCAGTGAGGGCCCCTGGGGACCCTGAACTCCGCCCTTGAGGGCTCCCAGTCACATCACGGCCCTGGTCTCCCTGTGTGCTGTTGCCACCGGTGTGTCTTCTGACTGTCCACCCCTGCCCCCTCCCCAGGACAGCTCCTTGCCCAAGATAACCCTGGCAGGAACCACGCGGACTCCGGAGTCCGACCTGGAAAGTGTGAAGACGCTGAGCTCCGGAGCGCAGCGCCCACCGAACAGTGTCCTCCCCCCGCTCAGCACCGAGAGGTGAGCCCGGGGCCATTTCCTGCTGCCCGGCCAGCCTGAGCCCCCGCAGGATGCTGCCCCAGACTAGGGCTTCCCAGGGTAGAAGGAGTGGGAGCAAGAGGGAGGGGGCAGCACGGATGTGGAGCCGGACTCCTGGGTTCTCGCTCCCCTGACGTGGGGGTGGAAACTCTGTGGGACCACGTGGTCCTCAGATGCCCGTCCCCCTCTGCCAACCTCAGTGAAGCCCACCTCGTGCTCAAGGCCAGTCCCCGGGCGTGGCCAGTGAAGAGCTCTTCTGTGCCCACCCCACCCCCCATCCAGATCAGCAGCCTGGGGACCCAGGAGGTGAGCACTGAGCACCCATCGGCCCTATGGGCTCCTCCGCGGAGGGCGGAGGCACCGGGGCGGGCATCCATGTGCTGGGATGGAGCCTTTCCAAGGCAGCCCCCACCGCTGAGCCCCTGCTGTGTCTGCGGAGTGGCGCAGGGGGTCTCGGCTGGTTCCAGTGCCTCTCTCTTCCCAACCCCCTCGCCCCCAGGCCCCCCCTCAGGACAGCCTGCTCAGCCTGAGCAGCCGCCTCAACTCCTCCCCTGACAGCAGCGAGAACCAGCCGGAGATCCCCCTGTCTCACAAAGGTGCGCCCCTGCCTGCCCGGTCAGCCCGACCAGGCACTGTCTAATCTGCTCGGACCACCAGCTTCAAGCCCTTTCCTGCCCTCTGCCCTGCTGAGCGCGCCCTGCCTCAGGCGCTGCCCACCCTGTGAAGGAGGCACCGACGCCTGGAAAGGGTCACAGTTGGAAACCAGGATGGGGAGCATGTGCATGGGGGACCGCAACCCCGTCCCACTCAGTAGTAACCGCAATAGCAGATGCAGATCGAATCCCCGCCACAGCGCCATAGACCACGCCCATTGCCTCAGTAGCCCCAGGGGGTTGGTTTTATCACCCCTAGTTTACACATGAAAGCGAGGCTCAGAAATTTGCCCCAGGTTTCTTGAGTGGCAAGCAAGCCGGGGTGCCGGGGTGGAAACCCGGGTGTCTGGCTCCCACCCGATTCTGCCTTGGCACAGGAGGGCTGTTGGAGGTACGGGAGGGAGGGGACGAGGAGGCCTTGACCCCGGTCGGGTGTCCCCTCTGTCCCGCTGCAGACAGGAAGGAGATCCTGACCGGCACGAAGGACATCTCCGTGAAGGCGGCCCGGAGGCGCTCCAGGGCCCTGGGCACCGACGGGCGCTACCTGCTGGCCCCCGCGACGGAGCGCAGCAGCCTGTCCCTGCTGTCGCTGAGTGAGGCCGACGATTCTGGGCCGCCGGGCCCACTGGCCTGCAAGCGGCCCCCCAGCCCCATGCTGCAGCACGCTGCCAGCGAGGACAACCTGTCCAGCAGCACGGGCGAGGCCCCGTCCCGGGTGGCCGGGCGTCGGGGTGACGGACCTGGGCCCTGGCTGCGTGGCCAGAAGAAAAACCTGGGCAAGAAACGGGAGGAGTCTCTGGAAGCAAAGAGGAGGAAGCGGAGGTCCAGATCTTTTGAAGTCACAGGGCAAGGGGTGAGGCCAGGGCTGGCGGGTCTGGGCCTGAGGGCCGGATTCCCTCAGAGGTTCAGAGGCTCAGAGGCACCTACACCAGCCCCGCGCCGCTCTGCACGCCTCTGTCACCCTGGTGGACAGTAGCGGGCAGGGGGCAGAAGCCTGTAGCCCATCCCCCTGCAGCTAAAGCCCCACCCCACTGTTCTCCACCCAACACAGCTCGCCTGCCCCAAGACACACATCCTGGGGCCCCGTCCCCCGGAGAACATCTCAGACCCCAGAATGCCAGTGTGTGGGCACGCAACCCCTGGTATCCGGCATCCGGGAAAGGTCATGCTGCCTTTGGCCAAGGTCAAACTCCCTCCAAGTCAGAACACAGGTCAGTGTGAGCAAGAGGGGACGGGCAGGGGAGACGAGACGTGTTGAGCTGCCTCTGTGGCCACCCCTGGCTGGAAATGGGGTTCTTGCAGCATGTTGTGGGACTGGCATTTTGGGGTTGTGCTCCATAGGGAGTGATCAGAGAAGGGAGGGGGAGGCATTCCTAACCCCTGCATCTGGCCCGTCCCCCGTTTCAGGCCCTGGGGTCTCCTCCCGCTTCACTGTCCCCTCCAATCCAGCTGGCGTTTCGCAGCGCACCAGGCATGGGCCGCATGGCACAGGAACCCACGGCAAAGACGCACACTTCCGGCATCACTGAGGGACCCTGCCTGGAACCGGCTCTCCTGCCCCCCAAGACTGAATGGGGGTAGCAGGAAACAGGAGATGGAAACTAGGCAGATGGGGGTGACCTGGAAGCAGGAGCTCAGGACCTCCGAATGCCCAGCCCTTCCGTGTGTGTGCCACTGGGAAGGGAGGGGAGCCCAGGAGCCGCAGCTGGGGTAACAGGGATCCCCGGCCTCCCAGCCCTGGGCAGAGTCCTGTTGCCAAAACTGCGCAGACCTGTGGCCAGACTTGGCCTCGGGAATTGGAGAAGAGAACTGTCAGTGGGACAGGACTCTGGGCCCACGCCCGGGGCAAGGGCGTCCTGGGTGGAGGGGCAGGGCCATGGATATTTCTTGTATGGGCGGGTGGGGGGAGGGTGGGACTCTGGTTTCCTTACTTGGCAGTGGCTTCCTTTTTAACAATAAAATCCCACTTGGGTCTTGACAGTTGTGTTAGAAACTAGACCTTGCCTGGACTGGAGGGCCATGCCTGATGGACATTAAGCCCAGCTCTCTTGCCCCTCCCTGCCCCCACCCCTACCTCACTCTGGCTGGTCACATCACACCAACCTACAAATGCCTGTGTCTCTAAACCCTGAGACCCCCCCCCCCAAGGAAAGATGGGGCTGCCAAGGCCTCTTCCTGTCCAGGCTCCCTCCCCAATGAAGTGGTTCCCTGGGAAGTCCAGCTCAGACACTGCCTGGCTTAGCGCCTCCGCTTCAAAGTGGGAAAACTGGCGTGGGAGCCGCCCAGCCTGGCCATTCAGATGCCCTGTTCCGTGTGAGGGTGAGGAGCGTTGGGAAAGCTAAGGAGACAAAGGGAACCCCTAGATCTGAGGGCTGATTTTCCCCAGGCCTGGGGGCTTCAAGCAATGAGCATCACTTTATTCCACCAAAAGCATCATCTGCAGCTTCCGAACCCGGGCATCTGGTCTACCACCCCTCGTCTGGACTCCCGAGGACACGGCACCTGGCTGCTGGGGGTGGGGAGGGGGGGCAGTGCTCGGCCCCGCCCCGACCCTGCAGGCCATCCGTGCCAGGCCTTCGTTCCCCGGTCCGAATGGAGTCGTCTGGGTCGCCAGTTCCCCGCCGCCGCCCCGCTTGGCTACTTGGGGGTCCGGATGAGGGTGTGGTAGACCGGCTTGACGATGAGGTGGAGGTGCAGGGCGTTCTCCGCCAGGTACTCGGAGTTGCGCCGCTGCAGGTCTGCGTGCGCCAGGAAGTCGCCCGCCTCCTCGCTGCTCTGGTGGAAGCTGTAGGCGTGGCGCACCAGCAGGCGGCCGTGCAGGCGCGTCCCGACCAGCACCGTCTTCTGGAAGCTGACGCCCGCCGCGTCGCCGCCGCTGCTGGCCGGCGTGACCACGAGCCGCGGCCGGCCGTCCTCGGGGCGCGCGGCGGGCAGCGCGGGGCCGGGCGCGTCGGCGTAGACGGGCCGCAGGCTGACGGGCAGCCAGCGCGGCGAGAACAGCACGTTCCACGTGACGCGGCGGCCCGAGTCGTGGCCGCTCGGGCCCAGCTGCGTCTGGAAGCTGGTGCTGCGGTCGTCGCGGGCCGGGTTGTGGATGACCCACGGGGCGCCCCAGGCGGGCGCGAGGTAGTTGCGGGGCAGGAAGGCGCTGCCGTTCACGTCGAAGAACTTGGCGTAGTGCAGCGGCGCGGCGGCGTGGAACTGGTAGGCCCGCAGCAGCAGGTCGGCCACCGCGGGGCCGTGGCGCGCCAGCGCGGCCGAGCGCGCCTGCAGCTGGAACAGCTGCGCCGGCGGGATCATGGGGTAGCGGATGGCGCGCAGCGCCCGCTCGGCCACGGCGGGGGGCGGCCGCGCGCGGCCCAGCCACGCCTCCAGCGCGTGGAACAGCTCCAGCTCGTCCTGCAGCACCAGGTCCGAGCGCGGCAGGAGCTGCGCCAGCAGCTCGGGGCTTACGGCGGCCCACTCGGAGCTCCCCGCCACGGCCGACAGGTTCCAGGCCAGGAACTGCAGGCAGCTCTGGCGCAGGGCCTCGTCACCCGTGCTCACGGCGTAGTGGTACCAGCCCACGGCCGGGCCGGCGCCGGCCGCCAGGTGTGCGCGCATGTAGTCGGCAACGCCCCGCTGCAGAGAGGCCACCCCATACTTGGTGGCCAGCTTATGCAGAGGGACGGCCTGGGCCAGCAGCACCGTCAGTTCCCCGCAGTAGAGGTACCTGCGGAAGAGGTGCAGAGACGGGGTGGGGTCGGAGCGGGGCCACCTCCGCCCCCCGCCTGCAGCTGGGCTTTCTGTGACCAGAGGGGACCTGGCCTTAGGTGGAGAGCGTGGAGGTCAGGGCCCTGGGGTTTCCTGTCTTTGCCTCTGTCACTCATTCTACTTCTCAGCCTCCTCTTTCTGTTTCTCATGGGGACCTATAAATACCACGTGTTTATAGAGCACCTGCCAGATGCTGCGCTCTGTGCTGGAGCCAGACAGACGTGGCTCCTACAGACGTGGCTCCTATGGTCGTGTGTTCAGATATGAGTCCCACCACTCGCTTGCTATGTGTGGACAAGTCATTTACCTTCGCTCCCCAGTCAACCTTATGTGAACCTCTAGGAAAGGGCAATGGCATCCACCCCCGGGGTCCTGGTGACAAGTGGAGATCAAATGGCACTTGCTGCAAAGCAGGTGGCCCGCAGGCTGACTCCCACGGCCTCGGGTTTCTTGCTCTGTCTTTCGCCTCGTTACCTGCCACCGCTCTTGCGCCCTCATTCTCGTCTCCGTCGGCTGCGTCCCTCTGCTCACCTGCCCGGTCGGCCCCTACGGGCCCCCATTCAGTGACTGTCAGAGACCAGCCCCCCACCCAGGTCTCCCTCTCTCGGGATTCCAGCCAGGCGGGTTTGCCTCTGGGAGGAACAGGTGCTCCCCAGGCTTCCTCAGAGCAAGTGTGGCCACGTGACCCAATCCCAGCCAGTGAGATGTCAGCAGAGGTGCAGCCTGGGATGGAGGGGAGGTGGTTCTAGAACCGCCTGGGGTGAGGGGAAGACCCCTTTGGCCCTCTCTGTTGTCCCTCTTCCTGTTGCCTAGAGCGCGGACGGGTGGCTGGAGCCCTGGCAACCCTGTTGTCCAGGCTGTTGAAACGGTCCCTTTCCCAGACTGCAGTGTGCCCGGCCCCGTGTGCTGCGCACCGGCAGGTGGCAGAGGGGGACAGAGCGGGCTGGCTGCCGCAGCCCCTAACCCTGGGGTTCCAAACCTGGCTAGACAACAGCCCCCACGGACGCTTTAGAAATTAAAAGATGACTGCTGAGCCCCAGACCCGAGGCCAGCGGTCCAGGTGGAGCCCGGGACCTGTAGTTTGAAAACGCTCTGCTGGCCAGGTGTGGAAGCAGCTCTGCGGGCGTTTGGTCACTTACACGCGGGGCCGGAGCCACGCTGCATTTGCAAGGAAGAGGGCAGAAGGGGCAGGGATGATGACGTCCGGGGGGCGGACGTAAGGACCTCCAAGGGGCCGGACTTCCGGGCCCCTGCGAGTGGAGGGTGCTGGGGCTTGGGCAGGGATGGAGTCCCCTCGTCCCAGGCCATCCCCGGCCCACCTGATGAACTTGTCGAAGACGGCGGCGCAGTCCCGCGGCTCCTGCAGCAGCAGCTCGCTCTGGTTGCTCAGCAGCTCCCGGAGCGGCTCGCTGTGCAGCCCCAGCAGCAGGCGGTGCGTGTGGAAGACCCGCACCTCGTCGGTGCCCGCAGCCTGCACCCGCAGCACCACGTCGCTGGCGTTGCCCTGCCGCAGCAGCTCCTGCAGGCGCTGCAGCAGCAGCTGGGAGTGGTGGATGGCGCTGCCCGCCGCCTCGCCTCCGCCGTCCGCTCTCTGGGCTGCAGCAGGAAGGAGCACAGCACAGTCTGAGGAGGTACCTGGGCCCAGACCCGCGATCTAGGGGTGCAGAGGGACCGACCCCTGGAGGTGCATGCGCCTGCACGTGGGCAGAGGGCCGGTGGGCCGGGGAGGCTGTGCGCACACCTGCTTGTGCCCAGGAAGTGCGCGGACTGCTGTGTGTGCGCACAGCGCTTCCTGGTGTGAGCCCAGCCCCGAGCGGACCCCGAGCGGCTGCCCTGGGAGGGAGGTGGGCTCCTGGCAGAGCAAGAGAGATGTGCATGAACCGGTGTGGGACAGGACACCCAGAACGGGCCTCCATGACGCCAGAAACCCCAGGCGAGGGTTGAGGAACCCCCCACTTGTGAAGAACTGTCCAGCAATGCTCAGGAGGGGCTGCATGCTAGACACTCTCCCAGGGGCTTGAAATGTGGCCGCCGAGAGCCAAGCAAGGCAGGTCCTCTGCTCAGGAATGTTCCCAGCAAGCACCCAGGCGAGCCCTCTAGTTTTAGGGTGTGATACACAAGGGAGGTGAGGATGTTGGTGGGGCGGGGCTCTGTGAGCTCCAGGAGCCCGGGGCGAGCTCACTGAGGAAGAGAGGAGCCAGGAGGAGGAGCTTCAGGCTGAGAGCCAGCCCTGGGGGTGCTGGGAGCTTGGATGAGAAGGCTGGGGGGCTGCAGGCTGGGAGGGAGGGGGGGGCAGCGTGAGAGACGTCAGACAGGGGGAGCTGTTTCCAGGCCCCGCTGCCCTCTTGGGTCCCCTCTGTGAGGGATGGTCCCCTCAGTGGCTGGACTGTCGGGGACCAGGGAAAGTATGGAGACTGAGCCGCTGCTGGGATGGGACTGGCGAGGGACTTGCGCATGGAGGCCGGGCCCCTCTGTCTTGTCTCCAGAAGGCGCCATGAGGGTCAGATGGGGACATGCACTCAGTCACAGAAAACTCAGCGGCAGAAAACGCTGCCAGCCACTTCCCCAGGCTGTGAGGGGTGTGAGGAGCGTCACAAGGCAACAAGGAGGGCGTGTGACTGCCGTGGATGGGCCCTCTCTCCCCCACCCCCTGCAGTCCACGTGAACTGTTGGAGAGAAGGCTCCCCCGGGAGCAGAGCATTGTGTGCAAGAAAGAGGGGGACAGAGGGAGAAAGGGAGGTTCATTTCTCAGCCCCGCTGCCCCAAGCTGCCACTTCGAAAGGCCCGAATGCCGAGGGCTGGGGCCAACTGCCCAGGACAACAGACAGTGGAAGGGTCTTCTTGTCATCAGGACCCCGGCCCATCGGGCCCCCGCCTCCCCTCCAAGGCAGGCTGCCCTCCTCCCAGACGGTGTGGACTCTGGGCTCCTCCTGGCTGGCCGGCCACTGCGCTGCCTCCCTGTCCCCCACCCTCACCCCACCCACGGCCCACTCACCTGCACGAGCGGCCAGGCCCACCAAGGTCAGGATGGCCCAGAAGCTGCCCCAGGACCCAGGCTTGGTGCAGCCCAGCCTCAGCATCTTCACGCCCCTCCCTCCAGCCCACCAGGGGGACAGTGAAGCCCAGAACGCTCCTCTCACATCCCTGCTCCTTATATAGGACTGAATGCCAGGGGATGGCACCCCCTTCCTGGCCGGCCACCATCCCCCACCCAGCCTCTGCCTTGGATTGGCGGAAACTGGACCCAGCGGTTGCCCAGGCAACCTCTTAAGCCAGAGAGCGGCAGCCCAGGGGCTATTGTGCTGCCGAGGGCCCCGAGCAGGACAGATCCGGACCCCCCCCCACCCATCTCCTACCCCCAGCTGAGTAGCGGTCCTCTCCCGGGAAGCTTTAGGCTCTTAGAAGGGCAGGCAAGAGGCCCCAGGCTGACGGTCAGCAAGGCTGGAGGCCCCAAGCCCTGCCCCCGGGCCCCGGGCCGGTCTCCGCTCTGGCGCAGAGCTCACTTGGCAGGGGTGCCGTGGTGAGCAGGCCGCAGGGAAGGGCCTGGGGGTGGAGACGGTTAGGCAGCTCAGGCTCCCACCGCCCCTCCCCCATCCCATGAGCCGAGGTAGCAGGTCTGGGCTTAAGGCAGACTCACCCTACCCCCGTGTCATTGCAAGGGGACACCCCTACCCAGCTCAAGCCTGGGTGTGGGGACTGGCAATGCTGGGGTGCGCCCCTGTCTGCTCTGTCACCCTCTCCTTTAACTCACCTTCTCAAGTGGCCTCTGGTCTCTAGGGTCACCTGCTTGTAAGGCTTCCCTTACCGGCTTCTGTCCAATTTCCAGCTATAATGTCTCCCTTCCCAGAATTCCAGGGAGACACCCAGCAGACTTGGCACCCTGCCCCGGCCACAGGAGAACCCGAGGCAGAGAGCTGGGGCGGTCCCTGCTGGGTGGGTGCAGATGGGTGTGTGCCCTTGTGAAAACAGGAGCAGAGAGGAGGGAGGAGCCTGGGGGCGTGTGGACGGGTGGATGGGTGTTGTTGGGACCTCACGTTTTCAGGGACTGGGTGGGGCTTGGCACCGTCCTGAGGGGAGAGGCTCCTTAGAGGTCGATGAACTGAATAGGGGCTCCCAGAGACCCAGCGCGGTTTCTCCCAGGGATGGTCCTGACTGGAGACGGGCCGCACGCAGCCTGCCCTCCCTTGCTCTCTGGATCCCAGAGACCAGCTCGATGCCTTGACTTCTGCCCCTGGCTGGCACAGGAAGACCCGACGACCCCAGCCCTCTCTGTGCCACAGACGCAGCAGGCATTGGGTCTGGCGCCTGCCTCGTCCAGGTTGGCAGAGACGGAGCTGTCCAGCCCCGCGGAAACCCCTTCCGGCTGCCCTGACCTCCACCCTGGTTCCCCTTGTCTAGATCCACTGTCCCGTGTCCACGGGCTGCCACCTGCCCTCCCCCTGGGCTGCACCATCCCCCCAGCCCCGCCCGGCAAGACAGAGCCTCCGTGTGACGGGCGTCCGGGCCTCTGAGGGCGTACGATTTCCACGCGCGATACTTCTCAGTGGGAATGCTATCGATGAGAAAGGGGGGGCCGTACGAGAACCCGCTACTCAGAAAATGGTGCTTTGGTAAGCGTGCTTCTTAACGCCAGCGGTCTTTCTAGAAGGGTAGCCCACCTGCGCCGCTGTTTTCGGAGCATCCCGGTTGCTTGTCGGCTCCTCCCCAAGCTCACATCCACCTGCTGGAGCTAGGCATTGCCAGTGTGCAAGCACCCGAGGGGCCCCAGGTTACCAGGAAGACCCACGAGGGTCCCCTGTGACCCCACCCTTGAGAGGCCCCACCTCCTGCTCTTTCTAATTTCTGCTAACCCTGAACCTCTTCTACTGACTTTGAAACTGGCTTTCCGGGAATAGGTATATTCTCTGTTCTCGTTTCTCAGCCAGAGGGTTGCTGGAGTGTGTGCATACATGTGTGTGCATGTGTAGATGTGCAGGTACCTGCGTGCGTGTGTATGCATGTGTCGTGTGCGAGGGTCTTGGAGCAGGAGAGAGGAAAGAGGGCATTTGCCCTGCGCAGTCCTGGAGAGAGAGGACTTGAAATACTGTTTTATTTTGCCCCACGGATCCGGAAGCTCTCCGATTCCTTGAGAGCAGGTCACAAGCTAAGTGTTCCCAGAGAGCACTGTCACTTTCTGACCAGGACACAAGTGTTTATAACCAAAGGGACTTGGGCTCACGGCCACGGGAGCAGGCACAGCCAGGACTCAAATGTCACTTTTCTTTTCCTTCTTTTTTTGAAGGAGATTTTATTTATTTATTTTTAGAAAGGGTAAGGGAGGGAGAAAGAGAGGGAGAGAAACATCAGTATGATGTTTGAGAGATACATGGATCGGTTGCGTCTTATGCACCCCCAGCTGGGGACCTGGCCCACCACCCAGGCCCGTGCCCTGACTGGGAATCGAACCCGCAACCCTTTGGTTTGCAGGCCGGCGCTCAGTCCACTGAGCCGCACCAGCCAGGGCTCAAATGTTGCTTTTTGACTCAACCTTTCTTTCCACGACCCCGTGCTGTCTTTGCTGTAACCATGAAGGACCCTGTTGGGCAAGGACTCTCTCTAACGTAAAAGCAATGGAAAATTCTCGCAAGCTGGGGGCTGAGTGGCGAGTTTCTGAGCCTCCAGAGTGGGGGATCAGACGCTGGGCTCCAGTAACACCCACTTCGAGGGTGGACCCAGCCCCAGGCCTGCCCAGATCACAGGCTCCCTTGTACTTGGAACGCCTCCCTTCCTGAGCTCGGCTTTCCTGGGACGCTGAGCCCGGGGAGCAGGGAGTCACGGGTTTGGTTCCAGGCCCCATGTGCTCAGGGGCCTCTAGCAACGTACAAGGACTCTTTCCCTGAAGCCACTCACGCACTCTTGAAAGCTTCCGCTGAGGCCAGGCTATGGGTCAAGGGGGTACCTCGCTCTTCTGCCCCAGCGCCCCCCTGCCGCCATGTTGTTCCCCCGACGGGAATGCCCGTCCCCGTCTGAGTGCTATCTGTCCGACCTGCGTCCCCTCCTCCACGCAGCCTGAGCCCTCGCTGGCCTCGCCCTCCCTGTTCTTCCAGAGCCGGTTATGGCGGTGGGGGGGGGGGGTCAGCCAGGGGCAGCTCTGGCAGAGGGACCCCCCGGATTCAGTTCCACCGGCCACATACTTGCTCTGTGGCCTCCGCCTGGTTGCTGAGCTTCTCTGGGCCTTGGGCCGCTCTCGGGCGAAACGGAGAGAAGCAGAGTCAGTGTACAGGGGCCGCCACGAGGGTGACGCGTGTAGGGACAGAGTCGGTGCTCAGGAAACGCTGACAGAGCCCTTCCTTCGCCCACGGCTGGCCTTTCGACTCAACCGTAAACAGCTCCTTGCTCACCCAGAGCCTCGTGGAGTGGGGGTGTGGGGGTGGCGGCCTGGGGAATTATCGGTGCTTGCGGGGACTTCACTGTGCTCTGGGGCGAGGGGGCCTGGACACTCGCCCTGGGGGCCTGAGTGGATAGTTTCTACTCTGGGACCTGGGCAAAGCCAGTGGGTTCTCAGAGCCCTGCAGGGCCAGAACACGGCCACCAGGGGGCAGTAAGACTTGTGCGGCTGCGGCGGGGGTGGCCCTGGGGGTGGGGGTGGGGGTGGGGTCAAGGTAGCTCCAGCCCCAGATGTGGGACCTGGAAGCCAGGCCGCCGAGTTCCCAGAGGGCGAGGGTGGAAGGCGACCCCAGGCCGGGCCTCACTCTCCCCCGTGTCAAGCTGTGTGTGCAGCGCGCTGTGGGCTGCGCTGGTCATGTCCCCCTGGAGTGGCAGGAGCTGGGCCGGGGCTGATGCTGGCCCCCACACGCCGGCTGGTGTTTGTCTGCTGGGACTGATCGTCCTTGAGTGACGTCCGTCTCACGGGGCCCAGGGAAGCCACAGCCTGCAGGGGCCACTGGGTCCTGGTTTCCCAGCGCCGCTGGCAGCCTGCCCAGACTTCTCTCGGTGGCCCTGGCTGCCACTGCGCCCGGCTTCCTGACACCCTCCCGGCCAGCCGCCCCTCGGGGAGCCGCCCCCGGTCCCACCGCCCGCAGCAGCTGCAGGACCGACCGCTCCAAGCCTGGCCCATGAGACCTCTCTCCAGATCCGGGGCTCTACGGCTTGGACAGCAAGAATTCCTGGGCCACCATCCGAGAGGTCACCCATGATGCTCCAGCCCTGCATTGTGGGGTCACAGCCAGAGGGCTCAGGGGTGGAGCTTGTGCTGAAGCCTCCGGGACTCCCCCAAAGGGCAGTGTTGTAGAGGGGCCCCGCCAGTGAGCTGGGGGTGGCTTGGGGCCAGGTGTGCTGGGCCTCAGTGGCTGCGCCCACAAAATTTGATCAACTCCCTCCCTTGCAGTTTGAGGGCAGAGGGAAAGGGTCCTTCCTTTGGGAGTGGCCCCCCAAACAGAGGGGAGGACAATTTATCCAGCTCCTGCACAGCTTCACCAGCGATTCCCATTTCCTGGGGCAAAGTTAATCATGTCCGCTGCTACGGGCCTTCCTTTGTGAGGGACGTTTCACCTGACGCGCTACAGAGGCCAAATTAACGTTGGTTGAATGAACGAGTGAATGAAAGAAAAGGTGAATGGATGACGGATGGACGGGCGGATGAATTTGGCTTGTTTCCAGCCCACCCTGTTTGCTGGGCCTCGCCTCTCAGTCCCTGAATGGGTCACGTCTCTGGCTTCCCGTGGCAAAGCCAGCATGAGAAGAACGGTGCCCCCAGGACTCGTGGGCTGGGGGAACCAAACGCACCAGGCCAAGCACCGGGAGAGGCTGCTTGGGAACGGGGGTGGTCCCAAGGCGGACGCCCCAACTGGAAGGAGACACGTCTCCATGGGCTCCTGTCTTTCTGGTTTGGTTCCACTTAACGCCCTGCCCTGAGCCAGAACAGGTCCAGGGGCCTGTGGGTTTGCTGGGGCTGCGTCCTCATGGTGGCCATGACCGTGCCCAGAAGGAAGTGCCCTCTGATCCTGAGAGGGTCTGCGGGCCCCTCTCCTGCAGGGGCAGCTGGGAGAGACTAGCAGGTGGATCAGCTCCTGCTCTGGGCGCTGGGTGAACACATCAGCTGGCAGGCTGAGCTGGCCTTTCCCCTGAGTGGGGGGTGGAAGCTGGGCCCCCACCTGCACCCAATCCTGTAATGGGGTTATGTAGGGGAAAGCCAGGTGTGTGCCAGGCGCACAGTCAGTGCACAATAAACACTCGGCTTTTCCCCCTCTTCCTCTAACCCAGAGCAGGGCCATCCAGGAAAAGACTTTCAGCCACTTCCAGGAGAGGAAAAGGCAGGTCCCCAATCCTTTCTCTACAATCCTAAAGTCCAAAAAAGCTCAGAAAAGGGGCGAGACCGGGCCTGCCCTGATGGGAGGCGATGTACAAGGCCTCCGTGCAGACCGGCCGCCTAGGCTCTTCTGCTGACGGTGTGGTCACGGGCTGCAGCCCCACACCCGCTAGACTCTAGACCTAACACCCAGAATGGGCCACACGTGACTTCCTCTTTTCTGAAAAACTCCGCCAGAAGCTGGCAAAGAGTGATGCAGACTCAGGCCCCAGCCGGCGACTCCTGGTTCGTCCGTGCCCACCTCCGCGCAGGTGCAGGAGGTTTAGAGGAAGGGCAGCTTCAGAGACACTTTGTATCACTTATAACATTTTGGTCTTGGTCTTACCAGGGTTGGGAACCGATAACATGTTTTCCTAATATGCTGCATTAGTTAACAATTTCTTCTAAACTTTCCTGGTAATCTTTCATCAAATGAAGAAACCATCGCTTGGAGTAGCATGTCACTGACATGTGAATGACAAGTGTTATTCAAACTGCTCTTGCCCTGGCTGGGTAGCTCAGTTGATTAGAGCATCGTCCGGATACACCAAGGTTGCAGGTTCAATCCTTGGGCAGGGCACAGACAGGAAACAACCAATGATGCATGGATGGGTGGAACAAGTAGACATCTCTCTCTCTCTCTCTCTCAAATAAGTAAAAATTTAATTAAAAAACCTGCTCTTGTTTCTTTTATGCATTTTTATCGTTGGACTCCCACTGGCTTCTAGGGAAGGAGACTGCCGGGGGGCGGGTCTCCCCCCCCCCATACCCTCGGCTGAGGGAGCTCCTTTATGGAACCCCGTTTCCTCCCTGCGGCTCCACCACCACCGGCCCGTCTGTCCATGGGCCTTCCGTTCTGGCGTTACCTCTTCGTTAATGTTTGAGGGCAGGTAATTTTCAAGTGTCTCCCATGTCTTCTCAGGCCTGTCTGTGAGTTTTGCTGGTGTGGGAGTTGGTTGAAAACTCGGTTTCTGGCCTCTGTGTCTGTGCGCATTGCGTTTCCGGGGCCGCCGTAATCAAACACCACAGTCTGGGGGCGCACCCAGCAGGCACTTGTTTCCTCAGGATTCCGGAGCTCGGAAGTCCAAGGTCAAGGTGTTAGCAGGTTTGGGTTCATTCGAGTCTTCTCCCTGTGACCTCACATGGCCCTGCCTCTGTGCGGGCGCATCCCTGGTGTCTCTCCATGCGTCCAAGTCTCCTTATAAGGACGCCCGTTGGATTGGATCAGGGCCCACTCTAACCGCCTCCTTTTAACTCAATTACCTCTTTAAATTCACATTCTGAGGCCCAGGGGGTTAGGGCTTCAATTTATGAAATTGGGGAGGACAAGATGTCGATTCAACACGGGAGGAGACAGATACCGTGTCACTCCCGACTCGGACTGCACAGCCATTCTCGGCGGTGCAGATAGACTCTTAAGAAGCTACACCATCGTCTCTCGAGACGGACGGCTGCCAACGACAACGACTGGTTATTTTACGGAAAGATGTCAGTTTGTCGGCGTAGCCAGTTTTTTAAATTTAATTTAATTTTAATTTTTATTTTTGGTTTTTCAATTACAGTAGTCCCATTTTCCCCCATTTCTCTCCCCCACCCAACCCACCCCCTCTCCCGCAACCAGTTTTTTGATGAAAGTAACTTTTCTCTTACCTTTATTTTTTTAAATTGCATTTTATTGATTATGCAATTACAGTTGTCCCACTTTTTCCCCCTTTTCCCCCCTCCAGCCAGCACCCTCATGGCCCCCACCTGTGTTTGCCCGGGGCCGCCCTGCCTGAGCTGTAAATAATCTGAGGTGGCTGCTGCTTGTGCGGGGCTTGGAGGTTCCCAGGTGAAGCCAAGCTGTGAATCTAGGCCGGCTGCTGCTAGTGCCGGGGCCGGGGCTCACTGAGGCCGGCTGTTGCGTGTTTGAGGCTTTAGGAGGTTGTGCAGCAGGAGCCAGGACCGGCCGTTTGTATGGAAAAGAAGTGTGGGTGGGCCTGTAAGTTGGGTGGGACTCGAGTTGGGAAGACCCGGGCCAGGGGAGCCCCTGGGTAGTGTAAACAGTGTTGGCCAGGTTGATGGAGTCTCAGATACGGCCCCTGCCTGCTGGCTCTGTGGCTCTGTGGGGGAGGGTTCAGAAAAGGGACCGTGGCCTCTGCCCGCTTTCCTGTCTGGTAGAAAGCTGTCCCCCCATTCCTGCCTTGGTGCCAGACTTTAGCCCCTCCCTGTACGCCACCGCTTCCTCTCGAGCTGCTACCCGGGTGCTGGAGCTCAGAGGGAGTGGGTGACTCTGATTAAGTCCAAGTGTGAGTTCTTTAAGAGGAACTGCTTGGGACTCCAGAAGCTCCTTCCACTGACTCAATCCCCGCTGGGTTTTGCAGCCGGAAATTGGAGGGATGTGTCTTCTTGGCTCTGAAACCCAGGGCTGGAGGGCCTGGTGTGGGGCCGGGCCTCTTCACTCCCGAACCTTTACCCACCGCGTGGGTGAGGGGCCAGCCCGTTCCGCGTCTGCGCCCCGCCTACCCGCCTGGATGGATGTGCTTTCTTTAATTCCATAGTTGTCAGGCTTCATTCAACTGGATTTCTGACGGTTCTGGTTCTGAGTGACAGTGGTTTTATACTTTCGTTGTAATTTTGATGTGGTTGTGGGAGGAGGTGAGCCATGTTTATGCCGCCAGCTTGACCGGAAGTCCTCTGAGCCTAACAGAAACGTCCCTCCACTTTTCTCTCCTTTTTGGTTGGTGGATCCGATTTGGAGTCAGCCCCGTGTCTTTAAGTGGGACCCCTCCCTTCTTCGTGGAGGTGTCGGAACTCTCAGGCGGCTCCCAAGCCTGGCTCACTCCCCCGACCTGCTGCTCGCTGCCTCGTCAGCCGGTGTCCCCACAAACAGTCTGGTGGGTAAAAGGGCCCGCGGCTGTCGCGTCCTCCCAGGGCGGGGGCGGGAGGGGACACGGCGGGTCGGGGAGACAGGCTTCTCAGGACCCGCGGGGGCAGGCCCACGTTTTCTCAATTCAACGTGGAGCCCTTCGGGTTCAGGTTGCAGGTGGGCTGCCCGCGCCACGGGACTGTCCTCGGCTTGGCCGCCGCGCGCCCCACGCGGGGCCCGGCCTCCGCGGTCCCGGGGACGCCGCCGCCGCTCGGACAGCAGAGGGCGCTGCAGGCCGGCGGGCGGGCTGGGAGGCTGCCCGTGCGCGGTGCCGTGGGAAGGGCCCTGTCGTGGCCCCTCTGTCCCCCGCCATCGCCGGCCTCCGGTTCGCTGGCCGGCTGCCCTTCCCCACGGGGTGGCTTGGCCGGCCTGGGCTCAGGGCCCCAGGAGGCTCGGTCAGCGCCTTGGGGGTCCCACCCGCCCCTCTCCAGTTCAGCCCCGTGGGACCACGCCCTGGTCAGTGAGTGGGTCCTGTCCACAGCGGCCACCTGGGCGCTCTGCCCTCTGAGGGAGCCAGCGCCTTGGCAGCGGCCCCACGCGACGGCAGGTGAAGGAGGGGACGGCCAAACCCCACAGTGAGTCACGAGCAGGGCTGGGGCCAGGCTCAGCCCCCCCCACGCCTGCCACTGGTCTTGGACATGTCCCCGGAGCTGCTGCTGAGCTCCCCGCTCTGGTCACAGAGCAGGAGGGACCGTTACCTGCCCCAGCTTTGCCTCCCCCTCCCCCAGCACCCCCACCCCAGCTCTCCCCTGACCTGCAGCCTGGGGTGGGGGTGGGGACAGGATGGGGGGCCTAGTCATGGGCCCCTTTGGGGCGGGGGGAGAAGGGAGGTGGGGAACTAGTCCTGCGTCCCCTGAGCCTCCTCCTCCAGTCTGAGGCCCACTCCCGCCTTCACACCTCTATTCAAGAAACCTGGAGAGGGGACCCTCCCTGGGGAGAAGGCGGCCACCTGCCCGGCTGTCCTTCAGTGTTGTGGGAAAGCAGAGCTGAGGCCTCCCTCCGGTTCTTTCTGAAGAAAGCTGGTTAGGGCCTGACTTGGCCTCACACGGCCATGAGGTTTGGGCGGCAGGGCCCCCGCCCCCCCCTGCCCTCCTTTCCGCAGCTTCTCCCTGGGCAGGAGTGGGGGAGGAGGGAAGAGGGGTGAGGGCACAGTTGGTCTCCTCCCCACTGGTCACCCCCCAGGGGGACCCCGGGATCCCACCCACCCCGCCAGCTGAGCCTGGCAGGGGCTCCGGATTGCCGGCCCCCCCCTTCCGGCCCGTCCTCTGTGGCAGTGGGAGGTGAAGGAGTTAATGAGGTCTGTGGTGTTTCTTCCCCGGCTCCTCCTAGATGTATATTTAGCAGGCAGGGCAAGGCAGAGGGAGACGCATGCCAAGCTGCCCTCACACCGTAGCCTCGGACTTGCCCCAGCTCTGGGGGGGCAGTGTGGGCAGGGGAGGCTGGAAGAGGACCTGGTGGGGGGAGGGGCTGGTCCGTGTGCGTTTGTTTCCAACCGAAGGGCCTTGTTCTTTGCTCGTGGGAGAAGGACGAGTGACCGAGTCTTCCAGGGATGTGGGTGGGTGCCGGAGAACAGAGGGGCACAGGCTCACCAGTGGGGGCGGGGGGCAGAGCCCCCCTACACCTGTGCGAGTGGCCACTCTTCTTCCCTCCCTGCACGCTCCTCTGGTCCCGCGGGGACCTTCCCACCCCGGATGTTCCCTCCCCCCGTTTCTAGAGCTCTGGGCCCTTGACCAGCTCCTCCACAGTCCCTGACTTCCCTGACCCCATGGTGGGAACAAGCAAAGGCTCCTGGTGCCAGGCCTGCTGGACAAGATGTCAGCCACCGTGGCCGGCCTTAGGCAGGGACTCAGCCGGGCAGGAGCGGAGAGCTTTCTAGCAGAACGAAGGGAAGGCCCTGATGGCAGACTCTCTGCCTGGGGAAGCAGTTGGGGGCTAACTGGAACTGGGGCGTCTTTTGGAGTGGCTTTCTCTGCTTGACCCTGCCTGGGAGGCAGGGATGAGAATTAGGGAAGCTGTCAGTCATAAATCAAGTCTCGGCTACAGAGCTTATCTGGGCCTCCTGGGCCTGCTGTTGGAGTCGGAGGTCTGACTCCCACGTGCCTGACGCACAGGTGACAGGCTGGCCTCCCAGGCTGGTTTCCGCGGGCTGCAGTGGCGTTCCGGCTGAAGAGGTGCTCCATGTCGTCCGCCTGTGTCCTCAGTCCGTCACCAGCAACCGGCGAGCGTCACCCCCGGGTTTTGGGCCAGCAAACGAGGGATCAGAGAGGCCGCTGACTCAGCTGAGCCGCAGAACCCAGACAGGAGCCCCGGCACTGGTGCGCACACCTGTCCTCGCTGTCCTCTGAAGGCAACCTTCCCGCACCTGGCCTCGGCTCCTACCCCAGCGCTCCGCGTGTGCTCTCGAGAAATAGTTCTTAAATGAATGAACACTAGATTCTATGATGTCTATGAGGGGAAGCAGGTAGAAACTCAGAAAGTGTGTGGAGAGGCCTGGTGGCTGTAATCGGGGCTACCAAGCTCTTGGCTCCAGGCCACCTGAAACCACAGCTGGGCCGGGAGGGCAAGAGCAGCCGGCCCGCGGCCTGGGGGCCCCACTGCTCACTCCGATGTTGTCACAGCGCAGAGGGGATTCTGGCCCAGCCTCGCTGAGTGGGGGGCAGCCGAAGGCAGAGGACAGGGGCCACAGGCCGTGAGGAAGGCGGGGTTCTAAGGTGGCCCCGAGATCTCCGTTCCTGACCTCACGAGTCACTCTGTGATTATATGATGTGTCACAGGAAAAGGGGACTTTCAGGGTAGGGAGAACTGAGCCGCAGGGCGGGGTCGGGTGACCCGCTGGCTGCCTGCGTGTGTGCTCTGCTGGCCCTGTGGCCACAGCCGTGAGGTGAGGCCCTGGCCCGAGTAACGTGACACTCCTTCGTGTGATCTGCATTCTCCCGGCCCTGCAGGGGCCAGAATTCAGGCCGACTCCCCTGGGTTACACTGGGGGTGGGGGGCGGGGAGGTGGCTGCTGGGTCCCGTGGGCAGAAGCAGAAGGAATCGTTCCGGAGTGTGGTGCTGTGTCAGGGGCCCGCCCCCGCCCCCTCCCTTCCCTTCCCTCTGGCCTCAGGGTTGAAGGGTCCCACCTGTGAAGGAAAAGCAGCAGGTGTGATCATTTGTTTTCTGATGGCTTGGTGGTTCTGCTTCCTGGTGAGCAAACATCTCCCGGGGTCATAACGGGGGGTGTGGTCACCACCTGAGAGAGGCTTCTCCAGTCCCAGACCTGGGGCGCACGTGGGCCACCTGCTCACTTCCCACAGGGTGTGGTCGGCAGGGAGGTGACCAGCCCACCGCTGCCCCCAGCCGCAGACCCTGCAGGAGAGGGGGGTGGGCAGGGCCCCCAAGTGTCCTTTAGACATTTGGGTGGGACTCCAGCCTCCAGCCTCCTCCCTTCCTTCTTTTCCTTAGAAAGGCGTCCAGCAGAGGGTTGGCCTTTGAAACACTGAGGGGAGAAAGGGGTGACATGCAGGCTGGGCGGACAGAGGAGAGGGAGAGAGGAGGGTCCCAGGAAAGGAGCAGTAACCTGTTCGGAAGCCAGAGGGGCCGAAGGACACGGAGAAGCGGCAGGTCTGGGACCCTTCCCTGGGCGGAGCGGCTGGCGCCTGGGCAGGGTCCATGCAGGGCACACTCGGCTCCAATAGAGACTCAGTTGCGGATGGTTGCTGCTTAAGGGGAGAGGGAGCGGGGCTGAGGGGGAGGCGGGGCGCGGTGGGGCCCGGGCCACCGGCCTCTGTCACCTCTCCAGGACTCCAGCAGCAGGTCCCGCCCCCACCCCTGCCCACCGCCTCTCCCCCAGGCCTGTCCCTCCCTCTGTTGGACACAGCCCCGACCCTTTCACTGCGTGAAGCCGTCCAAGGCTGTCCCCCTGCCCCAGGATTTAGTCCTGGCTTCTCTACATGCAGGCCTTTCCGGCCTGGCTTCTGGCCACTCGGTCCTGGCTTTCCCCGCATCACCTCCCAACCGTGCTCCGGCCAAGCGTCCAGCTGGCCATCAGGTCCCAGTGCCTTCTCGGTGCTGACGAACCGCCCCTGTTATCCGTGCCCTTGGTAAACACACTCCGGGCACACGAACGCCAACAAGCGGTCTGGCCAATGGGACGCTTTCTTTCCGGCTTTGAAACTCCAAGGACAGCGGGCGTCGCAGCCACGCACAGCAAGCAGGCCCTTGCCGTGCGGTCCTGTCCCGTCCAGTGGCTCTGCTGTCGCATCTGGGCCCCGAGGAACTGGAGGGCTGCCCGGGCCCTTAGCGCCTGCACCCCTGCTGCCTGCCGGCCGTGGGGTCCCAGGGGGAAGGAAAGGCCACAAGGCCCTGCAGGTGGCCTCAGATGAAGCTCTTGACCCCCAGAGAGGCGCGCTCTTCAAGTCTGCCAGGAGGGGAGGCCACGGGTAGGCAAGGCTGAGGTGGGGCCCCCCCGGTGAGGGCGGGGAGCGCACTAAGTGTAGATTGGCTCTGAGGGTCCCAGGGCAGAGGCCTGAGGCCTAGAAAACAATCTTAGTGGTTTTTGCTGCAGGCCCCCACATTCCTGAGCCACTGAAGGGGAGCAGCCCGAGGTGGGGGGACGGGGAGCTCCTTACCGGCCTTGTTACAGGGAACAGCTTTGAAAGGAGCGAGACCCATGTTAGGGAACGTTAGGGGGCCTGTTAAGGGCAGACCCTCAAGGAAGCCGAGAGCCACGGGCAAGCAGAGGTAGGGCTGGGGAGGTGCCCTGTCCGGGCCAGAGGTGGGTGCAGGGGCCCAGGGGCAGGGCGTGCCCCTCCTGCTGCCCATCTGTGGGGGCAAACCAGGGGCTGCCTCTCGGGCTGGCACCCTCTGGGTGGTCAGGAGCTGAGCCAGGGAATGCCGGGGGCGCCGCCAAGTCCTGAAATCGCTGTGCCCAGGCCTGCCCTTCCCCAGGAGGGGTGTGCGTGGGGGTGGGGCAGAGGCGAGAGGCTGAGGAGGCGGGAGGACTCTGGCTCCCTTCAGGGCGTGAGACCTGAGCCCGGGGGTCGGGGGGTCGGGCGTTAGTGAGTGGGTCCCCACGCTCTCTCCTCTCGGGTGCAGAGGGCCCTGGGCAGTGCTGAGCGGCTCCCTGGAGGGGCAGAGGGTGCAGACTCCATGAGGCTTCAGAGAAAGGAACTCAGGGGCAGGGTGGTGGTGCATTTCCTCTCTGTTTCCAGATCTGCCCTGTCTGTTGTAAGATCTGGGCCAGGCTAATCGGTCACCGCCCCATGGCTGGATGGGACCAACTGGGGCAGCTCTTTGGCCAGAAGACAGAAGTCCCTCTAGCACCAAGGACACCGCCCAGGGTCCCAGCTGCCAAGCCTCAGGCCCCAGGGAAGGTGGAATTCTAAGGTGCTGCCCAGTCTCCGTCCCTGGGTGTCACTCCTGCGGCTGCTTTACCTGACATGGCAAAAGGGATCAGCAGTGGAATTAAAGTCACTAGTCAGCTGACCTTCAAGCAGAGTGGTTACTGGGGGGACCTGGCCTGATCGCACGAGCCTTCAAAGCAGGGTCCCTCTGGGGGCAGGAGGAATGGCAGAGGCCCCGAGTGCGAGAAGGCCGTGCCACGCTGACACTGGCTTTGAGGTGGCGCTGCGGCCCTGGCAAGGCCTTGGGCGCAGCCTCTGGGAGCCGACAGCCAGTGGGACACGAGGCCTCAGTCCTGCAGCCATGGGTGACTGGCTCTGCCGACCCCCGAAATGAGCTCCGGCGCATTGGCTTTGGCCTTGAGACCCTAAACAAAGACCCAGTGAAGCCCGCCCCCGCGAACTTCTGCTCCATGAAACCATGAGCTAATCCATGGCATTAAGCCTCTGCGTCTGTGGCAATGTGTTCCTCGGTGACAGCCAGCCAGTGAAGGTTCCAGGTCATGCATGTGAGCGCAGGTGAGAAGGAAGGCAGCATCCCGTGTCCCCACCACCTGGGGCTTGCGGCCTCATCCTGCACCTGGGCCCACCCCGTGCAGACGCAGCCTTTGCCAGGGGCCCAAGCTCCCGTCACTGGGCTGGGCACTGGGACACCAGCTTTTTCTGACAGACCAGTCGCAGGTGAATGCACAGCTTCCGGCCTAATGGCCCAGGTTCCTTACACGTTTGGTTCTCTGCCACTGTCCCCTGCCTTCCTGCGAGTTCTGATGCTGTTGGACCTTTGAGTCCTTGGCCAAAGCAAAACCCCCTCTAGCAAGTTAAAGAAAGAGGACTCCCTAGCTGAAGACCCAGTTCCTTCTTCTAGAGGGTTCCCTAGAACCTGGAATGAATTGCTGCTCCCTCAGTCCCATGACTTAAATGCCTTGACTTCGTCCTTCGGCAGAGACGGTTAGCTTCCCTTTCATCTGGTGGCATGGTCACTGAAGAGCAGGTGCCACAGCACCGAGGTGCCCTTGCAATGAGGGGTGGTCATGTGACTAGCTTCCACCAATAGAACGTGATCAGAATATATACATATATCACTTCTGAGCCGAAGCCGGAGCCTTGAGCGTGTGCGCCCCCATGTTTCCCTCCCTCTTCCCCCGCTGGATACAGAGGACGACACCCCGGGGAACAGCAGGGCCCCGAGACAAAACGAGCCTTCGTCCCTGAACCACCGTGTGGAGGAAAACCACTGCCCAGCCAAGGGCGCCTGCTTTGGTGTGTTATGAGAAAGAAATGCATTTCTAAGGCATTGGAACCAAATTCTACGTTGGGGGGCCCATTTGCTGCTGCTTTTCAGCCTGCCCTTCACAGTCCACACCCCTCTGCTGGCCCCTGAACTTGAACCGAGTTGCACAAGCTGCTGACTGAGCCGCGAGGAAAGCTTCCAGATCGCCCTGCGGTCCTCTCCCGCTGGCTGCCGTCCCAGCCTTGGTTTCACACTGTCTGCTCGCTCCGGAGTCTGGCTGACTCAGCGGGCCCGGGCCACCGTCCACCCGCTGTCAGGGAGCACCTGGCTCACAGAGGCGCGCACACTTCTTTCCCCCAAACATAGGCTGCTTTTTGTCAGCGAAGGTGGCGCAGCAATATATTTGGAGAAGTGAGCTGCTGTTCAGCACAGGGCTCTTGGTTACTTTGGGGTGCAGCCAGAGAGCTCACGTCTTTCGCCCCAACTCTAAGCGAGAGCCTCCAGGGGCTGGGGGAGAGGAGCAGGACGGGGCGGGGCGGAGGGTAATGTAATGGAGAGGCGGAGGAAACCAGGAGGCGGCGACAGGTCTCTCAGAAAGCAATTCAGCATCTCTCGTCCTCCATAGTGACAACCTCAACTTTTTGTACCCCCCCCCCCAGGGGGGCTGAGGTGTCCGGAAGGAGAGGCTCTGCAGCTGCGGGGAGCAGCTCGCAGCAGAAAGGCCGCCCCGTCGGGCACCAGCAGCAGCATGGGGGGGCCCTGGAATGGGCCCGAGATCCAAGGGAGCCCCCCCCGGGCCTGTTGCTGAAGGACACAGCTCAGGAGGCGGGAGCGGATGGCAGGCCAGCCTAAAGCAGGCCCGGGGCTCTGCCGTGGCGGGCGGTGCCAGGGCCCGGCTGCCCCGGTCAGGTGCCCTGGAGGTCACAGGAGCGCACTGCGTCCTTGCTGTAAAGGGCTCCGGGATGAAGTAAGTCCTCGGCAGCTTTCAGGGCGAGGCTGCTTTTTGTCCGAGTCTGGCCACAGGCTCCCCAGGGCCCAGGCATCCAGCCACTGGCTCCTCCCGGCTTCTGTCTGGCGGCGGGACACAGCCGGATGCACAGGGCAGCAGGGAGGTTAAATGACAGCAGCCCGGTCTGGCTGCCCCCCCCCCCGGGGGGGGCCGAGACCCCACTCGGGGTGGTCAGCGAGGGGCGCTGGGCCTCTCCATACCTGTCGCTGGCTGCACGAGTGGCCCCAGTCCTCTGTGGGCATCCGAGGGGCTGTCCCGCGTGTGCCCAGGGCAGCTCTGAGCACTAACCCTGGAGGGCGGCAGTGAGCCCGGAGAGGTGCCCGCGGAGAGCCTTTTCCCAACTTCCCCGGCCCCTGCGCGGCAGCTGGCCCCCCTCCCTGACCACAGCTCTTCCCGGCACCTTCCTTCCTCCCTCCCCTGTGCCGGGCCTGCTTCCTCTCGTTGCCACTTCTAGATGGCGTTACTCATCAGCTCCTTCCTTGCAAGTGTTCCCTCTCCAGATCTAGCTGAGGCCTCTCCACGCCTAACTCGTCTGATCGGACCTCTACCTGCAAGCCCCCATTTCTCCCAGGGGGGCCAGGGAGTCCGGGTGTGACCGGCGCTGGGCGCCCACAGGGGGTGTCAGAGACCAAGGTGTCCCCAGGACTGGCAGCTCGGGGGCTCCCGGGGCGGAAATAACTTGAGCCTGCAGCCCGTTCCTTCTGCGGGTGACTCAGCAAGGAGCTGGCAGACAGAAACACGCATCTAGAGCTGGGTCTTGCAGAGTGGGCAAGGTCCCGGCCTTGGTCTGAGGACGGACGGGCACTGGCTGGCCCAAGGGACCGGCGTGGTAAAGATGCTCAGCCTCGCTTAGGACGAGAGCGGTCAAGTGAAAACTGCGCCCAGACCCCACTTGGCGCCGCACGGGTTGGCAGAGATCAAAGGTTTGACAACTGCCCAGTCGGCAAGGGGGGGACGGCACACTCACACTTTGCAAGCAGGACTGCAAACCCACACAGTCTCCGTGGAGGGCAGTTTGGCAGGATCTCCTAAGTGCACAAAATTCTTCGACCCAGCAGTTCCACTTCTAGAAAATTAACGTCCAGCTGTGCACGCACATTTGCGAAAGGACCTAGGTGGCACTTTTTAGCAGAATGACAAGGCATTGGAGGTGCCCTCCATTGGGGACGATGCCACACTCATGGAGTGCCCCGCGGTGGGAAGGAAGAATTAGAACCAGAGAGGTGTGGCTGAGGAAACCTGTCCCAGGGACATGGCAGAGCAGAAGCGGAGCAGCCGTGCAGCTGGCTGGTTTCAGTTCTCCATGAGGGAGCAGAGGGGCGCGCAGCCACTTGGGTAAAAAGAGAGAAACAAAACCGGTACGTGCACTTGTCCGGTTGTGTCAGCTGAAGACTCTGGAGGGGGACCCGAGAACTGGCTCCGTTGGTGACAGAGGCGCAAGCCTTTTCGTTATGCACCTTTGCACAATTTTACATCTGTGAACCGTGTAAATATATTGCCTATTGAAAAAAAAATACTGTTCAGAATATGTGCACCTGACCTCGGCAATGGAACAGAATGACCCCAGCAGACCAAGTTCTGGGACGGAATGAGGCGGTGGGAGGGCGCGACCGTTCCGTCTCCTGTTCACGGGGCGTGTGGCCGCCTCCAGAGCCCTCATTCCTCTACCACAGTCGATCCTCAGGACAGACCCTTCTTTTCAGATGAAGAATTGGGGGCTCAGAAAGGCAGACGGAGTTCTCAGGAGCCCCCCAGCGGGCGGCGGAGCCAGGATTTGCGCCCAGGGTTTCTGGCTCTCGGGCACTGTGGCCGGAGAATCCTGGGGGCTGGAGTCCCTGACGTCCTCGTTTCTGCCCAGGACGTGACTGACTCCGTCACTTCAACTCTTTTTTTTTTTTTTTTTTTTTTTTCGTACACAGATGTTTAGAACAGGGTTACTCATAACAGCAAAAAGGTGGAAACAACCCGAACGTCTAACTGACGGACGCAGGGACGGCAAGAGGGGGGCCACAGCTGCACTGGGAGTTAATAAAGCAGCCATCATCATAGCCCGCGGGTCTCTTTCTGTACAAACAGCCGCGCCTCCCTCCGTTTGTCCGCTCTTCTACACACAGTGGACTGTTATTCAGCAGCAAGAAGGCGTATGTATGTGCTGATACAGATTGAAATTTAAACGAACATCGAAATTGTCACGTTACACACACCTGTCCAATTTTTCCAGCGCCATTTCCTGAATAAACTGTCGTTAGCCCATTGCATGTGCTCGCTTTCTCTGTTGCATGTAATCGACTCCAGAGCCGTGGCTTTATTTCTGGGCGCTCGCCTCTGCTCCGTTGGCCGATGCGTCTGCTTCTACGCCAGCACCATGCTGCTTTGATCACTGTGGCCTTGTAGTACAGTTCGGTACAGGGAGCGGGATTCCTCCAACTTTGCTCTTCTTTCTCAGGGTGGCTGCTGCTAGGCAGGGCCTTCTGTGGTTCCGTATACATTCCTGACCTATTTGCCCTGGTTTGTTCTGTGGAATAATACATCACTGGAGTCTTGGTAGGAGTTGTGTTGAATCTACAGCGCTTCACCTCTGAAGCAAGACACAATGATACCGCCCACGAGGGAGGGGCGTTGTGAGGATTTCGTGAGCTCAGCAGCCAGATGGACACCAGGCCCGGCCTCCTGCCGCCAGAACTGCCTGCTTCCCCGAGCTCTGGCACGCATCGGGACAAGAAGTGTTCTGCCTTCGTTCTGAGGGGCCTGTCTTCTTCTCTTCTCTGCTCCCTGCTCTGTTTTCCCTTCCGGCTCCTGCACTGGCTCCCGGCAGCCTGGAGAGAGGGGACCTGAGCTTCTGCAGAGATCCGGGCTAGCCCTGCCTGCCCAGGAAGCAGCTGCCCTGGCCTCCTCGGCAGGAACCCCCTCTGCCCCTCATCGCCCCTCCCCACTGCTCCGCTAAATAGCCAGGGTGGGTTGGCCTTGGCAGTGACGGCCCAGCAGAAATAGACAAGGGGAGGGAAAAGTGAATAAATGACAGCTTGTCCTCCGTTTCCTCCCACTAACTTGGTGTGGACCCCGTGCCTTTACGCAGACATCGTCCCTTTGCTTTCTGAACAGGATGCATGTTTACTCGCTCTCAGGCCGTGGTCTGGCCGTGGGAAGTCGTGTCTGTCAGGGCTGTTCTGCGCCACAGAGGCTCTCAACCTTCTTGTTTTAAGTAGGACTTCGCCACTCAGGTCAGGCTTTGGGTGGGTAGGTTGTTAGCGAGGAAAAAACGCTGATTTTACAGAAAAACTCAAAGAGCCGCTCACCGCCTCCCGGGGAGAACAGTGCACGTGGCCCCTGAGGGTATGAAGAGCGCACCCTGCCATCCTGCGCGGGAGCCCTCGCCCTTCGGCGACGTGCTTTGTCCGGTCGGATCACTTCCAGGAGCGTCACGTATCGTTTTTCCTGCAGGTGGACGGGAATCCGTCTTGTCTCGCTTGGTGAGTGTTGGGTCTGAGAACATCGCCCTCCGACTCTCCAGTTTCCAGAACAGACGAGGCTGCGGCTCCGCCCCAGAGCGGGTGCTCTGCTGGGGCCACTGCGGGCCCCTCCGCGCCCAGGTCCCCCATCCTCACTGTGGGACTCGGGGCAAAGGGGTGGGCCTCCTGAGCCCCCACCGGGCACGCCCGCTGCTGACCTGCCCCCCGCACGGAAGTGTTGTAAGACACGAAGAGTCCAGCCCAGAAATGTCTGGGAGGCTCCAGCCCGAGCCGTGCGGAGCGGCTTCTTCAGGGAATGGGGCGCGTCAGCAGGGGGTGCAGGCGTGAGGACCTCTTCCTCTTCAAACGACGCCGGTTCGCTTCAAAATGGGTTAATAACTCGGAATCCCTTTGGTGACTTACAACATTTGTAAATGATCGCAGTGACTAAACAAGTTACTGGAATCATGAATGTTGTGGTTTTCCGACAGTCGCCAGCCCTGCTAAGCGGCAGGCTCCTCTTGCATGCCTGTGCGTGGGTCACTCGGCCCAGCAGGGACACTTTGGTCTGAGAGCGGCGATGAGGTCAGCTAGGACAGGGACCTGGGAGGAAGAGAAGGCTGCGACGAGGCTCCTCCCTTCTCCCTCCAGGCCCCCAGGGTTGGGACATATGTTTCTCCCTGGCTATCTGGCCAGCCAGCCAGCAGGCCGGGCCCCGGTGCCAGAGCGCGGGGCTCTGTAGAGCAGAATGGAGTCAGCAGAGAAAGCATTTAAAAAAATCAATCACCAGGAGAGGAATGAAATAAAATAAAATAAAATAAATCAATTGTTGGGGGAAAATCAGTGGTTGGGACAGCAGCCCAGCGGAGTGAGCGCCCCCCAAAAAGCCAGCCACCCCCAAAGCGCGGGCAGCTGGGGGTGTCCGAGGGTGCTGACAGCTCAGCGGGTGCGAGGCCAGCCTGGGCCAACGGCACTCAGGGCCCAAGGGCACAGCCGGGGGCTGGCACGCCGTCATGGCCGGGGCAGGGCGGGGGGGGGGGGGGGACAGGGCCGTGGGCATTTGGGCTTGTTTATTTGCTGAGTGAAGCTCCTCACATGGGGTGCGGGGAGGGGGGGCGCTGGTTCCCCCGTGTGGCTGGAGTCTGCCCAGGACAAGCCCTCCCAGCCCTCCCAGGTCGGGGACGGAGGCTGGGGTGCAGCGTTTGGAGGAGCAGGGTACCCCAGGAGCACATGAGGAGACCACTGTTTTTCCTGAGAGGGCGTGTCCCCCTGACTGAGGCAGAGACAGGAGGCAGGTCCCCAGGATGTCTCCCTGAAGGGGGAGAGAGGCCCCTCCAGCTAACCACACAAACCAAGTCGCTCCAACAGCTGGGCTCAGGTTACCGTGGCTCCCAGGCCCTCAGGACGCCCCCTCCTGCCCTGGGGTCCGCAGGCACTGTGAGTGTGTGTGTGCAAGGGAGATTCCAGGGGTACAGGGAACAAGCGCTGCCCTGCCCCCCTGAGCCGCCAGGGACCGGGGCCCCTCGGGGACAGAGGGCGGCAGTGTTCTCTGCTGGGGGCCAGGGCAGCAGTGAAGTACGCTGGCAGGAGCGCCACTTCCGACCCAGCCCGTCCTCAGCGTGAACAAGGGCTGCTCGCAGGGCCGGGAGAGACGCCAGCACATCCCCACCTCCAGGCTGTCTCGTCCTCAAAACCTCCCCTCTCCCCTCCCCTCCCTTCTCCCCTCCCTGTCCGCCCGGCCAGCCCTCATCTGGTGCAGAGGGCAGCCTGCAGACGCGCCCCGGTTCCCGGCTCAGCAGTGTCCGTGAAAAGCCAGGCAGCAAAGCTTTCCAGCTTCCTGGCTGCTGGGCCACAGATCTGCGCAAGGCTGCCATTGTAGCAGGAAAGCAGACGGACATCAACCAGTGGGCGTGGCGGTGTGCTAATAAGACTTTATTTATCAACACAAGCGGCGGGCCAGGTTTGGCCTGTAGAGTGCAGTTTGCTGGCCCTGCTAGGGCAGGTCTGAGCATTTTGGGGATTGGCCGTCCTCGCTCAACTCCTGTGGACCTGCAGTCGCCATTGCAGGGTTCCCAGGAGCCCGGCTGCGTGCCACCGCAGAGGACAGGAGTGTGTGGGGGGGGAGATGAAGCAGGTGTTTGTGACCTGAGCACCCCCAGCCCACCCCTGTAACTCCCTCTGCCTTCGGTGGGTGTTGTTAAACCCAGACAGATGCCTTCCCAGTGAACGCACCTGTGGCCACTTAGAGATAAACAAGGAACGACCCCGCGGGGAGGGGCGGTGTGAGTCTGGGGATGAAGGCCCAGGAGCAGAAAGGTTTTCATTCTTATTCACATCACCTTGGACTGAGGGTCGAGCTGCCCCGTGGGAACCACCTGGTTCAAGCCCCAGAGCTGCTGCCGCTCCTTCCTGACGGAATGCCCTTCAACAAGTTCCATAATCTCTCCAAGCTTCAGTTTCCTTGTTTCCCCAAATGGAAATAAAAATAGTACTTGGTTCCCGGAGCCCTAAGGGTTAGCTCAGATAACCCCTGGAAAGCACTGAACACAAGACCTGATATCGATGGGCAGGACCAGGCCCGGGGCCGCCGGCTGACTCACCGGGGACCTTCCGCGTGCCAGCCCTGGGCCCGGCCGGCTACGTGAGAGCTCGTTCAACGCCCATAAGGACCCTGGGCGGCATCCACGTCACAGTGGGGGGCCTGGGGCTCAGAGAGGCCACCGTGTGCGCCAGGGCACACAGACCTGCTTTTGTCATGGGGAGCCATGAGAGTGAACACCCAGGAAGGAAAGGACAGGAGTTGGGGAGGGAGCTTGGGAGCCTCTGCAGACGGCGAGGGGCAGGGAGGCAGCCCCCATGACACCTGCGTTTTCTCTTTCCGGGGAGGGGGGCTCCGGCGCTGGGGCCCCCGTAGGCTCACCTGCAGGCCAGCTGCCAGTCCGTCCCCGGAGAGCTGACCGTCCTGGGTGGAAAGATTCTTTGGGGGTAGTTGGGTGCACATCCCATGCTCCCATGGACTGGCTTGACTGGTGTGTCTCAAAAATGTACGTCCACCCGGAACCTCAGAGTGTGACCATGTTTGGAAATAGAGTCTCTACAGGTACAATGAAGGTCACACTGCACTAAGACGGGCCCTGACACCAATGATAGTGTCCCTATAAGAACCAGAGAGGACAGGCGGGGACGTGCAGAGGAAGGCCGTGTGAAGACGGGGACAGAGACTGGAGTGAGGTGTCCACAAGCTGGGGACTCCTGGGAGCCACCGGGAGCCAGGAGCCAGGGGTGCAAAGGCTCCCCCCGGACCTCAGGAGGACCAGCAACCCTGCCGACACCTGACTTGGGACCTTGAGCCTCCAGGACGGCGGGAGGGGAAATGTCTGTCCTGGGAAGCCTCCGGGTCTGTGGTCGTCGTCACAGCAGCCCCGGGACACCATTACGCCGCGGGCGGTTCCCGGTGGCCCTGGTGTCCGGCACACTCCGAGGACCCAACCATCCTACAGGATGGAAGAAGGCCGCCGGAGGGGAGAACTCTGCCCGTGGGTGGGGCTGGCTTGGGAAGCCGGGAGTGTGGGGCAAGGTTAAGGGGAGCCACAGCTGGGAGCCGGGACTCCGGGGAGTCGGGGAGTGGATGGGGGCGGTGGGGCGGCCCAGCAGCGCTCCGTCGGCTCTGGGCCTGAGACCTGCCAGCAAGCGGGCGGTGATGAGCTCTCTGTTGAAGGCGGGTAGTCAGTCAATGCCAGGGCTGTCTGGCTGGCTTCCCTTTCCCACGCTGGCTGCCCCCCGGCCTGCACCGCCGCTGCCCAGGGGACAGTCAGACCCGCTCCCGTAAGGCCATCCAACTGCCTGGCCAGTGCTGCGGTGGGGACGGGGGAGCGAGGCCAGGCCGGACAGTGGCCACGCAGCGTGTCCCTGACTGGAGCCCAGCACTGTTCCTGTCGTCCGGGAGGTGGGGGTGGGGGCTAAGGCTGCCCAGTGGCTTTTCTGTTGAGGAGGTTCTTCCTGTCCCCACACTTCTGCCAAAGCCAGGGACCCCCATACTGTCATAGCTACAGCTTGTCTAAGCTGGGCAGCGCAGGAGCCTGCGGAGTGGGGCTGTCCCTTGTTGGGGGCCACAGCTTGCCTCTGAAGGTGGCAGCCATCAGTTCCTGCCCTCCTGGTACACACCCTGTCCCACTGAGAGGCTGGGTCACTGCCCCTGCCCCTTTCATCCGGGCCACAAACAACATGGCTGAGTGATGCTGACCCATATCCGCACCCGGCCCTCGGGACACCGGCCGTTCTACCTGTTCTTGCAGCGCAGGGCTGTCACATACGGAGCCGGGGCCACACTGCTAGAGCCACCGCCTCGGACATCCAGCCCCGCTGGGCCTTCGGAGGAGTTGACCGCACCCCCAGCGGCTCTCTGGCTGCAGCTGTGCAGACACCCCTCCCCCGTTGCTGAGGAAGAGCCAGCCAGCTGAGCCCTGCCAACCCACGCAACCACGAGACAAAGATGCATTATTGTGCAGAGTACTGGATTTGGGGCGCTTTGTTTACATAGCCCTCAAGGACGCGAACCCTCTGGAAGAGTCATCCTGTCCCCAAGCTCCCAAGTCCGCAGTCCCTCACTGATGCCTTGGCCCCGCGGTCTCCCGGGCAGCCAGCCTTGGTTTCGGGGCAGCGCTGCTGGGGGTGTTTCTCCCCCTGGGGTTGGCACCTTTAACTGAAAATCACGCACCTGTGAAGCCGCTGGGTGCTCGTGGCATTCTGAACAACTCAGAGAGACGTACGATGCCTTTTATTTGAACAGCACTCAAGAGCTTAGCAAGCACTCGAACGTATCAAACCTCATTTCACCCGTGACAACCGTAAAAGGTAACAACCAGGCATGGGCCCTTTTGTTATAGAACAGGAAACACACAAGGCCACACCCAGAGGTGTGGCAGAGCCAGGGCTGGGAGCCAGGTCACCTGTCCACAGGCCTCCTTCACACTCACACGGGGTCCCAGTTGTCCCCAAACCAGCCTGGGTAGCAGGCAGGGCTTGGTCAGGCCCATGTTCCTCTGTTCCTGTAGGAACAGAGAATTGGGGAAGAGAAACCGCCCCCAGGCACTGAGCATGTGTTGTAGTGATGGGCTCTGAAGCTACCTCCCTGGGTTCAGCTGTGGCTCTGCCCTTAGTTCTGGTAACTTGTTACCGAGCGAAAGGGGGTCCTTTCACGTGGCGCCCTGGTCTAAAACCCAACAACTATTATTGAGGAGAACAGGTCTTTACTTTTTACTTCTGATATTCCGACCTGGGGAGGACAGTGAGCACTTCAGCTCAGAGCCCTGTTCTCCCACGGGACCCAGCACTTCCCTTGCTCCCCAAAAGGCTAGAAGCCAAAAACACTCCCAGAAGTTCCCCATCCCTTATCCGTCAGCTGTCTCCTTCAGGATCTGGGGCACGATGTCCTCAGCCTCCGTGTAAAAGTCCAGGAAAACACGTGCCGTGTTGCACTGGATCACGCGTGGTTCTCCCTCTGCCCTTCCAAGCTGCATGGTACCTCCTTCCTACCTCCTTGCAAACCGCATGGAGTTCCCCTCTGCCAGTGGCTGCTGCCTTATTTTTAAATCCCTGGCTGTGGCCTGTGACGCAGTGGGCGGGGTAACCAGTTCGGACCATTCACAGAACCTTGCGCAGGCCCCATTTGCTCTTTCCTCACCTTTCTATGGTCAGAACCCCTCCCATCTCCTTGGGGCCTGGGAAGAACCAAAGCCATTTGCATAACCAAGACACTAGCTACCGGCCACAGATATGCAAAGGCATCTTAGAAGATGTCCCTTCCTCCCTGCTCCAATGCAGGCTCTGGGGACTTGGGGGGCCCAGCTCTGTCACAGCTTGGCAGTCTCTTGCCTTGCTGAGCCTCAGTCTCCACACCTGGAAAGGGAGGTGCACTATTGCAGAGAGCGGTTGCGAACCTAGGCAGGGCAGGGCTTGGTGGCTGCCTTGAATGACACAGCAGTGGAGGGGACCCTGGGTGATTCTGGAAGCTAGATCACAAAACGCAAGCTCTCTGCCTTGCTCTCCAGGGAGTGGTCTGACCGCCAGGCCAGCAGGAATCCCAAGGAGCCCCCATGGGGAGGCTGCACAGAGACCCCCGAGACCACGGGGGGGGAGGGAGAGCTGTGAGCCCAGCCCCTTCTGTGCTCTGACTGCCATCGTACAAAAGACTGGACGCCAGAGCCGCCCAGCCCAGCCCTTCCTGAGTTCCTCGCTCAGAGACACCGTGAGAGAGAAGAAAACTGTGCGGTGTGACGTCACTAAGTTCTGGGGTCATTTGTCGTGTAGCCACAGTTCACAGGAACGGAGCTGGTTGGGAGGTTTGGCGGGTTGAAGGGTGTCTCTCACTTCCCTCCAAAAGATATGCTCCCCTGGGACCCCAGAACGTGACTTTATTTGGAATAAGGGTCTCTGCAGATGTAATGAAGGATTCTGAGATGAGATCACCTTGGGTTAAGGTGGGCCCTGCGTCCAATGACAAGTGTCCTCCTAAGAGACAGAAAAGACACAGAGATACAGGGGAAAAGGCCAAGCGCAGTGCGAGGCAGAGCTGGAGTCACTCTGATGGCCCGTGGAGAGTCCACGCGGAGAGGAACCGAGGCCTCTGGCCAGCAACCACTCCACGTGAGGCCCCGCCTCGGAAGCAGCCCCCGCAGCCCCGCCGTGGCCTTCAGACGGCCGCGGCCCTGGCCAACTTCGTGACTGCGGCCGCGGCAGAGGGTCCGAGCCAGGGCCCCTGTTAATCCATCCCCGCTTCCCGACCCACGGACGCTGCGTGTCATACATCCCCACTAAATGCGGTGGTCACTTGTTACACAGCCCTCGCTGGCCGATACATGTGACAGTCGCTACAAGTGCACCTTGGGGGGTCGGCGTCCACCTCCTCGCTAACGACCGCGAACACGGTACTTCCGCCCCCCGGGTTTCCTCATTTACCCTTATTTATTGACGAATCACCGCGTCCACATCATGGGCTATGGGGAGGAGCAGAGGGGTCGATATGTAACATCGTCAGCCCCTGGCCCCCGGGAAGCGTCCGTTACTGTTAATATACGGTGAGAAAACAGCTCCAGGGCAGCGATGGTGATGGTGACGGTGACGGTGACAGGAGGTTCCCAGGGCCGCACAGCCGGCTGCTCAGCAGTCAGGCGGGTGCTGAGCCCAGGTCCCCCGACTCCCTGAACAGTGCTCCTGCCTTAACTGAACAACTTACGTCCATCCCCCACCCAGGACGTTCCCGGCCCAGCACTGCCCACCGCTGGCTGTGCGCACTGACCGCCCTGCGGGCGGGGCGGGGCAGGCTGCCGGGTCAGACGTGGCCTTGGCCCCGAGGGACAGCTCCTCAGCCCCTGGGGGAGGGGTGCGGGACCTGCAGGTGGCAGCAGGCTAGGCACCCCCGAGGGGGGTTTTCTGGGGCACATGTGCCTGCCAGAGCAGGTCCAAGGACAGGGAATGAGCCATTCCAGCCCCAGCGAGGAAATGGCCCGAAAGCAGGACCCATGTTTTGAAATGCAATATGGTGTCGGTGACAGGCTTGGGGGACGGGCTGTTGGGAGCAAATCCCCGCTGCGCGGCTGCTTTAGCTGAAGCAGATCCGACCGACTGGACAACAGAGGCCCAGGAGCCATGGGGCCCCCAGAAGTGCCCACCCCCTTTTACCTCCGAGTCTGGGCACAGGCCCCGTGCCTGAGAGCCGGAGCAGCACGTGGCTGCAGGGAACGAATGAGTCAATGGGGGAAAATGCAGAAATAAGAAAAAGTGATGGCATTTGAACTTCACCTTTTTAAAAAACCTTTTTTTTTTTTTATTATCGATTGGTTTTAGAGAGGAGGGTTGGGAAGGGGAGGGGAGGAAAAGGAAGAGAGAGAAGAGAAACATCGATTTGTTGTTCCACTTACTGATGCATTTATTGGTTGATTCTTGTATGTGCCCTGATCAAGCATCGAACCCAGAACCTTGGTGTATCGGGATGATGCTCTAACCAACAGAGCCACCCGGCCAGGGCTGGAACTCTGCCTTTGAATGAGCAAGAGCACCTATGAAAACTGGAGGCCAAGAAGCTCCAGGTGTGCTTCTCACTTTCTAATGATGCCCCAGGGCCAGGGCCAGCCCTTGTAAAACATGAGGGAAGGGTACTGGGTGTGGTTTTCTAAATTACCACTAAACACTGGCAGACTACACCATCCCAAAATATGCCTCTTTAGCATAAGGATGATCTTGAGCTAATTATTTTGAAAATAATTATTTTGAAGCTCTAGAAACAGCCACAGTTACCCTTTTGGAAGGGAAATTTATATTTATAAAGAAAATCTCTAGCCCTGGCTGGTGTGACTCAGTGGCTTGAGCACTGGCCTATGAACCAGAGGGTCACTGGTTCGACTCCCAGTCAGGGCACAGGCCTGGGCTGCAGGCCAGGTCCCCAGTTGGGGGCGTGCGAGAGGGAACCACACACGGATGTTTCTCTCCCTGTCTTCTTCCTTCCCTTCCCCTTTCTCAAAAAATAAATAAACTCTTTTAAAAAATCTGTATTTCTAAGGGCAGCTCCGATTCTGCACCAGGAAGAGGAAGACGCTTGGAAAATCGTGAGAACTTATCAAGGGAGAGGGCACTGGCCTAAGTCTGCACAACGAGACGTACCCTGGTTTATCACGTTCCCTGGTCCTCGCCCCTAGACTGACCTCCCCACGCCTTTCCTCCCGTTGGCTCTAGCTGGAGATGGTAGTTAAGTCAGAATTCTAAGCCACCTCTTTGAGCTCCTCATTTTCCCCCGGGTGTCTCACAGATGCATAAAGTGCACATGGTGGTAAACGTATTTGTTTTTCTCTCGTTAATGGATCTTTTGTAACAGAGTCCCCAGCAGAGCACTTAGAAGGGGGAAGAAAACATTATTCTCCCCCCGGGCCCCCCGCCTTGACCCCAAATGCCCCATACAGGCATCTGAGGCCCTTATATCAAGGTCAGCTGATGGGACTTCTGTCTGGAGCCTCTGGGAAGAGGAGCTTGGGTACAAAAAGGCAAGTCAGGACACTGAGAGAAATAACTCGGCGACTTCCTCTGGCCTCCAGGAACTCGCCGCTGCGGGCTTGTCTCCGGGACTTGCTCACACTTGCTTCCTGAGCTCTCACCTCCCAACACGCCAGAATCCAGGCCTTCCAACCGGGCGGGCCTGTGGTCAGCCGTGGGACAGACCCGGGCTGTGTGAGGGACACGCGCCAGGTGTGGGAGGTCACCGGGGCGGAAAGCCCCGGGTGCCTAGCAACAGGGCCAAACCAGGAACACAGGGACCTCGCCCTCGCAAATCACCGCCCATGCGGTTAGACCCCTGACCTTCCCTGTCGCTGGTCTGGGGCCGGAGGGCAAGACAGGGGAGGAGAAGCCCAATGGTCCCCCCCAACCCTGTCATCCCTTCAACTCCGGGGGGCAGGGCTGGGTGCAGGGAGGCCCGGAGAAGCTGCAAGGCTCTGGCCCCTGCACCCCCGCCCTTGTGGGCGATGGGGTCTGTGCCTCCTCACCCTGGCTCCGGCATTCCCCCTGCCCCAAAGCCCCTCACTACCAGCGGGGCGGGGACCTGCCTGCTGGCTGTGAGGACAGAGCCCTTCGCGGGGCCCCCACGCCGTGCGGGGGCTGCCTGTGCCCCCTCCTTTCCTCACAGCTGACTTGAGCGATTCTTGGTTTAACCTTGTCTCGCCTGTTCTCAAGGTCAGCATGTGTCATTCGTTACATGGGGGGGGGGGCATGGATTTTGTCAAACAGACAGTCCTAGGCTTTGTGGTTAGAGGCTTGGGTTCACGAGTCCACAGCGGGACCCAGAAATCTGCTTTTTAAACAAATGCCTCCACCGAGTGCAGGTCTGTGTGCCCGAGTCTGGGACGGTCTGAGCACCAGCTTCTCTGCCTCTCTGTGGGTCGCAGTGGGAGCGGGCGGGTCCGGAGCCAGAAAGTTCTGAGTCACTGGGCTCTCGGATCTGCAGCCCCAGGTCACTGGTGCGGCAACCGCGTGCGGCCAGGACCACAGCCTCGTGTTACAGAGAAGCCCGGCCTGTGCTCTCTGCGCCACGCTGGGCTCCTTCCAGTTCCAAGACTCTGGTTCCATGGCAGGGAGTCGGGACACCAGGCCTGACCTTTATGTCCCACACCGTGCGGCCGTGGGTGGACTCTGTTCCCATCCTGGCCCCCAGTTCCCACGTGGGGAGGACGCAGCCGCCCCATCCTCTCGGGGGCATCTCTGAGGGCTCCCCAGACAGGTTGCCTTTGCTGCGAGGTGGGGGTGATGATCCCCATCTTCTCTCACCTCAACTCAGTCCTGACACTTTAATGCTTACATTGCAGAATGGAACATACAGCCTCAATTAAAAAAAGACAAAAGGCCCTGAGCGGAAACCCATCACTGGATTTAACTGGAGGGGCCGCGGCCAGGACGCCAGCGAATGGGTTGGCGTCACAGCGTGGGTATGAGGACGCCTCTAAAACCGAAGGGAAATGACCGCACGAGGGCCAGCAAGGACGCAGGCTGCCGCCCCACTTCAGCCTGACCACAGCTGCTGTTAGACCCTCCGCCCGCCACCAGCGGCTCCGAACTCAGCATAATGACCGAGCTTGGTGCTTTCATCCGAGGGGAGGAGGGCAGTGTGGGAACCGAGGGGGCCAGCGTCTCAGCCACTGCCAGGCACCCCGGAGCTGCAGCGCGCCCAGAATAGCTCGCCGGGTTCCGGGCAGCCTCGGGCGGCTCTGCAGCTGGGCTTCCGGTGAGGGCGCCTCAGGCCCCAAGCAGCGCAGGGGACAGCTGGGACAGGACACGGCCCAGAAGCCAGCCGGCTGGCCCTGCCCTGCTGGAGGTGCCATCGCTGGTGAGTGTGCACAGGCCTGGCCCTCCCGGGGGCCCCCCTGGCCCTCCCCCACTCACCTTGGGGCCCTGGCTCAGTCTGAGAGTCTGGGGCACCCTCAAACCGCAGGCGGGGGGCGGGTCTTCCGAAGGCTGTGGGGGACTGTGTTGGCCCCTGGTGAGGCGCGTGGAGGCGGGGAGGGCGGCCCTGTACGGAAAGGACGACCCACGGGGCCAGCGGCTGGCGAGGAGGCAGGGGCGGAGAGGGAGACACGCAGCCCCGCCACATACCGGGCGACCGCAGGTCCCAGCACGGCCCCGGGCTGGCTTCTGAGGGCGAAGGGCTCGCTGGGAGAAGGGGCGCTCGCTGCAGGGAGGCTGCCTGCAGAGCCTGCCCCTCCTTTTCCCTCGCAAACATTTACTGAGGGCCTACTGCGGGCAGGACACCCCGGGAACACAAAGACGGGTCAGGTGCACGTCTTTCCGTCGGAGAGCTCCGGGACATAAGACAGGCACCTAAACCAACATGAATAGGGCAGAAAACGTGTCCTGGCCGGTGCGGCTCAGCGGGTTAGGTGCCGGCCTGCACACCGAAAGGCCGCAGGTGAGAGTCCCAGTCAGGTTTCGGGCCAGGTCCCCTGTTGGAGGCGTGTGAGAGGCAACCAATTGATGTTTCTCTCTACTTTTCTTTCTCTCTCCCTTCCTCTCTCTAAAAAATAAATAAAATCTTTCTTTAAAAAAAGGTAAGAAATGTGAGAGCTGTACCCGAGATGGGCACAGCACGCGCTTTGCGAGGCCTGCGGAGTTCAACCCCGTGGGCTCTAACCCAAGGCGGGCACTCCGCCTTGTGAACCTCAGTTTCTAGATCTGTAAGACGAAGACAAGACTATCTGCCTTACTGAGCTCACAGGGTTGTAAAGATCAAATATATGTACAAAAGACACTCTGAAAGCTGCACAGTGCTATTGAGAGGGAAGCTGTTAGGGGTCTCGCATGGTCCAACTAGCCAGCGTCGCTCTGCACTTCTTGCCCTGGGATTCTGGGAGCCAGGGGGACCCATGGACTCAGGACAGCAGCCACCCCAGCCCAGCCCAGCCTCTGCCCCTCAGAGAAGGCGGAGGCCCCCTCTCTGTTCCCGGCCAATCAGCCCACTGACGGTACTGCCTGTACCGCTGCGTTTATGGTATAAAGCACCATCCTAGGGGCTGAGTGTAAAACCTGGAGTTCATTCTCCACTGCGCCTCTCCCGGAGCTAAGGAGGCCAGATCTCTCTTCCTGCGGTGTAATTAACCGGGCAAAGCAGTGCTGGGCGGGCGGTGGGGGCTCTGGGAACACCGAGAGGGAGCACCACGGAGCGGAATGGGGTTGCCAGCTCATCGCCAGCTCAGGCTTCCGGGAGGAGGAGAGGGTTTGAACTGGGCGCTGATTCAGAGGGGCCCAGAGATGGGGCAGCCTGGTTGAGGGTGGGGGCAACATGAGTGGAGCCACAGGAAGGTGAGCTGAACTCTGCAGCTGGAGTGGCCACTTCCTGCGGGGAAGAGGAGCCGCGAGGGTGGAGCTGCGGCTGAATGCAGGCAGCAGAGGCCTTGAATGCCAGGCCAGGGGGTTTGGCCTTTCACTTAAAGGCAGTGGAAGCCGTGCAGGCGCTGTGCACAGAGGCCCGGGCCAGGGAGGGAGGCCCCACGACTCGCGGGGGTTCGCAGGACGACTGGACGTGAGATAGAAGGTACCCCCACCCCTGAAAGGGTCTCAGACCGGGGGCAAGACTGCCTGAAGGGAAGGGCAGCCTAAATGCAGCACTGTGTGCATGCTTTTTGGGGGGGATGGGTAGTCTGAGGGGCCAACATCCTGGACCCTCCGCTTTGACCCCCGTTCCTAGATTCACTCCGTCTGTGGGTGGGAGCTGTCCAGACCTGGGCAGCTCCGAAAATCCAGGCTGCTTCTTCCACGGGGTGTTGGTCAGGGGTCACTGAGCCATGGATGTCGGGGTGTGCGTGGGTGGGTTCAGCTTCCGGTGACATTCCAGCAGGCTCTGTCTAAGGCGCACTTTCAGGTATATTTCCAGAGGGCTCATCCATGGGCGACCAGTTATGGAGAATGAGTGTTTGAGTCACCTGCCCCTGCCCCCTGGCTTCCTACCTCTTAAGGGGCCATCTTGGTACCTGGGTCCTCTGACAGAACCAGGTGGCACCTGCTGCTCCAAGCAGACAGTCCCGGGAGCCTCAGAGGAAAGGACGTACAGTCAGACACCGTGACCTGGGCAGTAACCAGTTAATGGGAGGGCGGGGGATGGTGGCAAGCAGAGGGCAAATGCAAAATCTGTTTACAGGCACAAGATTCCAGCCACCTACCTGTCAGGGAGCCAAAGGCCCCGCCCTCAGCTCAGCAGGGAACTATTTTCACTCCACTGGGCCAAGACTGCTAGGCCAGGGGCACTCCACCCCTGGGACAGGGGGCCTCCTGACCCCCCGCCCACCCCAGGGAATGGCCCCTGAAAGAGGTTCAGCAGGCTGAAGCTGCACTCTAGGACTCCTGCTACCCAGGCAAAAGGGAAGTCCCTCCAGGAGGCCACCGGCACCCCAGGCCGCCTCTGCTGGGCCCCAAGCAAGGCCCCCGCTCTAGACTCTGAGTGCAGGCCGCGGGGCGGCTGCTTCCCAGGAGGGCCTGGCACCTCCGAGCCGCGGTGGCAGGAGGGGCTGTTTTCCAGGCCCCTGGTGTGAGGGGGAAGGTCGGTGTGGGGCCACCTTCTAGGGCCGCCTCAGCTCCTGCTGCCATTGCTGGGACTGCAGAATCACGGGTCTGCCCACGATTTCACAGCCAGGTGTGGGGGCAGCGTCACACCCCTCTTACGGGAGAGGAGAGTGCTGCTCAGAGAAGTGAAGTGACCTGCCCAGGTCACAGAGCTGGCAGGTGGCAGAGCCGCGCCTGACCCCTGGGCCTTGTTGGCACCTTAGGCTGTTGCAGGTCAGAGAAGGGAGCTTCCCATGAATCAAGGCCATTTCAGCGGGGCTGCGGGAAGTCCAGCACCCATCGGGGAGCCCTTCTCAAAGCGTTCTTTCCTAGGGAAGATGGCGTTTACAAGGCTCCCGTGCCAGTGGGTGGCAGACGACTGGGGCACAGATGGCACTACAGCTGGAGTCTCGGAAAGAAGGGCACCTCCCACAGAACTTCCCTCTTGGAGACTCCAGGCCCCCTGTGGCCAGCAGCACCCGTGGGCTGGGGGTGGGGTGAGGCTCCCGGTCTCCCCACCTCGGGAGCACAGGCCCCAGGGGAATGAAGCAGAGGGCACCAGGGGACTTGGGTCCCTGGCCCTCCACCCAGGGCCTTGCTTTGTTTGGAAGGCAGATCGTGTTCCAGAGACGGGGAGAAAAGGGAACAAGCAGGCCGTTCTCAGAAACCTGCCCTACATTTCCACTGCTGTCTGCTGGACAGGCTGGCTGAGGGCAGAGGGCAGTGGCTGTCCCCAGGGCTCCTGCGGGGGGCCAGGCACCAGATCCCCCTCCCCCTGCCACCTGCCTGGGCCTAGGGTGTAGAGGAAGACTCGTTTCTTGCCGGAGGTCTCTTTGGGTGAAGGGGCGCCCAAAGCTTGAAAGTAAACGGAGACGGATCCACAATTCATCTGTGTCTCCGCGAGGCAGGGCTCTTAGACCCCGGCCCAGTCTCCGGGCTCCTGAGCAACCCCTCCCAGCAAACTGACTTCCGCGGGGTACTCGCCCTGTCCATGAACTACAGCACCGGCCAGCCGGGCTTGCCCGTCCCACAGTGGCACCCAGTGGCCTGGACCCTACGACGAGACCTGCACGCCCTCGCATTGGGGGCGCGGGGGTCCCGGAGTCGTGGGGTGGGGGGCGGACTTAAGGCAGGGAAACCAAAGGCACAACTCTGCAGCAAAATCGCGCTCACCACGAAAGGTTGAAAAGAAGTGAAACAATTCAATCTTCATTTCCCAGCCCAGCCGGCGAGGGGCAAGGCCCAGAAAGGGAGCCAGAAAGGTTCTAGAAAACCTGGGCCCCACCGCCAGCTCTGGCCGCTAAGCAAACATTCCCTCCGGGCGTCCGAAAAGCGGGAGTGCGAAGGGAGGAGCCGGCCCGAGGTTTATCGCTCCGGCAGCGCGGGGTGATTCATCGAGTTAGATTCCAGGTTGTCATAGACTGAGGCACGCAAAACAAACAGCCAGGGAGGCGCCCCTCCCCCCACCTTGCCACCCCCTAGCCCGTGACCAGCTGCCTCCCCCCTCCCCCCGCTGCGCCTGTCACCCCCCCTCCCCCCACCGGCGCTCCAGGCTGAGCAAACACGCCCTGCCGCCGGCTGGCTCCGGCCGCTCGCCTCTGGCGATCCCCCAGGCAACTCGGCGTCACGAGAACCGGCACCCCGGAGACCCGGCGCCCTGCCCTCCCTCCGTGTCCCCTGGGCCCTGGCCAGGCCCAACAACCTCTCCTTTCCCGGTGCGCGGCGCTCCCCCCGGGCCTCCCGCCCGCGCTAACTAGGCCCCGCCGGGCGACCTGGACAGCGCAGCCCACCTAGCGCGGAGCCCGCGGTCCCCGGGGACCGCAGGCTGCCGGAAAACCTCTTGTTTACTGGGCTGGGGAGGTCCCAGCCTGGAATCGCTTCCTCAATTCTGCGGTTCCCTTTCTGCGGATTCCTAGGGCCAGAGGGGGAAGGGTGGCATCCCGCCGATCCACTGCTGATCCACCTCGGGGGCTGGGAGTGGACGTGGGGCGTGAGAGTCGAGGGTACCCGAACTCGTGGAAAAGTCCCCTGGCAATGGGAGGGGCTGGCAGCGGAGTTAGGACCGACGGGCCTCTGGGGCCGGTTAAAGACATACCTAGGGGAACAGACTCGTGAAAACTAATTAGGACAAGTTGGAACAGGGAACCGGGACGCGGCGAGAGGAGCGCGCGCTCAGAGCTGGTCCGAGTCTGGGCCGCTCGCTGGAAACCCAGGCGCGGGTTAGTCGGGTTCGCGCGACGTTTGCCCACGGTCCAGAGTGGTCTGAGTTCGGCCCACCGAGCGCAGTGGTGTTCCCACGTACACTTGGTGGTCCGAGTGTTGGGGAAGGACCGCGCATGCAAGAGGCGGACACTCGGTGTGTGGTGTGTGGTGTGTCCACGTGTGCAAGCTCGGGGAGGGGGCACAGAAGACGTGACAAAGGCGGACTTTGTGTCCGAGTGTGCTTCTCGCTCCAGCCCGGAGCAGCGAGCTGTGTCCAGCGGGTGTCTCATGGGAGAGTCAGGACGAAGGTGACAAAGGCCAGGCGTCCACCACGGAGAGACGCACCCAAGTGGCCCCCGCGCGAGTCCAGGCGCGCGCTGGTGCGTGCGGGGAGGAGAGTCCGCCCGCGAGGTGCGCGGGGCTGCACCCCAAACCGCTTTCTGGAGAGAAAGCCAAGTCTAGAGACGGAGTGCGCGTAAGTGTGCGCGTGCCCGCGCGCGGGGGCGTGGCGGCAAACCCAGCCACCCGCCCGCGCGCTCCGCCAGAAACTCCGACCTCCCTCCGCTGCCGGAGAGCGCGACTAGCTGGAGCCTGGAGGAGGTCTGGAGGTGAGTCGGAGGGGGAGGGCCGCGCGGGCTTTGTTACCGGGTGAGCCGTCTGCACACACCTGGAGCCGTGGCTGCCCGACCGGCGCCTGAATGGAGGCGCTGTCACGGTGATTCAGGGCTGGCCCACCCTCGCCGCGGGAAAGGAGCCCAGTGCGGGGAGAGGCGAGCACGAGAGCGAGCGCCCGAGCCCTGGCCAGCTCAGCCCCGGTCCAGGGAGAGGCAGGCCTCGCGCCCCGACCCTCGCCCGGGCCCAGCCACCCCAGGCCAGGGCCGGGCCTGGCCCCGCGCCCTGCACGGAGTCCCTCCCACCTCCGCCTGCGCCTCGCCTGGGGCTGGAGTTGGCCCCAAACGCCGCGCCGGAGCCGGACCGGCGGCGCGTCCCAGGTAAGGACGGCCGCCTTCCCTCTCTGTCCTCCCCGCGGCCGCCCGGAAGAGTCGGCTTGGACTCGCAGGGAGTGGACGGGGGCAGAGGGAGCCGAGGGCGGAGGACACCGCTCCGACTCCGCTCGATCGCAGAAACTTTCCTACCCCGACCCTGCTAGGGACTGGGGGTGGGAGAACCTGGCGCGGCAACTCCGAGTGTGGGGGGGGGCGGGGGAGAACTCCACAATCGGGGTCTCCAAGGTGTGCTCCCTTTAACTCCACGGCGTCCGCGCGAGTCCACCGTCAGCGACGACTTGGGGACCGTTGTCTTTTACGCTGCCCGCTGCGGTGCATGGGGAGGGCAGGTTTCTGTGGCCAGAGGAAATAGGGGAGAGGCCGGCGCTGGCTGCCCCGCGCCTCGGGTCCGGATGGAGCGTCGGTGTAGAACGCAGTGGGGGCGGGGGTGGAGTGACGAGGGGAGCACTCTGTGCTCCTGCCCGAAGTTTGGGATTTTAGACGAACAGAGATCCTCTACTTCTGGCATCGCGGCCTCTAGACCCTTTCCTCCCCGCCCCCCCCCCAAAGGTTTCTCTGGGGCCCTTTCCAGTCTCAGAGGCTGAGTGGTGCCCCTCATCCCCAGGCCCACCGTTCCGCGCCCGGCAAAGCCTGGCCACTTAAGAGCTCCCCAGTCTTGATCCAAAGCACAGGGACCAGAATATGTGGAAACAGAGATCCGTGCTCCTGGAGTTCCGCTGCCCTCTTTGAGCCTTCATGTGTGGCTGGTGGGGGGGGGGGGCGCCCTGGGCGCATTCCAGAGTGACATTCCCAGAGCAGACCCTTGGATAGGGGACTTCCAAGTTTCAGAGCTCCGGGACTTTTGGCTCAGAGGCGCACCCTCTCTGTGGAGGCCTAGGCTGGGGTTCCAGGAAGCGCCCCCAGTGCCCTCCCCCTCCCCCCTCCCTCCCCTAGGCATGGAGGTAGCTCCTTGCTTGGGCAGGCTGCTCAGGTCGAGAGGAAGGAGGGGAGGGATGGGAGAAGGGGAGGAGGTGGGAGGGCTGTCAGTGGGTCCATCCATCTCTCCTGACAGTGTGCTGAGTGGTGGTAGGGGAGGCAGGATGCTCGGGGTCACTCCTGGCCCAGCACAGGTACCTCAGGGGGAACCCTCACGGCGCCCTGGAAGGCAGCCGATATTCCTGAGCCCGGGAGGCAGATGGGGCACAGTGTGAAGCCTAGGGTGCCCTGTTCAGGGTGGCTCTCAAGCTTTTGTGTGGGTTGGGGGAGTCGTTAGTTGTTCTGGGAAAGCAGAGGCCCGGCTCTCTCATCCTTGCTGGGTGAAGCCAGCCTGGACTGGCTGGTCCTTGACACGGCTGGTGCCCCTGGGGCCTCTGCTCCCCCAGAGGGACAGAGGGTGGGAGGGGACTCTGGTACCTGCTCGGGCTAAGTAGCTGAGCCTGGGGACAGGCCGGTTTCAGAGGTGATTAAAAATATTTGTACGACCGATTCCAGCAAGACAAAGCAACAGAAATAGTCTCAGGCTGGGGCTGGGCTGCCGCCATGGTGTGGGGCAATTCGTGGGGCAGAAGGAGGGTCCTCTCCTTGGTCCCACTGATAACCTTCAAGCTGAAGATGTGGCTCCCAGGTGAAGGAGGCAGGGCACCGAGTCTACCCAGTGGACGATCCAGGAATGACCGTCAGATGCCTAGCGGCTCGAGGCACGGCGTTCAGTGCTGCAGGGGCGTGTTGTGTTTGCTCCCCCGAGACCTTGGAGCTGGGAGGGGGGATGTGTATACGCTGGATTCTGACACTGAGGCCTCAGAAGACTCAAGGCGTAGGCTCTGGGGACCCATGGGAGGGAGAGCGTCCAGACAGAGCTGGGTCCATTTTGTCAGAGTGCTTTCCCCTGCACCGCCTTAGAAGGTGGCAGCAGCTGACGGGCAGAATCTGGACTCCAGGACATCAAATTCTTCTGAGTTTCCTTGGCTGCGTCTCCTACCGGCTTCCAGGGGTTGCTGTCCCAGGCCACGGACACGAGCCAGGTCCACCTGACCCAACGTCCCCGCCTGTGTGTTCTTGTCTCCCCACTGGTCCTTCCATTTGCCGGGCACTCAGAGAAATGAGCCGTTACATCAGGGGCTGGTAGGTTCCGGGCAGCATGATGCCTGGATGGGGGAGGAGGGGCAGGTTCTTGTGTCCATCCTTGGCAGTTCCCACGGCGGTGGGACTCACAGAGACTTGATGGGTGTGGTCCAGGACCACCAGCGAAGTTTGGAGAGACCTGGAGTGAGAGCTCTGACGCCCCCCTGGCCCTGGCCCACGTGCCTGTGAGGGGCTGGGCTCTGGCAGGGTCCCCACAGGGGTGGGTCTAAGAGCAAGAGGGATCAAGGAGGGACCGATAAGGGTCGCAGAGCTAATTGGGACCTGGCGTGCTGTTTTATAATGACGTGGCTGTTCTTAGACTTGAACTTGGAGAGTAGGCTTAGTGCCCTTTCCCTCACACCCAGCCGGGCCTTAGAGTTTATTCTGGAAAGACCGCTCAGGTCTGCCCCCCATGGCTTACCCTGGTCTGGATCTTTAAACCGGGCACATGGGTGCCCAACAAATCGCTTGCCTGTGCTTTGCGGCAGCCTCAAGCCTTGAAGCACAACTCTGGTTATGCCCCACTTCGAGCAAAAAGCAGCCCTTGGTGGCTCCCCGGTGCCTTTCGGATGAGGCTCAGGACTTCCTCCCTATGGCATTTCTGATCTGACCCAAGCGAGCCGCTCGGTTTGTACTTGGTGACCGTGATGGGAGGCCTCTGTTCTGTCCCTCTGACCCTGCAGTGGGGAGAGCTTCTTCCTCTCGGTTTCTGTGGCACGTTCCCTCCCCCCGACGTAAAATCTCTCATGTGGCACTTACCTAGCCTATATGATCTGTCTTGTTAGGTTGGGGTTTTTTTTTTTTTTGAATTTTTATACAAGTTTGCTGAGCCAAACTGATGGCGTATTCTGGGTGGCAAGATCTTAAATACTCTGTCCCCTTGAGATTTTTAAATGCCATCAAGTCAGGGACTGTTAGTTCCTGTTTGTGTTTCCCAGGGCTCTGAGAACAGCTGGCCCTTGGCCGCCTGGGTGCCTAGTAAATATTTGCAGATTGGACTAACTGCCTGTTCTAAACCCGGCCCGGAAGAGGCGGGTGGGATGAGAAGCCCTTGAAGATATTCAGACGCGGGGAGGCTAGGTCTGGGTGCCCATTCTCAGGGTTCAGTTCCCCATCTCCCAGCTTGACCCCAAGTTCTGGCTGCTTTGCTGTGAGCCAGAGATGCCCGGGTGGGGCTGAGTGCATAGGACCCCATTGCGTGTTATCTATAAATTACCTCCTGGGGGGCCCCGGCATTCCCCCGAGCCCGTGAGCCCTTCTCCCAACTCTCTTCTTGGTCCAACTCTTGTAAGCCCAAGTGTGTGCATTTATTGATCTACGATTGCACAGCATCCCCTGGAAAAGCTTGTGGAAGTCACGGTGTCGGGGGAACGTGCTTTTACACGGGGAGTCAGAGAAACCGACGCGGTTACAGTGCTGGTCATTTCGGAAAACAATAACATTCACGTCAGAACGTGGACACAACACACTTCCAGCCATAACAGAGGCATAGACAGACGCGCCGCGTCTCCCTCCACAACTAAGAAGGAACACAACTACCTCAAAACTAGAGACAACCAGAAGTTCCAGAAAATCGAGCTGCATGGAAGTCCAGCAAACAAAGATATAAAGAAGAAATACTCACTCAGAGAGGTAGGACGGGCAGAGCTGGGGTGGAGAGGACGCGGTGTGGTGGCGGCAGTAGCGGTGGCAGCAGCAGGCTGGCGGAAGGCACAGTCACACGTTTTAAAAAGTCAGGAGGGACACCTGGGGAGTGTTCCCAGCTCTTCTTCACCAGACCACGCAGCTCACGGTCCCAGCGCCAGGGAAAGTCAAGCCTCATTGCTTCTGCCTGTGCAGACCAGTGGGGGTTGGAGCGGAGGCAGAAACTGCCAGGCTCTCAGCAGAGTCCGCTTGTTTAAGGGCCCCCATGGTTCTAGAATGTCCGCAGACCCACCACTCTGGGAATGACGGCCAGGGCAACATCTAGAGGGGCGCCAGTCCCATACGGAAGTGGGAGAGGTGTCTGGAAAAGGGGCGAGTGCTGAGCAAGCGACATTGTTCCCTCTCTGACCCCTCCCCCATATACAGCGCCACAATGTGGTGAAACAGGTTGCCCTGTACTGACAAATTCCTTACAACATAACAGGAGCGACAGCTGTACCAAAGACACAGAGGCAAACACACACAGGAACCTGTCAGAATGAGGAGACAGAGAAATATGGCCCAAAAGGGGGAACGGATCAAGGTTCCAGTGGGAGAACTAAGCGACGAGGAGATAGTCCATCTAACAGACGATGAGATAGCCAACCTAACAGACGCAGAGTTCAAAACACTGGTGATAAAGATGCTCACAGGCTTGACAGATATGCTTGAGTATGGCAAATGCATAACGGAAGATGTGAAGGCTATGCTAAGTGAAATGAAGGAAAATCCACACAAAACCAGTGGTGAAGGGAAGGAAACCAGGTTCCAATCAATGATTTGGAACGTAAGGAAGAAAAAAACAGTCAACCAGTACAGAACGAGGAAACAAGAATTGAAAAAAATGAGAGGCTTAGGAACCTCTGGGACAACTTTAAATGTGCCAACACCCGAATTATAGAGGTGCCAGGAGGAGAAGAGAAAGAGCAAGAAATTGAAAGCTTATGTGAAAAAGTAATGAAGTAAAACTTCCAAAGTTTGGTGAAGGAAATAGATGTACAAGTCCAGGAAAGCACAGAGAGTCCCAAACAAGTTAGACCCAAAGAGGACCACACCAAGACACATCATCATTAAAATGCCAACGGTTCAAGATAAAGAGAGAATCTTAAAAGCAACAAGAGAAAAGCAGAGAGTTACCTACAAAGGGATGCTTATAAGACTTTCAGCTGATTTCTCAAAAGAAACTTTGCAGGCAGGAAGGGACAGGCAAGAAGTATTCAATGTGATGAAAAGCAAGGATCTACAACCAAGATCACTCTGTCCAGCAAGGCTATCACTTAGAATGAAACGGCAGATAAAGTGCTTCCCAGACAAGGTTAAGCTCAAGGAGTTCATCATCACCAAGCCATTATTATATGAAATGTTAAAGGGACTTATTTAAGAAAAAGAAAATCAAAACAGTGAACATTAGAATGACAACAAACTCACAACCATCAACAGCTGAATCTAAAAAATAAAAACAAAATCCAGCTAGCAACCCAGAACAGGAACAGAATCATAGGTATGGGGATCATTTGCAGGGTTATCAGGTGGGAGGGGGAGGGGGAGAAATGGGGAAATGGTGCAGGGACTAAGAAGCATAACTGGTTCGTACAAAATAGGGGAAAGTGAAGAATAATATAGGAAAGGGTGAAGCCAAAGGACGTGTATGCATGACTTATGGACGTGAACTAAGGGGGGTGGGATTCCTGGAGGGAAGGGGCGTGGGTACTGGGCGGAGGGGAGCAAAGGAAAAAAAAATTGGCACAACTGTAATAGTGTAACGTAATCAATAAACTAAACTTAAAGAGAATGTGACTGTTAGTAAGAGTAGATGGGTGATCACTTCCTAGGGTGTATAAATGTCTAGTTACTATGTTGTACACCTGGAACTAACAATATTGTGTGTCAACTGTAGTTGAAAAATAATTTAATAGGATGAGTTCGTGGGAACTGCAAGCTTATTTGGAAGATGAGGAGGTAGCGGAGAAGGCTGAGAGACTAAAAATATTTTCAAGGGACCTGCAGGCGCTCTTCAAGGAAGTTGAAAATAGATCTTTATTATGTCAGTTTCATTTCTTTTCCTAAGTTAGTAGCAGCGTCCTTCCATGGAATTATGGAGAGACAATTTCTATCACCTGAGATTTAGGGTTTTTGTTTGCCTATTAGAAATTAAGTATCCAGGGCCCTGGCCAGGGTGGCTCAGTTGATTGGAAGGTTGTCCTGTAACTGAAAGTTCGCAGGTTCAATTCTCGGTCAGGGCACCAACCCAGGTTGTGGGCTTGATCCCTAGTTGGGCGCCCACGAGAAAACAACCAATCAGTGTTTCTCTCGTCAGTATTTCTCTCAAGCAACGAAAAAATGTCCTCGAGAGAGGATTTACATAAAAGAAGAAGAAAGAGAGAAAGAAAAATTAAGTAACCAGGGATGATGAAAACATGAGAGGTAAACTGTGCAACCCCCCCCCCCCCCCAAAAAAAAAGGTGGTGAGGAGGATGGAGTTGGATCATGTCATTCCCCTGCCAGCCACTAGTGGTCACTGTCAGCCCAGGAAGGCTGGGTTGCCGTCTTTCCGGAGAGTTCCTGGGCCCAAGTTATCTCTAGTTACCTGAACCTATGGAGTGGTTTAAATGTGAAAGACCTGCATTTCCCAGAATTTTGGCATTTATATTTATTTATTTTTTTAGAGAGAGGAGATGGGGAGAGAGGGAGAGAAACAGCAATGTGTGTGGTTGCCTCTTGCGCACCCCCAGCTGGGGACGGGGCCCACACCCAGGCCTGTGCCCTGACCGGGAATCGAACCATCAACCCTTTGGTTCGCAGGCCGGCGCTCAGTCCACTGAGCCACACCAGCCAGGGCTGCTATTTATAACTTGCATCTTAGAGCATTTAAATTTCCTGTTCTGCAACTAAATGTAAAGCCTTTGACTGGAAAACTCACGTGATTCGCTCTTTACTTCTCTTACCTGCCACGTCCCTCACCTCCGCTTCATGCCGGACAAACCCAGTTGGTGCTGAGGGCAGGGTTTTGGTTTCCTCCCGTAAAGCCGCTGTGCAGGGCCGGCCGAGGGAGCGGGGAGAGTCCTCAGCTAGCTTCCTGGTGGGAATAAAAGAGCTTTCTTACCTTTTTTACAGTGCCTTAAAAATTTTCATTATAGGTGAATTCTTTTGGGTTTTGCATTTCTCTTGCCTGGTTCTTGCTTTTAAAATGTTAAAATTCTCCTCGTAGGAGAATTCTTGCATTAAGTCATTAACTCCCTAGCTGGGAAATTACTGTATGCTGAGACTCCTGAGCGGGACAGAGGACTGGGGATTCTGAAGAGGGGGCCCGGCTGTGCAGGTGGGGAAGTGACCCGCAGAAAGGGGACGTGGCAGGGCGGGGTCGGACGTGCTGGGAAACTTCCGATACAACTTCCTGACTCTGCATGTCTCTCGGGTGGCAAGTGCCTGTCACAGGTGCTTGTGAAATA